>NC_041389.1:105568759-105680369 GCF_002162155.2 Triticum dicoccoides | reverse complement strand
CTATCTCGTGGAAGCTTCCGCTGCTTCTTGACTTGCACTCCAAGTCCTCTGGATCACGTTCGTTCCAAAAATCATGCTCCCAAAGGTTTCATTCCGTTTGGACTCCGTTTGATATTCCTTTTCTTCGAAATATTGAAATAGGCAAAAAAACAGCAATACGGGTTGGGCCTCCGGTTAGTAGGTTAGTCCCAAAAATGATATAAATGTGTAAAATAAAGCCCATAAACATCCAAAAGGGGTAATATAATAGCATGGAACAATAAAAATTATAGATACGTTGGAGACGTATCAAGCATCCCCAAGCTTAATTCCTGCTCGTCCTCGAGTAGGTAAATGATAAAAAGAGAATTTTTGATGTAGAATGCTACCTAGCATAATTCTTAACGTAATTTTCTTTATTGTGGCATGAATGTTCAGATCCAAATGATACAAAATAAAAGTTCATATTAACATGAAAATGGTGATACTTCAAGCATACTAATCAAAGTAATCATGTCTTCTCAAAATAACATGGCCAAAGAAAGTTATCCCTACAAAATCATATAGTCTGGATGTTGCTCTATCTTCATCACACAAAGTATTTAATCATGCACAACCCCGATGACAAGCCAAGCAATTGTTTCATACTTTAATAATATCAAACTCTTTCAACTTTCACGCAATACATGAGCGTGAGCCATGGACATAGCACTATATGTGGAATAGAATGGTGGTTGTGGAGAAGACAGAAAGAAAGAGAAGATAGTCTCACATCAACTAGGCGTATCAACGGGCTATGGAGATGCCCATTAATAGATATCAATGTGAGTGAGTAGGGATTGCCATGCAACGGATGCACTAGAGCTATAAATATATGAAAGCTCAACAAAAGAAACTAAGTGGGTGTGCATCCAACTTGCTTGCTCACGAAGACCTAGGGCACTTTTGAGGAAGCCCATCATTGGAATATACAAGCCAAGTTCTGTAATGAAAAATTCCCACTAGTATATGAAAGTGACAACATAAGAGACTCTCTATCATGAAGATCATGGTGCTACTTTGAAGCACAAGTGTGGAAAAAGAGATAGTAGCATTGTCCCTTCTCTCTTTTTCTCTCATTATATATTTTTTTGTTTTCTTTTTTTTCTTTTTTCTTTGGCCGTTTTTTTCTTTTTGGCCTTTCTCCCCTTTTTTTTCTTTCTCCTTTTTTAAGTCCGAAGTCTCATCCCGACTTGTGGGGGAATCATAGTCTTCGTCATCCTTTCCTCACTAGGACAATGCTCTAATAATGAAGATCATCACACTTTTATGGATTTACATCTCAAGAGTTACAACTCAAAGCTAGAACAAGATATGACTCTATATGAATGCCTCCGGCGGTGTACCGGGATATGCAATGAATCATTAGTGACATGTATGAAAATTATGAAAGTGGCCTTGCCACAAATACGATGTCAACTACATGATCATGCAAAGAGCAATATGACAAAAAGTAATGCGTGTCATATGAACGGAACGGTGGAAAGTTGCATGGAAATATATCTCGGAATGGCTATGGAAATGCCATAATAGGTAGGTATGGTGGCTGTTTTGAGGAAGGTATATGGTGGGTGTATAGTACCGACGAAAGTTGCGCGACACAAGAGAGGCTAGCAATAATGGAAGGATGAGGTGCGTATAATCCATGGACTCAACATTAATCAAAAGAACTCATGTACTTGTTGCAAAAATCTAGAAGTCATCAAAAACCAAAGCACTACGCGCATGCTCCTAGGGGGATAGATTGGTAGGAAAAGACCATCACTCGTCCCCGACCGCCACTCATAAGGAAGACACTCAATAAATAAAATTGTGCTCCAACTTCATCACAAAGCGGTTCACCATACGTGCATGCTACGGGAATCACAACCCTCAACACAAGTATTTTTCATAATCACCTAAACTAGCATGACTCTAATATCACTACCTCCATATCTCAAAACAATTATCAAGCATCATATTGATCATAGCATCCAATTCTTTTTCTGTGATAGTTTTTATTATACCCAACTTGGATGCCTACCATTCTAGGACCAACTTTGTAACCATAGCAAATACATGCTGTTCTAAGAGACTCTCAAAATAATATAAGTGAAGCATGAGAGACTAATAATTTCTATAAAATCAAGCCACCGCCGTGCTCTAAAAAATATAAGTGAAGCACATAGGGTATTCTAGCAAATTCTAATCAAATAGGCTTCTCCAAAAAGGTGTGTATAGCAAGGATTATTGTGTTAAACTAAAAAGCAAATACTAATATAATACACGATGCTCCAAGCAAAACACATATCATGTGGCGAATAAAAATATAGCTCCAAGTAAAGTTACCAATGAACGAAGATGAAAGAGGGGATGCCTTCCCGGGGCGTCCCCAAGCTTAGGCTTTTGGCTATCCTTGAATATCTTGGGGTGCCTTGGGCATCCCCAAGCTTAGGCTTTTGCCACTCCTTATTTCATAGTCCATAAAAAGCTTTACCCAAAACTGGAAAACTTCACAACACAAAACTCAACAGGAAATCTTATAAGCTCCGTTAGTGAAAGAAAACAAAACCACCATATAAGGTACTGTAATGAACTCATTCTTTATTTATTTTGGTGTTAAACCTACTGTATTCCAACTTCTCTATGGTTTATAAACTATTTTACTAGCCATAGATGCATCAAAATAAGCAAACAATACATGAAAAACAGAATCTGTCAAAAACAGAACAGTCTGTAGCAATCTGTAACTAACGCAAAGTTCTGGAACTATAAAAATCCTACCAAAATAGGACGTACTGGACAATTTGTTTATTGATCAGAAGAAATAAGAATCAATGCAAAAGAACGTTTTTGTGATTTATTGAATTTTTTCTCGTGAGCACAAAGTTTTTGTTTTTCAGCAGAATCAAATCAACTATCATCATAGTTTATCCTATGGTTCTATTTGGCACAAACACTAATTAAAAGGTAAAAACACATCTAAACAGAAAGTAGATGCAAAATTTATTACTAAACAGGATCAAAAACAAAAAACATAAATAAAATTGGGTTGCCTCCCAACTAGCGCTATCGTTTAACGCCCCTAGCTAGGCATAAATGCGAAGATAGATCTAAGTAGTGCCATCTTTGGCACTTGATTCATAAGTAGCACGCATGATAGATTCATAAGGTAATTTGACTTTGTTTCTTCGAAAGTGCTACATGCCTTTCTTTAATGGAAATTGGAATCTAATATTCCCTTCCTTCATATCAATAATCGCGACAATCGTTCTAAGGAAAAGTCTACCAAGAATAATAGGGCAAGAAAGATTGCAATCTATATCAAGAACGATAAAATCCACGGGCACCAAATTTATATTTGCAACAATGAGAACATCATTGATCCTTCCCATTGGCTTTTTAATGGTGGAATCCACAAGGTGTAAATTTAAAGAGCAATCATCAAGATCGTGGAAACCTAGAATATCACATAAACTTTTCGGAATCATGGAAACACTAGCACCCAAATCACACAAAGCAAAACACTCATGATCTTTAATTCTAATCTTTATAGTAGGTTCCCACTCATCGTTAAGTTTTCTAGGTATAGAAACTTCCAAATTAAGTTTTTCATCATAAGATTGCATCAAGGCATCAACAATATGTTTGGTAAAAGCTTTATTTTGGCTATAAGCATGAGGAGAATTAACAACGGATTGCAACAAGGAAATACAACCTTCTAAAGAACAATTATCATAATAAAATTCCTTGAAATCCGAGATAGTGGGTTCAATACTATTTAAAGTCATGACCTCTCCAATCCCACTGTTACCAAATTTAGCATCAAGATCTAAAGACTCCAAATTCTTGGGACACCTTCTAGGTAAAGTTGACTCATCATCAGTCCCATAATTATCAAGATTCATATTGCAAAACATAGATCTAATAGGAGATGCATCAATAACTTTAAGATCTTCATCATTATTTTCATGGAAACTAGAAGAACACGCCTTTATAAAGCTATCTTTTTTAGCATGCAATCTAGCGGTTCTTTCATTACACTCATCAATGGAAATTCTCATTGCTTTGAGAGACTCATTGATATCATGCTTAGGATAAGAAGATCTAATTTTAAGAGAATCAACATCAAGCGAAAGTCTATCAACGTTCCTAGCCAAATCATTAACTTTGAGCAACTTTTCTTCAAGCAAGGCATTAAAATTATTTTGAGAAATCATAAATTCTTTCACACTATTCTCAAAATCAGAGGGCATATGATTATAATTACCATAAGAATTATTGTAGGAATTTCCATAATTATTAGAGGAATTACTAGGGAACGGTCTAGCATTAAAGTTTCCTCTATAAGCATTGTTTCCAAAACTATTCCTACCAACAAAATTCACATCCATAGATTTATTATTACTCTCAATCAAAGTAGACAAAGGCATATCATTGGGATCAAGAGGAGTATTTTTAGTAGCAAACAACTTCATAAGTTCATCCATCTTTCCACTCAAAACATTGATTTCTTCTATAGCATACACTTTTTTACTAGAAGATCTTTCGGTGTGCCATTGAGAATAATTAGCCATAATATTATCGAGAAGTTTTGTAGCATCTCCTAACGTGATTTCAATAAATGTGCCTCCCGCGGCCGAATCTAAGAGATTTATAGAAGCAAAGTTCAAACTGACATAAAATTTTTGTATGATCATCCATAAATTCAAACCATGAGTAGGGCAATTGCGAATCATCAATTTCATTCTTTCCCAAGATTGGGCAACATGCTCATGATCAAGTTCTTTAAAATTCATAATATCGTTCCTAAGAGTGATAATCTTAGCGGGAGGAAAATACTTAGAGATAAAAGCATCTTTGCACCTGTTCCAATAATCAATACTATTTTTAGGCAAAGACGAAAACCAAACTTTAGCACGATCTCTAAGTGAAAACGGAAATAACTTCAATTTAACAATATTGTTATCCGTATCTTTCTTCTTTTGCATATCACACAAATCAACAAAATTGTTTAGATGAGTAGCGGCATCTTCACTAGGAAGGCCGGCGAATTGATCTTTCATAACAAGATTCAGCAAAGCAGTATTGATTTCACAAGACTCAACATCATTAAGAGGAGCAATCGGAGTACTAAGGAAATCATTATTATAGGTATTCGAGAAATCACACAATTTGGTATTATCTTGCGCCATGGCAACAAGTAATCCAACACACAAGCAAACAGAAAATGGAAAATGGAAAAGAGAGGAGATTGGGAAAGAGAGGGCGAATAAAACGGCAAGGGTGAAGTGGGGGAGAGGAAAACGAGAGGCAAATGGCAAATAATGTAAATGCGAGGGAGATGAGTTTGTGATGGGTACTTGGTATGTCTTGACTTGAGCGAAGACCTCCCTGGCAACAGTGCTAGAAATCCTTCTTGCTACGTCTTGAGCTTGCGTTGGTTTTCCTTGAAGAGGAAAGGGTGATGCAGCAGAGTAGCGTAAGTATTTACCTTAGTTTTTGAGAACCAAGGTATCAATCCAGTAGGAGGCTTCTCAACAAGTCCCACGCACCTACACAAACAAACAAAGAACTCGCAACCAACGCAATAAAGGAGTTGTCAATCCCTTCATGGCCACTTGCGAAAGTGAGATATGATAGAGATAGTACGATAAGATAAGTATATTTTTGGTATTTTATAATATAGATGCAAAAAGTAAAGATACAAATAAAAGTAGATTTGAAGAAAATATGATAAGAGATAGACCCAGGGGCCATAAGTTTCACTAGAGGCTTCTCTCGAGATAGCATAAGTATTACGGTGGGTGAACAAATTACTGTCGAGCAATTGATAGAAAAGTGAATAATTATGAGATTATCTAGGCATGATCATGTATATAGGTATCACGTCCGCAACAAGTAGACCGACTGCTACCTGCATCTACTACTATTACTCCACACATCGACAGACTCCTGCCTGCATCTAGAGTATTAAGTTCACAAAGAACAGAGCCCATTGCCGCTCCCCTACGGCTCCGGTGTGAGTGGCCATCCGTCCTCCTCTTCCCTCTCCTTGTTTCGCTGCCATAGGCCGTCGTTCGCGCTGCCTGGTCTTCGTCAAGTGGTGGCAGTCACCGTGACTGTGACCGCATCCAGCCCCGTGTCGCTGATGACCCACAAGTATAGGGGATCTATCATAGTCCTTTCGATAAGTAAGAGTGTCGAACCCAACGAGGAGCAGAAGGAAATGACAAGCGGTTTTCAGTAAGGTTTTCTCTGCAAGCACTGAAATTGTAAGTAACACATAGTTTTGTGATAAGATAAATTGTAACGAGTAACAAGCAATGAAAGTAAATAAAGTGCAGCAAGGTGGCCCAATCCTTTTTGTAGCAAAGGACAATCCTCGACAATTTCTTATAATGAGAAAAGAGCTCCCGAGGACACATGGGAATTATCGTCATGCTAGTTTTCATCACGCTCATATGATTTGCGTTCAATACTTTGATAATTTGATATGTGGGTGGACCGGTGCTTGGGTACTGCCCTTACTTGGACAAGAAACCCACTTATGATTAACCCCTATTGCAAGCATCCGCAACTACAAAAGAAGTATTAAGGTAAACCTAACCACAACATTAGACATATGGATCCAAATCAGCCCCTTACGAAGACACGCATAAACTAGGGTTTAAGCTTCTGTCACTCTAGCAACCCATCATCTACTTATTACTTCCCAATGCCTTCATCTAGGCCCAAATAATGGTGAAGTGTCATGTAGTCGACGTTCACATAACACCACTAGAGGAAAGACAACACACATCTCATCAAAATATCGAACGAATATCAAATTCACATGACTACTAATAGCAAGACTTCACCCATGTCCTCAAGAACAAACGTAACTACTCACAAAGCATATTCATGTTCATGATCAGAGGAGTACTAATATGCATTAAGGATCTGAACATATGATCTTCCACCAAATAAACCAATTAGCATCAACTACAAGGAGTAATCAACACTACTAGCAACCCACATGTACCAATCTGTGGTTTTGGATACAAGATTGGATACAAGAGATGAACTAGGGTTTGAGAGGAGATGGTGCTGGTGAAGATGTTGATGGAGATTGACCCCCTCCCGATGAGAGGATCGTTGGTGATGACGATGGTGATGATTTCCCCCTCCCAAATGGAAGTTTCCCCAACAGAACAGCTCCGCCAGAGCCCTAGATTGATTCCGCCAAGGTTCTGCCTCGTGGCGGCGGAGTTTCGTCCTGTAAGCTTGCCTCTGATTTTTTTTTCCAGGGTAAAAGCCTTCATATAGCAGAAGATGGGCACCGGAGGGCCACCAGGGGGGCCAGGAGATAGGGGGCGTGCCCAGTAGGGGTGGGCGCGCCCCCCACCCTCCTGGCCAGGGTGTGGGCCCCCTCTGGTGCTTTCTTCGCTCAATAATTCTTATTAATTCCAAAAATAGCTTTCGTGGAGTTTCAGGATTTTTGGAGTTGTGCAGAATAAGTTTCCAGTATTTGCTCCTTTTCAAGCCAGAATTCTAGCTGCCGGCACCCCCCCTCTTCATGGTAAACCTTGTAAAATAAGAGAGAATAGCCATAAGTATTGAGACATAATGTGTAATAACAGCCCATAATTCAATAAATATCGATATAAAAGCATGATGCAAAATGGACGTATTAACTCCCCCAAGCTTAGACCTTGCTTGTCCTCAAGCGGAAGCTGAAATCGAAAAATATGTCCACATGTTTAGAGATAGAGGTGTCGATAAAAATAAAATACGGACATGAGGGCATCATGATCATTCTTATAATAGCAACATATATAGATTTTGTCATATGATTTCTTATGCTCAAGTAACAATCAATTCACAATGTCAAGTATGGTTCAAAAAACTTCATTGAGAACTAACAAACTATAATCTCAGTCATTGAAGCAATTGCAATTTATCATAACATCAGAAAGAGTCAAGAATAGAGCTTTTCAGCAGGTCCACATACTCAACTATCATATAGTCTTCTACAATTGCTAACACTCACGCAATACTTGTGGTTATGGAGTTTTAATCGGACACTGAGAAAGATAGGGGCTTATTGTGTTGCCTCCCAACGTATTCACCTTTGGGTGATGTCAACAATAATAGTTCATGCTAACTTACATCCAATTGGATATATATTCCAGGATCTTTCAAACACGAGGAGTTTGCCAAAGGATAAAAATAGAAGGGAAAGGTGGAGATCACCTTGACTCAAGCATAAAGTAAAAACATAAAGTAAAAGACAAGCCCTTCGCAGAGGGAAGCAGAGGCTGTCATGCGCTTTTAGGGTTGGATGCACAAAATCTTAATGCAAAAGAACATCACTTTATATTGCCACTTGTATATGGACCTTTATTATGCAGTCCGTCGCTTTTATTGCTTCCATAACAAGATCGTATAAAGCTTATTTTTTCACACTAATAGATCATACATATTTAGAGAGGAATTTTTATTGCTTGCACCAATGACAACTTACTTGAAGGCTCTTCTCAATCCATAGGTAGGTATGGTGGACTCTCCTGGCAAAAACTGGGTATAAGGATATTTGGAAGCACAAGTAGTATCTCTACTTGGTGCAAGGAATTTGGCTAGCATGAGGGGGAAAGGCAAGCTCAACATGTTGGGAAGATCAATGACAATATACTTTAAATGAGATGTGAGAAAACATAAACCATTACGTTGTCTTCCTTGTCCAACATCAACTCTTTTAGCATGTCATACTTAATGAGTGCTCACAATCATAAAAGATGTCGAAGATAGTATATTTATATGTGAAAACCTCTCTTTCCTTATTACTTCCTATTAATTGCAACGATGACCAAAGCTATGTTTGTCAACTCTCAACAACTTTTATGCCTCATACTCTTTATGTGTGAAGTCATTACTATCCATGAGATCAATATGAACTCTTTTATTCTTTTTATTCTTTCTACTTTCTCAAGATCATAGCAAGATAGCGAAGCCCTTGACTCAACACTAATCTTTATTATAGATAGCTCACGGACTCGATTACAGAAAGAGATCACAAAGCAAAACTTAAAACTAATTCACACCAAAACTTCAATCTACTAGATCAAGATACTACTAAAATAATCAAACTAAGTAAAACAGTAAAGATAGGAGTGTGATGGTGATACGATACCGGGGCACCTCCCCCAAGCTTGGCAGTTGCCAAGGGGAGTGCCCATACCCATGTAATTATGTCCTCGGAGGTGATGGAGGTGGTGATGATGATGGTGGATAATCGCACATCGAGCGTAAAAGCTCCTCCAACTTGCGGATAATGCCCTTGAGTCCGGCGATATGATCCTTCAACAAAATATTCTCCCGTGTGAGATACTTATTCTGTATGCGAGCTAACTCAATCATCTTGAAAGCTTCAATCTCAGTTGGAGTAAAGATGTTAGGTAAAGGTTGGGGGATGTCTTCTTCTTCCACCGCCGGAGCTTGAACCTCCATGGCCTTCTTAATCCCTTCATCCTTTTTGATCTCTTTAGGTTCTTCTGTTTTCAGCTCTATCTTCAATAGCCAAGCATCCTTGTCTTCATTGTTGAAGGGGGGCAACGTCATGGTGCTCTAGATCTGTCAGAAAAACAGCTCGAAACAAAAACAGAGGATATATGCGTGATACAATAGTCAAAACCTTCAGGAGATTATATAATGAATTTTTACCGACAAAAATACGTAACATGCAAGAAAATGGAGTCCGGGAGGCACACGAGGTGGCCACGAGACAGGGGGGAGCGCCTAGTAAGGGTGGGCGCACCCTCCACCCTCGTGGAGGCCTCGTGTCCTTCCCGGACTACTTATTTCTTTCCAAAATTCTTAAATATTCAAAAACGGAGGAAAATTGCCATTAGAACTGCTTTGGAGTCGGTTTACTTACCGTACCACATACCTATTCCTTTTCGGAGTCTGAAACGTTCTGGAAAGTGTCCCTTATGTATTCCTCCGGGGTTACGGTCTCAATAATATTAGTTTCAACATTGATAGGATTACCTGAGATATAATGTTTAATTCTTTGACCGTTCACCACCCTCGGACTTGTGCCTTCGAAGTTGTTGATTTTTATGGCACCGAAATGATAGACCTCCTCGATAACATAAGGACCTTCCCATTTAGAGAGAAGTTTTCCTGCAAAAAATCTTAAATGAGAGTTGAATAGTAACACATAATCACCTACGTTAAACTCACTCTTTTGTATCCTTTTGCCATGCTAGTGTTTGACTTTTTCTTTGAATAGCTTGGCATTCTCATAGGCTTGGTTTCTCCATTCATCAAGTGAGATAATATCAAATAACCTCTTCTCACCGGCAAGTTTGAAGTCATAATTGAGCTCTTTAATAGCCTAGTATGCTTTATGTTCAAGTTCAAGAGGTAAGTGACATGCTTTTCCATAAACCATCTTATACGGAGACATACCCATAGGATTTTTATATGCAGTTCTATACATAATGCATCATCAAGTTTTTTGGACCAGTTCTTTCTAGATCTATTCATAGTCTTTTGCAAAATTAATTTGAGCTCTCTATTGCTCAACTCTACTTGACCACTAGACTGCGGGTGATAAGGAGATGTGATTCTATGATTAACATCATACTTAGCAAGCATCTTACAGAAAGCACCAGGAATAAAATGTGAACCACCATCAGTCATAAGATATCTAGGGACTCCAAACCTCAGGAAAAATAACTTCTTTAAGCATTTTAATAGAAGTGTTATGATCATCACTACTAGTTGGAATATCTTCTACCCACTTAGTAACGTAATCAACAACAACTAAAATATGTGTATAACCATTAGAGGCAGTAAAAGGTCCCATATAATCAAATCCCCAAACATCAAACGGTTCAATAACAAGAGAATAATTCATAGGAATTTCTTGACGTCTACTAATATTACCAATTCTTTGACATTCATCACAAGACAAGACAAAATTACGAGCATCTTTGAAGAGAGTAGGCCAATAAAAACCGGATTGCAATACCTTATGTGTAGCTCTATCTCCAGCGTGGTGTCCTCCATATGATTCAGAATGACACTTGCGTAGGATCTGTTCCTGTTCATGCTCAGGTACACAACGTCTAATAACACCATCTACTCCTTCTTTATAAAGGTGTGGGTCATCCCAAAAGTAATGTCTTAAATCATAAAAGAACTTTTTCTTTTGTTGGTATGTGAAACTAGGTGGTATAAATTTAGCAACAATGTAATTAGCATAATCAGCATACCATGGAGTAGTACGAGAAGCATTAATGACCGCTAATTGTTCATCAGGAAAGCTATCATCAATAGGTAGTGGGTCATCAAGAACATTCTCTAACCTAGACAAGTTGTCTGCAACGGGGTTCTCAGCTCCCTTTCTATCAATAATATGCAAATAAAATTCTTGGAGCAAGAGAACCCATCTAATAAGTCTAGGCTTAGCATCTTTCTTTTCCATAAGAAGCAGCATGATCAGTGTGAATTGTAACTTTGGAATCAACAATATAAGGTCTAAACTTATCACAAGCAAATACAACTGCTAAGAACTATTTTTCAGTAGTGGCATAATTTCTTTGGGCAGTATCAAGAGTTTTACTAGCATACTGGATCATTCAATTTCTTATCAACTCTTTGCCCTAGAACAACACCTACAACATAATCATTAGCATCACACATAATTTCAAAAGGTAAATTCCAATCAGGTGGCTGAACAATAGGTGCAGTGTTCAAAGCTTTCTTGAGTATTTCAAATGCTTCTACACAATCATCATCAAAGACAAAAGGAATATCTTTTTTGCAATAAATTAGTCAAGGGCCTAGAGATTTTAGAAAAGTCCTTAATGAACCTCCTATAAAAACCGACATGACCAAGGAAACTTCTTATACCTTTTATGTCCTTGGGACATGGCTTCTTTTCAATAGCATCAACTTTAGCTTTATCAACTTCAATACCTCTCTCGGAAATCTTATGCCCCAAGACAATGCCTTCATTAACCATAAAGTGGCACTTTTCCCAATTCAACACGAGACTAGTGTCTTCACATCTCTGCAAAACTTGATCAAGGTTGCTCAAGCAATCATCAAAATAGGATCCATAAACGGAGAAATCATCCATGAATACCTCACAAATCTTTTCACAAAAGTTAGAGAATATAGCCATCATGCATCTTTGAAAGGTAGCAGGTGCATTACATAAACCAAAAGGCATACATCTATAAGCAAAAGTACCAAAAGGGCAAGTAAAAGTAGTTTTTGATTGATCCTCCGCTGACACAGGTATTTGAAAGAAACCAGAATAACCATCTAGAAAGCATAAATGTGTGTGTTTGGATAGTCTTTCTAGCATTTGATCAATAAAAGGTAAAGGGTAATGATCTTTCTTAGTAGCTTTATTTAATTTATGAAAATCAATTACCATCCTATAACTTGTAATGATTCTTTGCGGGATCAATTCATCTTTATCATTAGGAACAACAGTAATACCTCCCTTTTTAGGAACACAATGGACATGACTTACCAATCACTATCAGCAACGGGATAAATTATACCTGCCTCAAGGAGCTTTAGTATCTCCTTTCTTACCACTTCTTTCATCTTAGGATTCAACCGTCATTGAGGATCTCTAACTAGTTTGGCGTCTTTCTCCACATTTATTTTGTGTTGGCATAGAGTGGGACTAATGCCCTTAAGATCATCCAGAGTATATCCAATAGCAGCACGATGCTTCTTCATAGTTTTCAATATTCTTTCTTCTTCTTGCTCTGAAAGGTTAGAACTAATAATAACATGATATATTTTCTTTTCATCAAGATAAGCATACTTAAGATTATCAGGTAATGGTTTGAGTTCAAACACGGGATCACCCTTGGGTGGAGGGGGATCCCCTAGGATTTCAATAGGTAAGTTGTGTTTCAGAATAGGACCCTGTTGAAGGAACACTTCATCTATTTCCCTTCTTTCATTCATAAACATATCATTTTCATGGTCTAGCAAATATTGTTCTAACGGATCAGTAGGAGGCACGGCAATAGAAGCAAGACCAATAATCTCATCTATACTACGTGATTCTTTATCATGGGGTTGTCTACGAAACTTAGCAAAATTAAACTCATGAGACATATCCCCTAAGCCAATTTCAACAATATCCTTTTCGCAATCAATCCTAGCATTAACAGTATTCAAGAAGGGTCTACCAAAAATAATGGGACAAAAATCATCTTGTGGGGAACTAAGAATAAGAAAATCAGCAGGATATTTAACCTTCCCACACAAGACTTCAACATCTCTAACAATCCCAACTGGTGAAATAGTATCTCTATTGGCAAGCTTGATAGTAACATCAATACCTTCCAATTCAGCAGGAGCAATATCATGCATAATTTCTTTATATAAGTCATAGGGTATTGCACTAGCACTAGCACCCATATCACATAAGCCATGATAACAATGATCTCCTATTTTAACAGAAATAACAGGCATGCCTACAACAGGTCTATGTATCTTAGCATCTGGTCTAACAATATTAGCAGTCTCACCACAGAAATAAATAACATGCCCATCTAAATTATCATCCAAGAGATCTTTCACCATAGCAATACTAGGTTAAACTTTCATTTTCTCAGGAGGTGTAAAAGTTCTAGTATTACTCTTACGAACAACAGTCGAAGTTTTAGCATGATCCTTTATCCTAACAGGAAAAGGAGGTTTCTCAACATAAGTAGTAGGAACAATAGGATCATTATAAGTGACAGCCTTTTCTTCAACTGTAATAGGTGCAACTACTTTTACTTCAATCGGAGGATTATATTTAAACCATTTCTCCTTAGGGAGATCAACGTGAGTAGCAAAAGATTCAGAAAAAGCAGCTACTATCTCAGAGTCAAGTCCATACTTAGCGCTAAATCCACGAAAAACATCGGTATCCATAAAAGATTTAACACAATCAAACTTAGATGTTATACCTGACTCCTTACCATCGTCGGAGCCCCAATCTTCGGAGTTGCGTTTAATTATTTCCAATAAATCCCATTTGAATTCAATAGTCTTCAGCATATAAGAACCAGCACAGGAAGTATCGAGCATGTTGCGATCATTGGGAGAAAGCCGAGCATAAATTTTTTGAATAATCATTTCTCTGGAGAGCTCATGATTGGGGCATGAATACAACATTGACTTAAGCCTCCCCCAAGCTTGAGCGATGCTTTCTCCTTCGCGAGGCCAGAAATTATATATGTAATTACGATCACGATGAACAAGATGCATAGGATAGAACTTCTGGTGAAATTCCAATTTCAATCGTTTATAATTCCAAGATCCAATATCATCACATAGCCTATACCATGTCAATGCATCTCCCTTCAAATATAAAGGGAATACCTTCCTTTTGACAACATCATCGGGAACCTGCAAGCTTAAATAATCCACAAACTTCATCCACAAAGATAAGGTGTAAATTGGGATGCAATGTTCCATCTCCTGCAAAGGGATTAGCTAGCAGTTTCTCTATCATACCCGAAGGAATCTCAAAGTAAAAATTTTCAGTAGGTTTAGTAGGTTGAGGAGCAACTCTTTGCTCTTCTTGTCGGGGTGAAGATACCCTGAACAAGCCCCTCAAAGGATTAGTTTCCATAGTGACAAGTGACAGAAAATTTCAGCACACTATATAAATGTTTCCTTACCAAGTTCCACTCACCAAAGGTGCTTCACTCCCCGACAACGGCACCAGAAAAGAGGGGATCTATCGTAGTCCTTTCGATAAGTAAGAGTGTCGAACCCAACGAGGAGCAGAAGGAAATGCCAAGAGGTTTTCAGTAAGGTTTTCTCTGCAAACATTGAAATTGTAAGTAACAAATAGTTTTGTGATAAGATAAATTGTAACGAGTAATAAGCAATGAGAGTAAATAAAGTGCAGCAAGGTGGCCCAATCCTTTTTGTAGTAAAGGACAAGCCTGGACAATTTCTTATAATGAGAAAAGAGCTCCCGAGGACACATGGGAATTATCGTCAAGCTAGTTTTCATCACGCTCCTATGATTCGCGTTCGGTACTTTGAAAATTTGATATGTGGGTGGACCGGTGCTTGGGTACTGCCCTTACTTGGACAAGCAACCCACTTATGATTAACCCCTAGTGAAAGCATCTGCAACTACAAAAGAAGTATTAAGGTAAACCTAACCACAACATTAGACATATGGATCTAAATCATCCCCTTATGAAGCAACACATAAACTAGGGTTTAAGCTTCTGTCACTCTAGCAACCCATCATCTACTTATTACTTCCCAATGCCTTCCTCTAGGCCCAAATAATGGTGAAGTGTCATGTAGTCGACGTTCACATAACACCACTAGAGGAAATACAACATACATCTCATCAAAATATCGAACGAATACCAAATTCACATGACTACTAATAGCAAGACTTCACCCATGTCCTCAGGAACAAACATAACTACTCACAAATCATATTCATGTTCATAATCAGAGGAGTAATAATATGCATTAAGGATCTGAACATATGATCTTCCACCAAATAAACCAATTAGCATCAACTACAAGGAGTAATCAACACTACTAGCAACCCACAGGTAACAACTTGTGGTTTTGGATACAAGATTGGATACAAGAGATGAACTAGGGTTTGAGAGGAGATGGTGTTGGTGAACATGTTGATGGAGATTGACCCCCTCCCGATGAGAGGATCGTTGGTGATGACGATAGTGATGATTTCCCCCTCCCAAAGGGAACTTTCCCCGGCAGAACAGCTCCGCCGGAGCCCTAGATTGATTCCGCCAAGGTTCCGCCTCGTGGCGGCGGAGTTTCGTCCCGTAAGCTTGCCTCTGATTTTTTCCAGGGTAAAAGCCTTCATATAGCAAAAGATGGGCACCGGAGGGCCACTAGGGGGCCCAGGAGACAGGGGGCGCGCCCCCCACCCTCCCGGCCAGGGTGTGGGCCCCCTCTGGTGCTTTCTTCGCTCAGTAATTCTTATTAATTCCAAAAATAGCTTTCGTGGAGTTTCAGGATTTTTGGAGCTGTGCAGAATAGGTTTCCAATATTTTCTCCTTTCCAGCCAGAATTTCCAGCTGCCGGCATCCCCCCTCTTCATGGTAAACCTTGTAAAATAAGAGAGAATAGCCATAAGTAGTGAGACATAATGTGTAACAACAACCCATAATGCAATAAATATCGATATAAAAGCATGATGCAAAATGGACGTATCAGTCGCTGCTCCCCTGCCTGTGCTCCTCGCGGTCCCGTGCCCCGGCTCGTGCTTGCCCGCGTCATGTGCGCCCCGCCACGCCCGGAGCCCGTGTGCTCGCTGCTGCGCCCGTGCCCATACACCCGTCGCCCCACTCTGGTCGTCGCCGCCCGGCCTGGCCACGCCCCTCCCCGGACGGCGCCATGGCCTCGCCGGCGCCCTTGTTGCCCCGTGCCCTCGCACGGGCGCTCGCCCGTCGCCCGATTAACCCCTTGGGCCACTGATGTTGGGGCCCCACGCCCCTGTGTAATAATAAAAAAAGTTTTTAAAAAAATATATTAATATAAATAATTAATTGATTAGTTAAACAGTTAACTAACTTAATTAATTTTGCCTAATTAACTAATTAGTTAGGCAGAGGACTCTATGACAGTGTGTCCCCACCACTAGTTAGTTTAATTTAAACCCCTTTTAAAATATGTGACACTGACACATGTGCCCCATTGACCCTGTTGACTGATCAACTTTGACCCAGTTAATGCCGACTGTACTGCTGACTGGCATTGACCGGCCCCACACGTCATGGTTGACTTTGTCAACTCTGTTGACTGCTGATGTCATAATGATGTCATGCTGATGTCATAACCATGTTTTCCTTTTAATTAAATCCATTAATTCCAGATTATTACTACAACTTTAGAAAATCATATAAAATAATCCGTAACTTAGATGAAAAGGTTTTCTACATGAAAGTTGCTCAGAACGAGGAGACGAATTCGAATGCGCGGTCTGTTCGCCCGCCACACATCCCTAGCATAGCAAACATGCAACCTTTCCCTTTGGTTCATCTGTCTGACAGACGTCCGGAACTGGGAAAACTTTCCCGGATGTTCCCCCCTTCGCCAGTATCGCCTAGCGCTGCGTTAGAACACTTCTAGACCCGCTTAGTGTCATGTCATGCTGTATGTTTGTGTGTATTTACTGTTTCTTCCCCCTCTTCTTCTTCGGTAGACCTCGAGACCGCTGCTGATGCCCCTGTGGTCGAATACGTCGACGACGACCCCTCCTTCTCGCCTGAGCAACCAGGCAAGCCCCCCCCTTTGATCATCCCGGTATCGCTGTCACATCCCTAGTCTGGTATGACCTAGACTAGCTAGTCATTTGTGCATCATGTTTATATTCCATTTAAATTTGAAATGAGGATTGGTGGAACCCTCAGAATCATCTCTGAAAATGACCTAAATAAAAATTGCTCCAAAAGGGTCCAAGGAAATGTTCATGTCTCTGAAAATATTGGTCAGAGGAAAAAATTCAAACAAATATTTTAGGAGCTCATGGATATTTAATTTTGGCCATTTGGATTAATCCGATAATTATTTGCCTTGGATATATATTGTTATATATAAAATGTGGTCCAAAAATTATGCCATTTGCTGAGGAGCTTTGGAATAATATAGTTAGCTCCTGCAAAAATGGGCATAAGGAAATAAATTGATTTAGTATTATTACTAAATCAAAACATATGTCAGAAAATTAGAAAACAGAAAAAGAGGAGAAACTTACCTGCGGCCCAGCTCCTGTGCGGCCTGGCCGGCCCAGCCCACTGGCCCTCCTCTATCGTCTTCGTCCTCGACAGAGGGATGGGAGCGTGCCCGGGGCGCGCGCGCGCCACCGCGCCACGCCACCAGCCTTCCTGCCTGCCTGGCGCCCTCCTCGTCGCCCTAGAATGCCCGGACATCTCCACGCCCCCCCGTACCCTCTCACTCTCCCCCGATTCTTCCTCTCCTCTCCCTCACTCTCTCTCTCTCATGTCCGAACGCGCCGGTCGCCGCCATTCGCCATAGCCGCCGCCACAGCCTCCCCCTCGCCTCTCCGACATGCGCAGAAGCTCCGCCAAGACTTCCTCGTCTCCTCCGTCAAGCTACAAGGCGCCGGACGCCCTGGAACGTCGCCGTTGCCTTCATCACCTCCGGCCGCCGCAGATCACCATCGCCGTCGATTCGCCGTCTCCAGTGCGTCCCCGAGCCCGCTTCGACGCCCGCTGCAACCGCGGTGAGCTCCGCCACCGTTCCCCTCTCTCCATTTAGCTGCCCGCTCGCCGTAGCCCTCCTCCCCACCACGGCCGAAGCTTCCTGCCGCCGTTCATGTCGCCGCCGTCGCCCTGGCCACCGCAGCTTGCAACCGAGCACCCCATCGTGCTCCCGGTGCCACGAGGGTGCCACCGAGCCCCTCAGGTGGTCTCCCCGTGCCCCGCAGCCCGTTCCAGATCGAAGCCGAGCTCCGGCCGCCGCCGCGAGCTTTGCTCCGGCGAGCTCCGGCGTCCCCGCGGCTTCCCGTCTGCTCCCCTGGATGCGGACGAGCCCGGGCTACGCCCCGGTGCTCTCAGACGCCGTCCCCGTGGCCTGTGGTGCGGACTCCGCCACGTCCAGAGGTTGCCGGCGGCGAGCCCCGTCGCCTAAGCCCCGCCATGTGGGCCCGGCCCGTCAGGTGATTAGCTTAGTGCTAATCACCGCTTAAATTAACCCCCTGAGGCTGACATGTGGGCCCCGGTGCCCCCTAATCTTTTAATTAAGTTAATCTAACCCCCTGTTTAACCCCCTGTCACTGACGTGTGGACCCCACACGTCAGGTTTGACCCAGTCAGCCGTAGTTGACTTGCTGACGTCATGCTTACTCAATGCTGACGCAATATATATTTTCTAGAATTAAAATAATTCAGGAAATTCCAGAAATTGATTTAAACTTCAAAAATTCATATCAATTCAACCGTAGCTCAGATTAAAATAATTTATATATGAAAAATTATCAGAAAAATGCAATCTTTCCATCTGTACTAGTTTCATGCATGACAAACCAACTTATACTTGCTGTATAGGTGAAAACACATTATGGCATATATAAGAGCTTACTTTGGAGATGCATATGAGCTTATGGTTCAAATGGACTTCAAACCAAATGATTACTAGTTGCATTTGCTCAAACAGCATCACATCTTCATGCCATGTTCATGCATCATATTGTTGCATATGTTTGGTATTGATTGCCGACACTGTTCCTTCTCGATAGGTCCTGCTCCGGAGTCTGTTCCAGAGTACCTGTCTGTGAAGCAGTGCCTCCTCTGTTGATTTACCAGGCAAGCAAACCCCCTTGTTCATTTCGATAAAACCCTACTCTCTCGCTCCTGCTCTCAGTTATTGCATTAGGACAACAGCGATTCATCTGCTACTTTGTGCTGCGGTAGTTGAACCCATTCCTCTGCATGACCTTTCATTGCCACAGTAAATAGTTGAAACCCACTAGCATGTGTAGGAGTTGATTGAAGCCACTGTTGTGTTCCTACCATGCTATGCCTGCTATTGCTTAGAGTTGTGTCAGGTCTGGTTCATTGGGAATGAATTGGAGTGTTACGATATGTTCTGATGCTGAGAGTGAAGTGTGTGAACACGATTTGGTAAAGGTAGCGGTGAGAGGCCATGTAGGAGTACATGGTGGGTTGTCTCACTGGAACCGTCCTTAAGCACTGAGTTCGGTGTATGTTGTCCAATGACTCGATACTACCACACATTGGGTTCCGGTAACTCGACCCCTCTCGGCTTATTAACCAACTTGATCTCTGTCCAGGAGTCGCAACTAGTTTCTGGTGTTTGTAGGTAGTGCTATTTTTCTACCAAGTGGCACCCGGCAGGGTGGGCTTGGGACAGACTAGGCACAGGTGGCACGGTGTACCAAGTGGCACCCGGATGGTGGGCTTGGGAACCCTGCTCACATCGTTTGGGGCCGTGAGCTACACCCCGGCCGGATCTCCTTGCGGATGGAACCCGAATAGGCGATAAATCTGGATTAGAGTCTTGTGTGGTTAGTCAGGTCGTGGCCGACACCCTCGCCAGGCTTCCGCTTGAAGGTTGCCGAGATACATGACGTGTACATGGCGGTAAGTGGCGAGAGCGTGTGTGAAGAAGTACACCCCTGCAGGGTTAACATGATCTATTCGAATAGCCGGGTCCGCGGTTATGGACTTCTTGGATGCTTACATGGTACATAGACAACTTGAAGTGGATACTCTAAAATGCTCAAGACAAGTGTGATTGCTATGGATGGCCTTCTCGTAGGGAGACGGGGATGAATCCATAGTAGTGTATTGTGTGGTGATTAGTGGACTCGTGTGCGCCATATCACCTCAAGAGTCTCTGGTAGTCGTAGAACAGGATAGCCACAGAGTCAAAGCTGGCTTGCTGCAACTAAACCCCACATTACTCTCTTGATACAAATGCATGTATGATAGGATCTGATGTAAGTCTTGCTGAGTACCTTTGTACTCATGTTGCTTTATTTATGTTTTTGCAGCGGAGACTTCGGTCTTATTAGTGTTCTCGTGGACTTCGACGAGTAGCTTGTACCTCAGCTACGATCTTGATCGGACGTTGTAGATAGTCAGGCTTTCAGCCTTTTTCATTTATAGATGTCTGTACTCGGACATGTAATGCTTCCGTTTGTTGCTTGATTGCTCTGAATGTTGGGTCATGTGACCCCTGTTTGTAATAAATGCTATGATGGCTCTTCTGAGCCCTTATCTATATGAGTTGTTGAGTTATGCTGTGATGCCATGTTGTACAACACATACTTGCATGTTATGCGACGTGTAATGTGTATTGCTATGTGTGGGATCTGACTATCTAGTTGTTTATCCTTAGTAGTCTCTCTTACCGGGAAATGTCTCCTAGTGCTTCCACTGAGCCCTAGTAGCTTGCTACTGCTCCGGAACACTTAGGCTGGCCGGCATGTGTCCTTCTTCGATCCTGTGTCTGTCCCTTCGGGGAAATGTCACGCGATGAATACCGGAGTCCTGCTAGCCCGCTACAGCCCGGTTCACCGGAGTCCTGTTAGCCCAGTGCTACAGCCTGGATTCACTCGCTGATGACCGACACGTTCGATGCTGGGTCATGGATGCCTGTCCCTGTAAGTTAGTGCCACTTTGGGTTTACGACTAGCCATGTCAGCCCGGGCTCTTTATCATATGGATGCTAGCGACACCATCATATACGTGTGCCAAAAGGCGCAAACGGTCCCGGGCAAAGGTAAGGCGACACCCGTGGGGATACCGTGTGTGAGACCGCAAAGTGATATGAGGTGTTACATGCTAGATCGATGTGGCATTGAGTCGGGGTCCTGACAGCGTTGGTATCAGAGCCTGACTGCCTGTAGGATTACCAAGCCAAACTGGTCGAAGTTGAGTCTAGAAATTCTTTAGTTATGTAAGGGAATTGATTGTGGGAAGGAACGTAAGGCTCTTTTTACTCCTTATACCTCATGGCCTTCTGATCTGAGTCATCCTATCTTTCCTACGGGGTTAAGGAACCAGGCTTTCTCTTCCGTCTATCAGGATCACGTGTTACTACTCCGTAGTCCCATAGGATTGGTTGATCAGAGTCATACCCCAGTTTTGAGTATTTCCGGTGTAGTCTGTTTAGTATGATCTCAGAACCTTGAGTAATGCTGATGAGTATGTTACCACCCCATTTTTAGTAGGATGTCTCATTCTGAGCATTTTACTGCCGTTATGCTGCCGGAATTTCCCTAGGAGTTCGAGAGATACTAATTCCTTGTCCTACATTCTACAGTCTATAGTTGATGCTGACTCCGTCCCTGGTTTCGTTTCTCAGGATGTCATCAAGTTCTATTATTCGTAGCCAGAACCATGAAGATGGTAGGGATGAGGATCCTCTCGACCCGCCTTCGTTGACAGAGTTCATGTTAGAAATGGAGAGGAACAAGCGTGAGTCTAACCGTTTGTTGGCATGCATCGAGGAGAACACCGCACATCAGTTCAAACGATCTGCTACCATTCATGACTTCATTCGCTTGCACCCACCTACCTTTCATCATTCCATCGAGCCACTCGATGCAGATGACTGGCTCCGTAGCATCACTCATAAGCTGCATTCCCCGAGCGTAGCTGAAAGTGACAAGGTCACCTATGCTGCATACCACCTGGAAGGTCCTGCTAGTCTTTGGTGGCAGAACTATGAGGCTATGCTTCCAGCTGGCCAGATTCCTACCTGGAGAGATTTCACTGAGGCTTTTCGCGAGCATCACATTGCTGAAGCCCTCATCGATCGCAAGAGAGAAGAGTTCTGTAGTTTCACCCAGAGTAAGATGGCTGTTGATGCTTATAGTAGAGAGTTTGAGAACCTCGCCCGCTATGCCACAGAAGAAGTGTCCACAGACGCCAAGAAGTAGGCTAGGTTCCGGAAGGGTCTCAACCCCAAGTTGCGTCGTGATCTCCACCTACATCATTGTGATACATTCCAAGCCCTTGTGAACAAGGCCATCAATGCAGAGACAGCTCAACTCACTTACGAGGAGTCTCATAAGCACACCCGTGACTTGGGATCTTCTTCCGGTTCTAGTTCTCAAAAGCGCCGGATTTGGGTTCCAAACTCCGCTCTTCCTTCCGGATATGCACCGAGGCCATCCCATGTGGTGCCTCCCCCAGTTCAGCCATATGTTCCACCCAGGCCTACTGGTAGACCGCTTGTCAGTGCGGGTCCACGTCCAACCTCAGGGACTTGCTTCACATGCGGGAAGCCAGGACACTATGCTCGTGACTGCTCTCAGACTAGTTATGCTCCACCCCAGCCCGAGAAGACTGTTGGCTGTGTTAAGCCATCACGCAAGATGATCAGTGTCAAGTCAGCCCCCACTGAACGTGGACGTGTGCATCACGTCTCAGCTAAAGACGCTCATGATGATCCAGATGTCGTTCTTGGTACACTCCTTGTCAATTGTCACCCAGCATCAGTTCTATTCGATACTGGAGCATCTCACTCCTTCATTTCTGAAGGCTATGCTCGTTTGCACGACATGTCATTTTGTGGTATGCCCTCTCCGCTAGTCATCCAAACTCCTGGATCCAAATGGCAAACCTCTAGTGTAAGCCATGGTAACGAAATCCTTGTTGGCAGACTTGTATTCCTTGCCTCACTTGTAGCCCTCAAGTCCTTAGATATTAACATCATCTTGGGTATGGACTGGATGACAACTCATCATGCCAAGATTGATTGTTACACCAGGTCTGTCCAGCTTACCCCCCCATCTGGCAAGATAGTCACTGTCTCCACTAGAGTTGCAAAGCGTCAGCTCTATTCTCTTAATGCCAGCCCTCTTCCAGACCTTGAAGTTATCCCGGTAGTCCGTGACTTTTCGGATGTCTTTCCAGAGGAACTGCCAGGTGTTCCACCTGACAGAGATGTAGAGTTCATCATAGATCTTATCCCAGGAACAGCTCCAATCTCTAGGAGACCTTACAAGATGGCACCCTTAGAACTAGCCGAGCTTAAGAAACAACTCGATGAGTCCTTGCAAAAAGGTTTCATCCGTCCTAGTTCTTCTCCTTGGGCTTGCCCCGTCCTCTTTGTCAAGAAGAAAGACGGTACGGACCGGATGGTTGTAGATTATTGTCCCGTTAATTTGGTCACGATAAAGAACAAATATCCGCTCCCCAGGATCAACGATCTATATGATCAGCTCGCTGGATCCTCAGTCTTCTCCAAGATGGATTTAAGGTTAGGATACCACCAAATTAAGATCAGAAACGGGGACATTCCAAGACAGCCTTTGTTACTCGTTATGGTCAGTACGAGTACACCGTCATGTCCTTTGGTCTAACCAACGCTCCAGCTACATTCTCCCGGTTGATGAACTCGATCTTCATGGAGTACTTAGATAAGTTCGTCGTGGTTTACCTCGATGATATTCTTATTTACTCGAAGAACGAGGAAGAGCATGCCGAACATCTTAGACTTGTGTTAGAAAAACTCAGAGAGCACCGCCTTTATGCCAAGTTCTCCAAGTGTGAATTTTGGTTGCCAGAAGTGACCTACCTAGGCCACGTAATCTCTGGCAAGGGCATTGCTGTCAACCCCGAGAGAGTTAAGGCCGTTCTCGATTGGACTCCACCTGAAACCGTTAAACAAGTTAGGAGCTTCCTTGGTCTAGCCAGCTATTGTCGCCGCTTTGTTGAAAACTTCTCCAAAGTAGCCAAACCCCTCACGGAACTTCTCAAGAAGGATAAAAAGTTCGAGTGGTCCCCACAGTGTGAGTACAGTTTTCAGGAACTGGAAAGACGCCTGACTTCTGCTCCCATACTTGTGCCACCGGATTTCACTAAAGACTTTATTATCTACTGCGACGCCTCACGACAGGGACTAGGTTGCATTCTTATGCAGGATCGTCATGTGATTGCCTATGCATCTCGACAGTTGCATCCACATGAGGAGAATTATCCTACACATGATCTAGAGCTTGCAGCCATAGTCTATGCACTCAAGACCTGGCGACATTACCTCCTTGGTAAACGTTGCGAGATCTACACCGATCACCAGAGTCTCAAGTATATCTTCACCCAACCGGATCTGAACCTTAGGCAACGACGTTGGTTGGAGTTAATCACAGATTATGATCTAGGGATTACCTACACCCCAGGCAAAGCCAATGTCATGGCTGATGCGTTAAGCCGTAAATCCTATTGCAACAATCTCGTGTTGCAGCAAGGCCAACCACTTCTCCATGAGGAATTCTGTAAGCTTAATCTTCAATAGCTCCTCGCGGATTTCTTTCTACCTTGGTGGCGAAACCTACCCTTGTGGATCTTATCATAGAAGCCCAGAAGCATGATACGGGGATTACCCGGATCAAGAGAAACATTGCCAAGGGTATTGCTGGTAGTTTCTCTATAGATGATCGAGGTGTTGTTTTCTTTGGGAACCGCCTGGTGGTCCCCAAGAAGCAACATCTGCGACAATTGATTCTTAAGGAGGCGCATGAATCTCCTCTCACGATTCATCCCGGTAGTACTAAGATGTATCAGGACCTACGCCAGAGGTTCTGGTGGACTAGGATGAAGAGAGAAATCGCTCAGTTTATTGCTAACTGTGACGTTTGTCGTCGCGTTAAGGCAGAGCATCAAAGACCTGCTGGCACCCTTCAGCCTTTAGCTATTCCTGAATGGAAATGGGATAAAGTTGGTATGGACTTCATCACCGGTTTTCCCAGGACCAAGAAGGGGAATAACGCTATCTTCGTAGTCGTTGATCGTCTTTCCAAAGTGGCTCACTTCCTACCTATTCGAGAGAGTATCACTGCTAGTCAGCTCGCTGACTTATATATTTCTCGAATAGTATCACTTCATGGTGTTCCACTAGAGATCAATTCAGACCGTGGCAGTCTTTTCACTTCTCATTTCTGGGAGAGTTTCCAAACTGCCATGGGAACCCATCTTTCCTTCAGTACCGCTTTCCACCCTCAGTCGAGTGGTCAGGTGGAACGGGTCAATCAAATTCTCGAAGACATGCTCAGAGCTTGCGTTATCTCATTCGGTATGGATTGGGAGAAATCTCTTCCTTTTGCCGAGTTTGCTTATAACAATAGCTATCAATCCAGCCTCAAGAAAGCTCCTTTTGAAGTTCTCTATGGACGAAGATGTCGAACACCTTTGAACTGGTCAGAAACCGGTGAAAGACAATTCTTTGGACCGGACATGATCCAGGAGGCAGAAGAGCAAGTTCGCATCATCCGTGAGAATTTGAAAACAGCCCACTCTCGTCAAAAGAGTCAGTCTGATCGTCATCATAAGGATATGACTTATGAAATTGGCGACAAGGCTTACCTTCGGGTTACTCCTTTGAAGGGTACCCATCGTTTCGGTATCAAGGGCAAGTTGGCTCCTCGTTACATTGGTCCTTTTCGTATTCTCGCTAAACGAGGAGAGGTTGCCTATCAATTGGAACTACCCCCACATCTTTCTCGAGTTCATGATGTCTTCCACGTCTCTCAACTCAGGCGTTGCTTCTCGGATCCCATCCGCGGAGTGGACCACGAAACACTTGATCTTCAAGATAACCTCACATACCGAGAGTACCCGGTTCGCATTCTTGATCAAGCAGAGCGTGTTACCCGACGTCAGAACATCAAGTTTCTCAAAGTTCAGTGGTCTCATCATTCCGAGAGAGAAGCTACTTGGGAGCGAGAAGATCGTCTTCGACTGGAGTACCCCGCTTTCTTTCCGTCGACCCCTGAATCTCGGGACGAGATTCTTTCAAGTAGGGGCGAGTTGTCACATCCCTAGTCTGGTATGACCTAGACTAGCTAGTCATTTGTGCATCATGTTTATATTCCATTTAAATTTGAAATGAGGATTGGTGGAACCCTCAGAATCATCTCTGAAAATGACCTAAATAAAAATTGCTCCAAAAGGGTCCAAGGAAATGTTCATGTTGCTCTCTGAAAATATTGGCCAGAGGAAAAAATTCAAACAAATATTTTAGGAGCTCATGGATATTTAATTTTGGCCATTTGGATTAATCCGATAATTATTTGCCTTGGATATATATTGTTATATATAAAATGTGGTCCAAAAATTATGCCATTTGCTGAGGAGCTTTGGAATAATATAGTTAGCTCCTGCAAAAATGGGCATAAGGAAATAAATTGATTTAGTATTATTACTAAACCAAAACATATGTCAGAAAATTAGAAAACAGAAAAAGAGGAGAAACTTACCTGCGGCCCAGCTCCTGTGCGGCCTGGCCGGCCCAGCACCAGCGCCGGCCCAGCCCACTGGCCCTCCTCTGTCGTCTTCGTCCTCGACAGAGGGATGGGAGCGTGCCCGGCGCGCGCGCGCGCCACCGCGCCACGCCACCAGCCTCCCTGCCTGCCTGGCGCCCTCCTCGTCGCCCTGGAACACCCGGACGTCTCCACGCCCCCCCGTACCCTCTCACTCTCCCCCGATTCTTCCTCTCCTCTCCCTCGCTCTCTCTCTCTCGTGTCCGAACGCGCCAGTCGCCGCCGTTCGCCATAGCCGCCGCCACAGCCTCCCCCTCGCCTCTCCGACACGCGCAGAAGCTCCGCCACGACTTCCTTGTCTCCTCCGTCAAGCCACAAGGCGCCGGACGCCCTGGAACGTCGCCATCGCCTTCATCACCTCTGGCCGCCGCAGATCGCCATCGCCGTCGATTCGCCGTCTCCAGTGCGTCCCCGAGCTCGCTTCGACGCCCGCTGCAACCGCGGTGAGCTCCGCCACCGTTCCCCTCTGTCCATTTAGCTGCCCGCTCGCCGTAGCCCTCCTCCCCACCACGGCCGAAGCTTCCTGCCGCCGTTCATGTCGCCACCGTCGCCCTGGCCACCGCAGCTTGCAACCGAGCACCCCATCGTGCTCCCGGTGCCACGAGGGTGCCACCGAGCCCCTCAGGTGGTCTCCCCATGCCCCGCAGCCCGTTCCCGATCGAAGCCGAGCTCCGGCCGCCGCCGCGAGCTTTGCTTCGGCGAGCTCCGGCGTCCCCGCGGCTTCCCGTCTGCTCCCCTGGATGCGGACGAGCCCGGGCTACGCCCCGGTGCTCTCAGACGTCGTCCCCGTGGCCTGTGGCGCGGACTCCGCCGCGTCCAGAGGTCGCCGGCGGCGAGCCCCGTCGCCTAAGCCCCGCCATGTGGGCCCGGCCTGTCAGGTGATTAGCTTAGTGCTAATCACCGCTTAAATTAACCCCCTGAGGCTGACATGTGGGCCCCGGTGCCCCCTAATCTTTTAATTAAGTTAATCTAACCCCCTGTTTAACCCCCTGTCACTGATGTGTGGACCCCACACGTCAGGTTTGACCCAGTCAGCCGCAGTTGACTTGCTGACGTCATGCTTACTCAATGCTGACGCAATATATATTTTCTGGAATTAAAATAATTCAGGAAATTCTAGAAATTGATTTAAACTTCAAAAATTCATATCAATTCAACCGTAGCTCAGATTAAAATAATTTATATATGAAAAATTATCAGAAAAATGCAATCTTTTCATCTGTACTAGTTTCATGCATGACAAACCAACTTATACTTGCTGTATAGGTGAAAACACATTATGGCATATATAAGAGCTTACTTTGGAGATGCATATGAGCTTATGGTTCAAATGGACTTCAAACCAAATGATTACTAGTTGCATTAGCTCAAACAGCATCACATCTTCATGCCATGTTCATGCATAATATTGTTGCATATGTTTGGTATTGATTGCCGACACTGTTCCTTCTCGATAGGTCCTGCTCCGGAGTCTGTTCCAGAGTACCTGTCTGTGAAGCAGTGCCTCCTCTGTTGATTTACCAGGCAAGCAAACCCCCTTGTCCATTTCGATAAAACCCTACTCTCTCGCTCCTGCTCTCAGTTATTGCATTAGGACAACAGCGATTCATCTGCTACTTTGTGCTGCGGTAGTTGAACCCATTCCTCTGCATGACCTTTCATTGCCACAGTAAATAGTTGAAACCCACTAGCATGTGTAGGAGTTGATTGAAGCCACTGTTGTGTTCCTACCATGCTATGTCTGCTATTGCTTAGAGTTGTGTCAGGTCTGTTTCATTGGGAATGAATTGGAGTGTTACGATATGTTCTGATGCTGAGAGTGAAGTGTGTGAACACGATTTGGTAAAGGTAGCGGTGAGAGGCCATGTAGGAGTACATGGTGGGTTGTCTCACTCGAACCGTCCTTAAGCAATGAGTTCGGTGTATGTTGTCCAATGACTCGATACTACCACACATTGGGTTCCGGTAACTCGACCCCTCTCAGCTTATTAACCAACTTGATCTCTGTCCAGGAGTCGCAACTAGTTTCTGGTGTTTGTAGGTAGTGCTATTTTTCTACCAAGTGGCACCCGGCAGGGTGGGCTTGGGACAGACTAGGCACAGGTGGCACGGTGTACCAAGTGGCACCCGGATGGTGGGCTTGGGAACCCTGCTCACATCGTTTGGGGCCGTGAGCGACACCCCGGCCGGATCTCCTTGCGGATGGAACCCGAATAGGCGATAAACCTGTATTAGAGTCTTGTGTGGTTAGTCAGGTCGTGGCCGACACCCTCGCCAGGCTTCCGCTTGAAGGTTGCCAAGATACATGACGTGTACATGGCGGTAAGTGGCGAGAGCGTGTGTGAAGAAGTACACCCCTGCAGGGTTAACATGATCTATTCGAATAGCCGGGTCCGCGGTTATGGACTTCTTGGATGCTTACATGGTACATAGACAACTTGAAGTGGATACTCTAAAATGCTCAAGACAAGTGTGAGTGCTATGGATGGCCTTCTCGTAGGGAGACGGGGATGAATCCATAGTAGTGTATTGTGTGGTGATTAGTGGACTCGTGTGCGCCATATCACCTCAAGAGTCTCTGGTAGTCGTAGAACAGGATAGCCACAGAGTCAAAGCTGGCTTGCTGCAACTAAACCCCACATTACTCTCTTGATACAAATACATGTATGATAGGATCTGATGTAATTCTTGCTGAGTACCTTTGTACTCATGTTGCTTTATTTATGTTTTTGCAGCGGAGACTTCGGTCTTATTAGTGTTCTCGTGGACTTCGACGAGTAGCTTGTACCTCAGCTACGATCTTGATCGGACGTTGTAGATAGTCAGGCTTTCAGCCTTTCTCATTTATAGATGTCTGTACTCGGACATGTAATGCTTCCGTTTGTTGCTTGATTGCTCTGAATGTTGGGTCATGTGACCCCTGTTTGTAATAAATGCTATGATGGCTCTTCTGAGCCCTTATCTATATGAGTTGTTGAGTTATGCTGTGATGCCATGTTGTACAACACATACTTGCATGTTATGCGTACGTGTAATGTGTATTGCTATGTGTGGGATCTGACTATCTAGTTGTTTATCCTTAGTAGTCTCTCTTACCGGGAAATGTCTCCTAGTGCTTCCACTGAGCCCTGGTAGCTTGCTACTGCTCCGGAACACTTAGACTGGCCGGCATGTGTCCTTCTTCGATCCTGTGTCTGTCCCTTCGGGGAAATGTCACGCGATGAATACCGGAGTCCTGCTAGCCCGCTACAGCCCGGTTCACCGGAGTCCTGTTAGCCCAGTGCTACAGCCTGGATTCACTCGCTGATGACCGACACGTTCGATGCTGGGTCATGGATGCCTGTCCCTGTAAGTTAGTGCCACTTTGGGTTTACGACTAGCCATGTCAGCCCGGGCTCTTTATCATATGGATGCTAGCGACACCATCATATACGTGTGCCAAAAGGCGCAAACGGTCCCGGGTAAAGGTAAGGCGACACCCGTGGGGATACCGTGCGTGAGGCCACAAAGTGATATGAGGTGTTACATGCTAGATCGATGTGGCATTGAGTCGGGGTCCTGACAATCGCCCATTCTATACTCTCATGCTTGCATTAGATTTTGCTACTGTTATTGTTTGCTCCTATTCTGATGCATAGCCTGCTTTTGTACCTGCTTATTGTTACCTACCTTCTTAGCCTAAACTGCTTAGTATAGGTTGGCTAGTGATCCATCAGTGACCCCCACTTGTCCTTGTTGCCCCTGTTTCATCATTGACACCTCGATCGACGTGATCGATGACCAAAGCCCGACACCTCACATCACATCATGCCCCTTTTGTTGCTCGACTCTGCAGAGCTACCATCGAGTGCCGAGGGTGATCCCTCATAACGCACTCCTGATGATAATTCTGTAGTGTAGCTATTCGGTCATGGTCATCGAGGGTGATTTCCTCTTTCACCATTCTCGATATGGCTCTGTCGTTCAACACCTCAAGTGTGAACCTCGAGGGTGGTCCCTCTTACGTTCACCTTGATGATTACATTGAGTGGAATCCTCCATGGGTGATTCCTCGGGTTTTCCCCTTGATATTTAGACACACGGTTACCTTGACCTTACTTGAGACCATTGTTGAAGTCGGGTCGGCCCTGAGGGGTACCCGCTAGTTGATGTGAAAGTTGGGCGGGCCCGTTGAGCACCCCACGAGTTTTCCACGTGGCACGGCCGGGCGGTGTGGGCCCTTGTCGTAAGTCCATGAGACAGGGCGATGGGGTCACCTTATCGTGAGTCTCTGCTTGTTTCCGTGAGCCCCCAATGCACTAACAGGTTTGGGTATTTGTTCTGAGTTGGCCTCTGGCCTTTACGCACTAACCACCATGCGAGAATACTTATGGGCCTCGACGTCGCAGTATCAGTCGAAGCTTTGTCAGACGTCTAGTTCAGATTTGTGGCCGGGCCGGATCATGCCATGCACTTCACAGGTGGTGCTGGTATCCCCTTGCGCACAACGATCCGGAGTGCAACGGGCAATGGGCCCAGACCCCGGAGTGCTTAGGATGTAGACCGATGGGGACCTCTCTGCTGTGCCTAGGTAGGGCTGCGATGTGTTGATCTTCCGAGGGCGTGCATTGACCCTAGAAAGGTGTGTCCGGCCAGAGTGATCGAGCGTGTTGGTAACATGGTGCACCCCTGTTGGGAAGTTATATATTCGAATACCGTGTCCATGGTAACGGACGTTCAGACTTGTATCCGGATCTTATATAACTAGAAATGGATACTTGAGATATGTGATGGATATGTGGCTCCGAGATTACTTTCTCGCAGGGAGTCGAGGAAGGATCTCTGGGCATTGATGTTACAACATGCTTGTTAAATATTATAGACTGCTATTCTTTACTCTTCTACATGCTGCAAGATGCTTGGAGCTGCTTGAAGATGCTAGTCTTCCATAGGCTAGGCCTTCCCCTCTATTCTGGCATTCTGCAGTTCAGTCCACAGATACAACCCTTCCATTTGATACCAATGCATACTTAGTATAGATCTGATGCTTGCGAGTACTTTGGATGAGTACTCACGGTTGCTTTGCAACCCCTTTTTCCCCTTTCTTTCTTCTTTCTGGTTGATGCAACCAGATGGTGGATCCATGGAGCCAGATGCCACCGCCGACAGATACTGCTACGTGGAGACCGCCGATGACCAGGAGTAGTTAGGAGGTCCCAGGCAGGAGGCCTTGCCTCTTCGATCGTGTTGCTTTTGTGCTAGCCTTCTTAAGGCATCCTTGTTTAACTTATGGCTGTACTCAGATATTGTTGCTTCCGCTGAGTCTTGTGTATCGAGCTTGTATTTTGAGCCCTCGAGGCCCCTGGCTTGTAATATAAAGCTTGTATTATTTTACTTGTGTCGAGAGTTGTGTTGTGATATCTTCCCGTGAGTCCCTGATCTTGATCGTACACATTTGCATGTATGATTAGTGTACGATTGAATCGGGGGCGTCACATACGTCATTTTGACCTAGAAAAAATAAGGACAGGACTTACGGGACGAAGCGCCACCGTCTCGAGGCGGAACTTGGACAGGAGCACTTTCTCCCTCTGACGAAGTGATTCGCCGGGGGAACTTTCCTCCCGGAGGGGGAAATCATCGTCATCATCATCACGAACACTCCAATCTTGGGGAGGGCAATCTCCATCAACATCTTCAACATCACAATCTCCTCTCAAACCCTAGTTCATCTCTAGTGTTCAATCTTTGTACCGGAACTATAGTTTGGTACTTATGGGTGACTAGTAGTGTTGATTACATCTTGTAGTTGATTACTATATGGTTTATTTGGTGGAAGATTATATGTTCAGATCCATTATGCTATTTAATACTCCTCTGATCTTGAGCATGATTATCATTGTGAGTAGTTACTTTTTTGTTCTTGAGGTCATGGAAGAAATCATGTTGCAAGTAATCATGTGAACTTGATATGTGTTCGATGTTTTGATGATATGTATGTTGTGATTCCCTTAGTGGTGTCATGTGAACGTTGACTACATGACACTTCACCATATTTGGGCCTAAGGGAATGCATTGTGGGGGTAATTATTAGATGATGGGTTGAGAGACTGACAGAAGCTTAAACCCTAGTTTATGCGCTAGTCCGTAAGTGGCCGATTTGATCCAAAAGTTTAATGCTATGGTTAGAATTTATTCTTCATACTTTTCTCGTAGTTGTGGATGCTTGCGAGGGGGTTAATCATAAGTACGAGGTTTGCACAAGTAAGAACAACACCTAAGCACTGGTCCACCCATATACCAAATTATCAAAGTAGCGAACACGAATCGATCCAACATGTTGAAAGTGACTAGATGAAATTCCCGTGTACCCTCGAGAACACTTTGCTTATCATAAGAGACTATTTTGGCCTGTCCTTTGCCTCAAAAGGATTGGTCTACCTTGCTTCTGTGCTTACCCCTACGTTCCCGATTGTTCGGCTAGGTGGTAAAGGGAGCACCTTTGTGATTGTTACTACTAGGTCATCTCAGTAAGTACCTCAGACTGGGTGAAGCCGAAAGCTAGCAATCTTAAAGGATCACATTGGTCGGAAATGACAGAAGTGAAAATTTTGGTTCATTAATAACATAGAGTTCGGGAACTTTTCCCGAACTAAATCCTCAATATTTTCCTCCCACATTGACCGGAGGTGAGGTTTCATGATCACGATAAGCATGACGACCCAAAGAAAGGAACCGATAGCGGGATTATTTTCCTTGGAAGATGTTTCTTACATTACGTAATATAACATATCTCTCCGTGTACCTTTGCTTATAAAACCGTATGGCCAGATTGCCTTGTTTTCCATAAATCTTTGCCCTTATAACGGCTTCATAAAGTAGGAAAACACTCCTCAGCTACTGGCCGAAGAGGTTGAAGCCGATGGTCGGTCAACAAAGGTTTGTACAATATGGATCCGAGCATTAATGATGTAAAGTACTTGGATACATAGTCATTACACATAATTTGTGATTATACTATGGATATCGATCCTTAATTCGGCCACCCGTGCCCACATTAAGGCTCTGGGGCTACTGGGCTTTGGGCTTATTATTTACAAATATTAAAGGGGCACATCGATCCCCTGATCTGGTATTGCCACCTGACCAGTGTCTCGGCGGCTACTGCATTGCCTATTCAATGCAGAAAATTCAAAGTGCTCAGTGTCCGGCTTGACCGAACTATGCGCAAACGCGTCTTCAGACAATAATAGGTACCATATGGACCTTTCTGGCATCAAGCTGGTATATTACGGCAACCTCTCAAGACCCTCTCTCAAGGGCCCATTCGTCGATCACTATTATCTCTAATATATTACACTGCATTTCAATTTCCTACGTATGCTGCCGAGCTAGGAGTTGATCCTCAGGCCGATTTCGCGCATCGACCTGAGTCTCACGGGCTACTAGGAACAGCGGTTTCATGTTTTCCTTCAGGTGCATCTCGGGTTTTAGACTGACACACACCTTAAGGGCTACTGGATATACATATACTGGCTATATATCTCGGCAGAGAATAAATCGCACCAGTCAAAAATCAGCCCGCGGTTGGGGTAGTGCACCACCTCGGACGCAGTCCGGCATAAACTCCTTTAACTTTTTTTGAACCTATGTGATCTATGACACCTCGGATATAGTCCGGCGTTGGAGCTTGGACACAGTCCGGCGTTGGAGCTTGGATATAATCCGACGCTGGAGCTCGGATAGAGTTTGGCATTGGAGCTCGGCTGTAACAATACTCTTCAGATACATTCCGGCGCTGGAGCTCAGAAGCGGTCCAGCGTTTGTGCTCGGATGCAAAAGATACCTTGAATGTAGTCCGGTGTTGGAGCTCGGACACAAGAGGACACTGCCGCCCGGGAACAACTTCAAACCCGAGGTGTGGCATAAGAATAATAAGGCATTGATAAAGGCCAAGGACTTAAAGGGGCTCCTCCGGTACCCGACGTGTAAACTCTTCGGATTCACTTTGGCGATCCTCAAGATGGAAGATGGGAAGATTTGTTGAACCACTTTTCAAGACCAACGACTGAAGATAAAGAACAGTTCGGAAGAATCGAGGAGCGTCCTCAACTTGAAGACCGATTCAGGGGGCTATTGACGGTGTCCCAGACTAGGGGGTACTCACCACGTCGTCTCCCGATCAATTAGATTGGGCCGAGGACCCCCATGACCGTATATTCATAGGCCAGTTCGGACAACCCATGTCGCATACAAGAAGGACTCCACAAGACTTGGCGCCCAAGACAAGGACTCTCCTAAACCCTAGACCTCCAGTGTGTTATATAAACCGAGGCCAGGCTATTCGATAGACAATCTCATACTCATTACTACAATCTCGTGGTAGATACAGGTACTCTGTACAATACCCATACGAATACAATCAAAAGCAGCATGTAGGGTATTATCTCTTCAAGAGAGCCCGAAGCTGGGTAAAACCCAGTGTCCATGTTACCGTCGCTCGAAGACTCCTAGCTTAGGACCCCTACTACGAGATACGCCGGTTTTGACACCGACACCCATCTCGGTGAGACCGAGATCCCCATCGGTGAGACCGAAAAGACTAGGGTTTGTGGCAGTGGCTATGACATCTGAACTCGGTGGCACCGGATAGAAAAAATTGGTGGGGCCGAGTTTGACTTTTGGTTTGGTTCATATGTGGATGTGAGAAGGTAGTTGAGGGCTTTGGAGCATATCACTAAGAACTTTGAGCAAGCAAGCCATTAAGCAACACCTCATCCCCTCTTGATAGTATTGGCTTTTCCTATAGACTCAATGTGATCTTGGATCACTAAAATAGAAAATGTAGAGTCTTGTGTTTTGAGCTTGAGCTAATCCTTTGTCCTTAGCGTCTTGAAGGGGTTCCACATCCTCTAGTCCATGCCACTCCATTGTTGAACTTATCTGAAACATACTAGGTAAAAGTGTTAGTCCAACAAGAGATATGTTGACATTAATTACCAAAATCACCCAGGGAGCACTTGTGCTTTAAATCTCCCCCTTTTTGGTAATTGATGACAACATACATCAAATCCTTAGATAAAGATATAGAGAATAACAAGTAAAGCTTTGGAAAGACATGTAACATGCATAAGCTCCCCCTACATGTATGCAATCATGTAAATATGGAATATAGGAGCATGTGAATGCATAAGCATGACAGAGTAAGCAATGTGTTACATGTATCTTGGCTATATGCATCAGAGCAAAAGATGTGAATATGGGAAATGTACCTTCATGCTCGTGAGTCCTTCTTGCAAACAATATGTACATCAACAAGAGATCCTCATACACATGACTGTGATGCATATACTTACCTTGTGGTCTTGAGTTGGCTTAGGATGGAATGAACCTGCGTAAACAAGGTTAGATAACACATATGCACCTACTAGCCAGAGCAAACAAAAGAAACCACAAGAGTACTAAGACTAGGTTGACATGTAGAGAGTGAGTACTGAGTACCCCATTGGATATAGACATGTCCCCAAAGGTAAATATGTGCAATGAATTTAAGGATTTCCTTCCCTTATGTGTCTTGCTCACCCTAAATCTAGCATGGGATACTGGGAGAAGATAGGGAACAAAAAATCAGAGCTCAAAGAAAAGAAACAGAGCTAATGCAAGCAAACAAGGATTTCATTCCCTTATGTGTCTTGCCCCCTGAGGGAGTCCTAGACTAGGGGGTGTCCGGATAGCAGAACTATCATCATCGGCCGGACTCCAAGACTATGAAGATACAAGATTGAAGACTTCGTCCCGTGTCCGGATGGGACTTTCCTTGGCGTGGAAGGCAAGCTTGGCGACACGGATATGTAGATCTCCTACCATTGTAACCGACTCTGTGTAACCCTAGCCCTCTCCGGTGTCTATATAAACCGGATGGCTTTAGTCCGTAGGACGGACAACAATCATACCAGAGGCTAGCTTCTAGGGTTTAGCCTCCTTGATCTCGTGGTAGATCTACTCTTGTAACACACATCATCAATATTAATCAAGCAGGACGTAGGGTTTTACCTCCATCAAGAGGGCCCGAACCTGGGTAAAACATTGTGTCCCTTGTCTCCTGTTACCATCCGCCTAGAAGCACAGTTCGGGACCCCCTACCCGAGATCCGCCGGTTTTGACACCGACATTGGTGCTTTCATTGAGAGTTTCTCTGTGCCGTCGCAATCAGGAAGGATGCCTTTTCCCGTCTTTAAAGACGGCGCCATCATCAAGGGAGCTTTGGCCGCCGGCCAAACTATCCGGCTAGGTGGTTTTCTTATGACCGCCTGTTCGGCCACCGCTCCGACGATGACCTCTCAGGTCATCAAAAGCGATCTTCACGTCAGCTCGGAATTCGCCGAGCAGCTAGATCCGATTGAGCTCTCCTCCGTAAACAAGCTCTTGGATCGCATCGCCGCCCTGGGAGTCGCTATAGACTACGACCAGATTGATCTTAAAACCGATCTGAGAGAAATTAACTCTCCCCAGGCTACCCACCACGTTGTTGTGGTAGAGGAACAATGCGGCGACTCTTCTTCTAGGTTAAAAACCAGCTATGTCCGGATTCCCGATCCCTCCATGCCGGATTCCCGCGGAGGGACGGACGTCAATCAAATACTGAACCTAAAGTCAGGCATCAGACTAGATTTGTTGGAAGGTATCCAACAAACCAAGCTTCCAAATCCGGAAACTTCTTGGCCCTTGAGCCTCAGATCGGGCGGGATCCCGAACTTAATTCCACCCGCCCACCCAAACATAAGCGATGTATCTCAAATACGGCAAGATCCCGATGAAACAGTACATCATTACTGGGCCAGATTCCTCCTGGTTATGAACAGGATAAAGGGCTGCCGTGAAGAAAGCGCGATTTCAATTTTTTGCAACAATTGCACGGACAAGGGAATCATAAACGCCATAAGTCGTCGCGAAGTTACACGATTTGCCGACCTAGCGACCATTGTACAAAAATACTGTGCGATGGAGAGCGCCTAGAAAATCGAAACCAGGTTTTGGGACAATCAGGCCCTGAATACAACCCTAGTCCGAAATAAAAGGGTGCGTCATACTCAAGCACCTAGATTAAAAACCAAAAAGCAAAAACCCCCTAAAGGGCACGGAACCGTACTGGAGGGATGGCTCAACGGACCCTGCAAAATCCACAGTACGGAGGGTGCCACTCCAACACATAGCCTTCGAGCATGTTGGATACTACGGCAGGTGGCCAAAAGTGGCGAAGGCTTTCTAGCCCCGGACAACCAGCCCAACAGTACAAGTACGGTATTAACAGTCTTCGAGACTTTCGCATCAAATAACATGCGGAAGTGAACAATCCGCAGCCTCGCCGAAGTCTACCAAGTAGCAACAACGAATCCATGGAGTGACACAACTATCACCTTCAATGCCAGCGATGAACCTAAATTCCGAACAGCTCGAGCACCAGCCGCATTGGTTCTCAGTCCGATAGTGGACGGCTTTCGTCTTACCAAGGTACTCATGGATGGCGGCGGCGGATTAAACCTCATCTATGAGGAAACTCTTCAAAAAATGGAAATTGACTGGAGCCGCATTGAGCGAAGCAGCACAACCTTCAGGGGAATAATCCCTAGTTGAGAAGTATGCTGCACAGGAAAAATCACACTAGACGTAGTGTTCGGCTCGCTGGACAACTACAGGTCCGAAGAGGTCACTTTCCAAGTGGCCCCATTCGGCAGCGGATATCACGCCTTGTTAGGGCGAGAGGCATTCACAATCTTCCAAGCTATACCCCATTACGGGTACATGAAGCTCAAAATGCCCGGGCCCAATGGAATAATCACTCTCGTCAGTGATCCAGATATAGCACTCCGCGCTGAAAATAAGACAGCCGCACTGGCCCTAGAGGCATTATCCGAAGCCCTAGCGGCAGAGGAACTCACTGCGCTGCGCTCCACGGTGGATAGGGACGATGTGATACTCGATAAGAGGTCTAAGTCCACCTCTTTTAAACCAGCAGACGAAATAGTCAAATTCCAGGTCCATCCAACGGACCCCACAAAGACGGCCTCCATTGGGGCACAATTAAATCCTGATGTATAAGCCGCACTACGAGAATTCCTTCGGGAAAATTGGGACATTTTCGCCTGGCACCCTTCAGACATGCCAGGAATCCTACGCAGGCTGGCAGAGCACAGCCTAAATATCCTAAAAGGATTCAAGCCAGTCAAACAGGCTCTTCGGCGATTTTCCGAACCCAAAAGACAGGCAATGGGAGAGGAGCTAGCCAAACTCTTAGAAGCCGGATTCATCAGAGATATCAAACATCCGGACTGGCTAGCCAACCTAGTAATGGTACCAAAAAAGGACAAATCCTGGCGCCTTTGTGTCAATTTCAAAGACCTTAACAAGGCCTGTCCAAAGGACCCCTTCCCTCTCCCTCGCATCGACCAAATCATCGATGCTACCGCAGGGCACGATTCATTGTGCTTCCTCGATGCATACTCCAGATACCATCAAATCAAGATGGCGGAAAAAGACCAGGCCGTAACAGCATTTATTACTCCATACGGACCATTCTGCTTCAACACAATGCCCTTCGGACTCAAAAACACCGGCGCAACATATCAGCGCATGATTCAGACATGTCTGGCCACCCAGATAGGCAAAACAGTAGAGGCATACGTAGACGATGTGGTCGTCAAGACCAAACACGTCGAAACTCCGAGCATATGACATTAAGGTCAACCCGGAAAAATGCGTTTTCGGCGTACCAGCCGGAAAGCTCTTGGGCTTCATTGTATCCGGTAGAGGAATTGAAGCAAACCCAGCCAAGATCCGAGCTCTGTCACAATTGGATATCCCAAAAGACCTCAAGCAAATACAAAAACTAACTGGATGCGTGGCGGCTCTAAGCCGCTTCATCTCCCGTTTGGGAGAAAAGGCACTGCCCCTCTATCGCCTCCTCCGGCGCACCGAACATTTCGAATGGACGGATGCTGCCACGGCCGGACTCGAAGAAATAAAGGCCGTATTGGCAACAAATCCGGTCCTGGCCGCACCCAACCTGGGCGAACCAATGTTATTATATATCGCAGCAACACAGCAAGTTGTCAGCGCGGTACTCGTCGTCGAACGAGAAACAGAAGGGCACAAATTCCCTCTTCAAAAACCAGTGTACTACGTATCCACTGTCTTAACTCCATGCAAGTCCCGGTACCCACACTATCAAAAGATAGCGTACGCGGTGTTCATGGCATCCCAGAAGCTGCGACACTACTTTCAAGAGTGTTCCATAACGGTGGCCTCCGAAGTACCTCTCAACGACATTATAAACAATCGTGATGCGACGGGCAGGATTGCAAAATGGTCCATTGAGCTCTTACCATTTGATATAACCTACAAACCATGGCGAGCTATCAAGTCGCAAGTTCTGGCTGACTTCATCGCCGAATGGACCGAAGCCGAACTCCCTAAAGAGTACGACGCATATTCCAATTGGATCATGCATTTCGACGGCTCCAAAATGTTGGCTGGCTTGGGAGCTAGCGTCGTCTTGACGTCCCCAACCGGAGACACAGTCCAATACGTGCTTCAAATAATGTACACGGACTCCAACAATGCAGCCGAATACGAGGCCCTTCTACATGGCCTCCGGATGGCAATCTCCATGGGTATTCAACACCTAGAGGTGCGCGGGGATTCAAACCTCGCAATATCCCAAGTAAATGGAGACTTTGACGCCAAGGATCCGAAAATGGCAGCCTACCATAACGCTGTCCTAAAAATGTCAGCCCGGTTCGAAGGACTCGAATTCCACCATGTAGCCCGGGATAATAACCAGGCAGCAGACATGTTGGCACGCATCGGCGCAAAACGCGACACCGTCCCTCCAAACATCTTCCTGGAGCGTCTCTTTAAGCCATCCGTATTATGGGAAGAGGAGTCCGGAAATAACAATCCGGAACCAACTGCATCACCTAACGCAGAACATTCTGACACAGTCAGTGGCTCAGCCAATGAAATAATAGATTCAGCCCATGAAATACTGGTAGTAATTGCCCCGTGGACGGAACCATTCCTAGCCTACCTAATCCGGCAGGAACTTCCCGAAGACCAAAATGAGGCCCGCTGCATAGTTCGGCGATCTAAAGCCTACAAGGTCCATGAGGGAGAACTTTATAAGAAAAGCACAACCGGAGTCCTTCAAAGGTGTATCTCCGAAGAGGAAGGGCGAAATCTCCTGGCTGAAATTCACGCTGGACTCGGCGGGCACCACGCCGCCGCCCGGGCCCTTGTAGGCAAGGCCTTCCGTACAGGATTTTATTGGCCGACCGCCCGGGCAGATGCCCAGGACTTAGTCCAATGATGCGTCGGTTGCCAGCTCTTTGCTAATCAGAGCCACATGCCACCCACCGCCCTCAAAACTATACCCATTACTTGGCCGTTCGCGGTCTGGGGGCTTGACATGGTTGGACCCCTTAAAGGGGGAACCCACAAGCACAAATACTTATTGGTCATGGTGGACAAATTCACCAAATGGATAGAGGCCAAGCCGGTTAAAACGGCAGAATCCGGACCTGTGATAGACTTTATATCCGGGGTAGTGCACCGTTTTGGTGTCCCCCACAGCATCATCACTGATAACGGCACGAATTTCACGGCCGACGAGGTTAAACTCTGGTGCAAAAACATGGGCATCAAGCTCGACGACGCTTCAGTCTACCACCCTCAAACTAATGGTCAAGTGGAACGGGCAAATGGTCTCATCATGAGTGGCATTAAACCCAGATTAGTGCGGTCCCTCACGGAATCTAACACGCACTGGGTAGAGGAGCTCGACTCCGTACTCTGGGGGCTGCGGACCATGCCAAACCGCACAACCGGATTCACACCATTTTTTATGATATACGGCGCTGAGGCAGTTTTGCCCTGCGATATAATTCATGACTCACCTCGCGTGCGCATGTATGAGGAAAGAGAAGCCGAGTTGGATCGGCAGGACAGTTTGGACGCTTTAGAGGAGGAGCGCGATGTGGCAAAATCCCGTTCCGCATTCTATCAATAGCAGGCTCGAAGATATCAAAGCAGAGAAGTACGGGCCAAAACTTACAATGTTGGCGAGCTAGTTCTACGCCTGCCGGACAAGAAAAAGGATAAACTTAAGCCCAAATGGGAAGGTCCCTTCATCATCGACCAAGTCCTTACCGGCGGTGCATACCGTCTATGCAACGCATCTGACAACTGACTCGAGCCAAACCCGTGGAACGCAGCCCGTCTCCGAAGATTTTACGCCTAGCGCCGGACTCAGGGTTCGTCTCCTTCCTCCATCCACCTTTCATGTTTTTTCGCTGTCTTTGTTTTCCCTCCTTTTTCCTCCCTCTTTCAGTACAAAACTCTTGAGGGCTAATCTGCGCTTTGTTTGCACTCTCTTGATGTGCTACTCGCACTCATTATACCTGGGGGCTTCTTTAACAGAAGCTTATTTATATGGGCTTCATGCCCACCACATGTGTCACACTTCCGCATGTACCTTTTGATCACCATTATATGCATCGATATGACTTAAGTTTTGGCCAAGCCAGGTTGCCTGGCTCCTGTGCTTACCCCTACGTTCCCGATTGTTCGGCTAGGAGGTAAAGGGAGCACCTCTGCGATTGTTACTACCGGGTCAGCCGGATGTGTACCTCAGACTGGGTGAAGCCGAAGGCTAGCGTTCTTAAGGGAATATTCGGTCGGTGACCTGAAAGATGATTTATTACTTACTTATTTATCTGCCCCCAGATGCTTTTTCTGCTATTTTCGCAGTCCGGACATGCACTTTAGGGCATGCCTCCTAGGGAAAGGAACCCTTAACGGAACTATTCTCCCTGGAATATGTTTCTTACTAACCATGTAATATATAGCTAGTTGGGCACTTGTATGATAAACCAATTATGACCCCTACGCCTTGTCTCCATGCATGCCCCGGTTCTTTTATAACCGTAAGGGTATTCGGACACACTCCGGACTGTTGGGTCCCGAGGTTGAAGCGGAAAGGTCCGCAAAGGCAAACGATCTACAATCCGGCTAAAAGGCATTTTACATGTCATTTTAAAATTACATCGTCAAACAGACTGATTGTACTCCTCTTCAATCCCATCTAACAGGCTGTCTAATTTACAGTCCTGTTGGGAATATTTCGCGGCCAACTCTACTTGGCCGTACATCCGGCTCATAGGGATCTCCTTCCCATCAGGCCCCACAGGTCCGACCTCGGCCATGTGGTTTGGGTCAGCCTTCGGGTACCGCGTCTTCACCATGGCCTAGGCCTCCCTGGCGCCTTGACGGCAGACCGATATCTTCCACAGACGGAGACGCCACCGTACTCCCTGAAGCTTCTCAACAAGCCCTCCAAGACCCTCGGGTAGGGAGATGGAAGGCCATAAGGCCTGCACGATGCCACTCATCGCCTGCCGAACAAGTTCATGCAGTTACAGCAGCTCGAGAAGAGGGTCTCCCGTGGAACCAGGCATCTCCTCCGCCGGACGACCTGTGAGCACACCTACAGACACATTTCTGTCAATCGACTTCCTCGCCGAACTCTTCTTTTCCAAAGAGTTTGCTCAAGCACTTACTATAAATGCCGCGACGAAGCCGACCATTCTCCTTTACGGAGTTAGAAGGCTGGACCCGGACACCTTTTAGTTCTTCGCCCAGCTGGGTGTTGGCATCTCGGAGTTTGTTCCTCTCCTGCTGCACCCTCATAAGCACCCTCTCGCCGGCCTTCAACTGGCGCAGCAGCTGTTGCTTGTCCGGATCTAGTCCGACACCCTCTGCAATATTATTGTCAGACTATACACACACGCCGCACCTCATAAACTACTTCTTTTTTCAAAATAAGAATTACCAGAGGGGGTCTCCGTGGCTCCCCCGGCAACGGCTAGTGCGGCCTCAAGTTGGGCCTTGCATTCTTGAAGCTCCTGAGACAGGTGGGTATTCTTCTCAGTAAGATCCTGCATAACAAATGATCCTTAAATCAGTTAGTTTAACTATTTTAAGTCTCGGGGGCTACTGGCATATATAGCTATTAAAATTCCTTACCCGTATGTCCTTTACATACTGCTCCGTGGCTCTGGTTAAACCATCTTGAGCAGCATGGAGGTGCGCGTCTCCCGCATTAAAGGCATTTAACGCCTTAGGGGAGAAACACGCGTCACGAAGAACTGTCCGACGGCGCCTGTGATTCATGGCGCTCTCCACCTCAGACCTAGTGGCGGACAACCTATCGGCATCCTCCATTGGAGGGGCATCCGGCTCGCGCCTTGCGCTCGCCTCCCCCTCCGAACCAGGCGTTGCAGCCTGGCTGGCGGAGGCTTGGTGGGCACCCTCTCCGGACTCAGTCCGGCGAGCGCTCTTTCTCCTGGAAGAATCATGAGCATTAATATGCCTCCCAGGAGTCTTTCCCTTAAAAGACAATGGTGCACCATACCTTTGCGGCGATGTCTTGATTCGCGCCGCACTCCTCTTCCGCCTGCTAGGCCGCATTGACCTCGTTTGGTCAGTCGCCGCCTGCTAGGTCCTGCCGTAAAGACACCTCCTGCCAAGCACCATTGGTACACGATGGTCAGAAATAGGCATTAAAAAGGTGACGGTGTCAGGACTTCGGTCGTACTCACCTGGAAAGTCAGACATAAGCCGGGGTAGTCAGCCGTAATGGCGACTAAAGCATTGTCTATGCTGAGCTGGTGGAACACCCCGTCAATCAAATCCACCTTAATGTCCGGATCCTCTTCGGAGGCCGGATCAAGGGATCTTCCCGGATCCTCGGGTTGTGGAGTTGGGCTTTTTATGCCCTCCACATCCCGGTGCAGTTCCTGCGTCGAAATCATAAGGTAAGACACTTATCTTTGAAAGCACGGATCAGATATATAAGCGTCCGCTTACCCACCTTCGAGGGTTATTCATGGAGAATCCATTCAATGGATTCGTGCGGAGGAAGTCCTCCTTCTCCCCCTTGTACAAGCCGTACAGGATCTCCACTAGATCGTCGGCCGATCCCGGCCCCGTGCGGCCATGGCGGGTGGCGTCATTCTCCCCGTTAAAATCCCACATGGGGTGGCCCCTATATTGGAGTGGCTGCACCCCTCGCATAATGCATGTGGCCATGACTCCAATCATGGTTAACCCGGAATGGGCTAGTAGCCGTATCCGGCCCATTAGATAGTGGACGCTCCTATCATCTTCCCATTGAGGGCTCCGCGGGCGCCAACTCAGGCGTTTCTTCAGAGGAGCATTGCTAAACTCCGGGAGGCCGATCCGAACTGGATCTGGCAGCGGGGCGTCTTCCATATAGAACCACTCTGAAGGCCAGTCTTCGGACGCCTTCTTCGGGGTTCCGGATAGATATCCGGTCCCGGCGATGCGCCATATTTCGGCTCCGCCCACTTGATATATCGACCCCTCGTGAGAACGGGGTACGAGGCAGAACAGCCTCTTCCACAGCGCAAAATGTGGCTCGATGCCCAAGAACAGCTCGCAAAAAGCTACAAAGCCCGCGATGTGCAAGATGGAGGCAGGCGTGAGGTGGTGAAGTTGGAGTCCATAGAACTCCAGGAGCCCCCGGAGAAACGGATGTACAGGAAATCTGAGTCCCCCTATTAAGTAGGGGACGAAGCATACCCGCTCTCCTTTGGAGGGATTGGGGACGCTCTCCGCCTGCTTCCCACCCTTGTAGGTGGCCAGTCCGGCTCGAACCGGAACCATAAAGGCCGGGGGAAGGTATCCCTCTGCTTGGAGCATCACTAACTCGCTATGCGGGACTGAGCATCTCCTCCAATCTCCTGGCTGAGGACTGGGAGCGCGAGAAGAGGAGCTGCGTCGACTGTCCATGTTGGAATGGATTTTTTGTCACATGCGCCTCGATGAGTACTTGCGGAAGGAGGATGGTGCGATTTGGATCTGGATCCTCGCCTCTCTTATAGGCAGCTTATTCGCGCAGCTAGGGGGTAAAACGTAAGAATACCCTGGCTTTTCGCATTTGTACGACGCGTGGAAGAATGCCATTATTGGACGTAGAAGCCAAGGAGCGCAGCATTTATGAAGCAACCGGACACTATCCGGCAAACACATGGAGCATGAAGAAGAACCTGCCTTGCAAACGCCGAAGACAACATACGCGCCGGACTCGTCGTCATTGAAGCCTGGTTCGGGGGCTACTGAGGGAGTCCTGGACTAGGGGGTGTCCGGATAGCCGAACTATCATCATCGGCCGGACTGCAAGACTATGAAGATACAAGATTGAAGACTTCGTCCCGTGTCCGGATGGGACTTTCCTTGGCGTGGAAGGCAAGCTTGGCGATACGGATATGTAGATCTCCTACCATTGTAACCGACTCTGTGTAACCCTATCCCTCTCCGGTGTCTATATAAACCGGATGGCTTTAGTCCGTAGGACGGACAACAATCATACCATAGGCTAGCTTCTAGGGTTTAGCCTCCTTGATCTCGTGGTAGATCTACTCTTGTAACACACATCATCAATATTAATCAAGCAGGACGTAGGGTTTTACCTCCATCAAGAGGGCCCGAACCTGGGTAAAACATCGTGTCCCTTGTCTCCTGTTACCATCCGCCTAGACGCACAGTTCAGGACCCCCTACCCGAGATCCGCCGGTTTTGACACCGACACCCCCCCTGAATCTAGCATGGGATACTGGGAGAAGATAGGGAACAGAAAATCAGAGCTCAAAGAAAAGAAACAGAGCTAATGCAACCAAACAAATATGAACATGTCTTTCCCCTCATAAAGACATGTGAATTCTCTCCTCTTGAACACCAAGCATCTAGGGTCCTTGATGATTACTCTCTCCCCCCTTGAGTATTCTCTCCCCCTATAGATATGATTAAGCTTTGATGTGATCTCTCTCTCCCCCTTTGACACCAATTTCCAAGAAGGGTTCTTCTGGATTTTTGTCATGAATGGGTTTGGTCCTTGAGTCACAGAACAAAGCAGCCAGTTGAATGTGATGCTGGTAGAGGACAAGAATCAATGAGTGGAGCTGGATCAATAAGAACATAGGAACAAGTGGCAAGTTGTTTTTCCTATAGTGAAACCGGTGGCACCGAGTTGTATGCTTCGGTTGCACCGAAAGGTTTCGGTTGGACCGAATGCAACATGCCGGTGTGACCGAGTTCATGATAGAGAAAACACATGTCACCTCAGCTCACTAGACAAGCAAGATCTCACAAGGATTTGCAAGGAATTAACTGAAAGATTTCCAATGAATTGGATGCAGGGAATGCAGAATAGAAAATAAAAGAAAAGAAATCTAGATGAAGTTTTTTTTTGAAAGAGGAAACAAATATGCATGAGACCAATGCAAGAGCACAGAAAGGACCACGAGAGAACTTCATCTAGAATTGGTCGGCGACAAAGTCACCTATGTTAGAGTATATTGACATAGGAGTCAAGTGAGATCACTTGATCATAGGTCATACTCATCGTTTAAACTGAAAATGGGGTTACCATTTTTCATTTAAGCATTTTGATGTATTCACATCTTGTTGAGTTGCTTTGACTCATGACTTGGAGTAAAGCTTCTCTAAGATGGAATAACATACCTTGGGTGGTGGTGTTGATCGTGATCATGTAGTTGAACTTGTGTGGATTGCTCAAAGTTGATGTAGCTCATCAAGAGTTGGGAGCACCACTTGGAATGTGAGTTCATCTACCTACATGTGTTAGTTTTGCAAGGAAGAGCACTTGTGTATCCAAAATGACAATCATAAAGTTCAAAACAGAATTTGTCAAAGGATATGTTAAAAGGGTTTCGTGCTTCCTTGTCTTCAACCACCGTTGTGTAGAGACTTGGTGATAAAGAGATTGCTCGAGATGTGAGTGTGTTGCAATCTCATAGGTTTAGATTCATCCAAGTACCTACAAGGGTTAGATAACATTCAAGGTGCAAATATATCCAAGGCATAAGATTATCATCACAAGAGAAATATCAAGGATTAGTCATAGGCTCATGCCTTGAATGTATCCAAATGGAGTTTCTACTCCAAATTTGAAGCATAAATGATGTTCAATTCACCTCTCAACATGCAAAACACTTTCTCATCAAGTGGTTTAGTGAGTATATCCGCCAATTTCTTGTCGGTACGAACATGCTTAAGGTTAATGTCACCCTTCGCAACATGATCTCGAATGAAATGATGACGAACTTCAATATGCTTAGTTCGAGAGTGTTACACGGGATTGTGAGCAATCTTGATAGCACTTTCATTGTCACAAAGTAATGGAACCTGTTTCACATATATCCCATAATCCTTAAGAGTTTGGGTCATCCAAAGTAATTGAATACAACATGAACCAACGACAATGTATTCCGCTTCGGCGGTGGATAAGGATACCGAGTTTTGTTTCTTGGAAGACCAAGACACAAGAGATCTACCAAGAAATTGACAAGTACCCGAAGTGGACTTTCTATCAACCTTGTCACCGGCATAGTCCGAGTCGGAGTAGCCAACAAGATTGAAAGATGCCCTCTTTGGATACCAAATGCCAAAATTTGGTGTATGAATTAAGTATCTCACTATCGTTTTCACGGCCTTAAGATGACATTCTTTAGGAGCGACTTGATATCGTGCACACATGCACACACTTAGCATAATATCGGGACATGAAGCACATAGATATAACAATGAACCAATCATAGAGCGATAAACCTTTTGATCATCCGGTTCACCATCTTTGGTCAAATCAAGATGTCCACTAGTAGGCATGGGTGTAGTCATACCTTTGCATTTTTGCATATTGAACTTCTTGAATAAGTCCTTAGTGTAAATTGTTTGAGAGACAAATGTACCTTCCTTAGTTTGCTTGATTTGCAAACCAAGAAAGAATTTGAGTTCACTCATCATAGACATCTCAAACTTCTCTGACATTAGCTTTCCAAACTTCTAACTAAAAAGAGGGTTAGTCAAACCAAATATAATATCATCAACATAGATTTGGCACACAAAAAGTTCTCCATTAACCCTTTTAGTAAAAAGAGTATAATCAATTTTTCCAATTTCAAAGCCTTTTTCAATAAGGAACTTGGTCAAGCATTTATACCAAGCTCTAGGAGCTTGTTTGGGACCATAAAGAGCTTTTTGAAGTTTGTACACATGATTAGGTTTCTTAGGATTGACAAAGCTAGGAGGTTGCTTAACATAAACTTACTCCTCTATTTCACCATTTAGAAAAGCACTTTTAATGTCCATTTGGTAGAAGGTGATATCATGGTGATTAGCATAGGCAAGTAAGATGCGAATGGACTCAAGTCTAGCAACGGGGGCGTATGTCTCACCATAGTCCATACCTTCGACTTGAGTGTAGCCTTGGGTGACGAGACGTGCTTTGTTGCGAACTACTTGTCCATCTTCATATTGCTTGTTTCAAAACACCCATTTGGTACCAACAATGTTGTGGTTGTTGTCGGGCTTCTCAACCAATGTCCAAACTTGATTTATCTCAAAGTTGTGTAACTCTTCATGCATGGCGTTTATCCAATCCGGATCTTCCAATGCTTCCTCAACCTTCATAGGTTCAATGCTAGAGATAAATGAATAATGTTCACAAAAGTTAGCTAAATGCGTTTTAGAGCGAGTGATTCTCCCGGTTTGGATATCATTGTAGATTTGCTCGGCGGGATGGTCTCTGGTGACTCTTGCTCGAACTCGTGAAAGCTTTTGCTTGGATCTTGGTGGAACATCTTCTTCATCTTGTTCTTCTTCTTGGGCTTCTTCATTGTTGACGTTGTCGTTATCCTGTCGTGGTGGAGAAGGAGGTTTTTGATGTTCATCTTGGTGTACTTCCTCGTTTTCTTTGTCTTGGTGTGTCCCACTTGTGGATGCTTCCGTATCAACTCTTGGTTCAGCTTGTCGCGAGGTGGAAGCTTCCACTTGGACGGACGAGGTACTCTCCTTCACCTCCGTTGGATGAATCTTGCCAATATACAAGTCTTGGATTGCTTTCGAAGGGTCTTTGTATCCTACATCAATTGGAAATTGCTCTACTTGCGAGCCGTTAGATTCATCAAACTTCACATCTACCATCTCTTCAACCTTTTGAGTGAAATTATTGTAGACACGTTAAGTGTGAGAGTTTGAGCCATAACCAAGTAGGAAACCTTCATGAGACTTAGGAGAAAATTTAGAACGACGATGCTTATCAAGAATGTAGCACTTTGAGCCGAATACTTGAAAGTATCCAACTTGGGGTTTGTTACTGGTGGGAGCTCGTATGCCGTCTTGCCGAGTAACTTGTGAAGATACAAGCGAGTTGTTGCGTGACAAGCTGTCTCAACCACTTCCGCCCAAAAGTGCTTAGGCGTCTTGTACTCATCAAGCATCATTCTTGCCATTTCGATGAGCGTCCGGATCTTCCTCTCAACAACTCCATTTTGTTGAGGTGTGTACGTAGCCGAGAACTCATGTGAAATCCCTTCTTCGTCAAGAAAGGTGTCCACATTTGCGTTCTTGAACTCCGTTCTGTTGTTGCTGCGAACCTTCTTGATCTTCACTTCAAATTGATTTTGGGCCTTCCTAGCGAAGTTTTTGAAGATCTTTTGGACCTGTGAAATATCATCGAGAAAGAACACCCACGTAAATCTTGAAAAATCATCAACTATAACTAGACCAAAAGAATTTCCGCCGAGACTTTTGTAGGCGCTGGGACCAAAAAGATCCATATGAAGTAGCTCGAGTGGACTCCTTGTGGTCATGATGTTCTTCACGGGATGCCTTCCTCCAACCTGTTTACCTGCTTGACAAGCATTGCAAAGTCTATCCTTATCAAATATGACATCGTTAACGCCAAGGATATGATTTCCTTTAATAAGCTTGTCAAGGTTTCGCATGCCCACATGACCTAATCATCTATGCCATAACCAACCTTTAGAGGATTTGGCAATAAAGCAAGTTCTAGGTTGAGCCTTTTTAGTGAAATCAACAATGTAAAGATCACCTCTATGTATACCGGTAAAGACCATTTTATGATTATCTCTACGAAACACTTGGCAATCTACTTCAGTAAATAGGACATTGAAACCGAAATCAGCAAGTCTAGATACTGAAAAGTAAATTGTAGCCAAGAGATTCAACGAGCATGACATTTTGTATGGAGCTATCATGTGAGATGGCCACCTTACCGAGGCCAACCACCTTACCCTTTGAGTTATCACCAAAAGTGACATACTTTCGAGGGCCGTCGTTTTCAGCAAGCTCACGAAACATATCTTTATCTCCGGTCATGTGATCGGTACATCCACTATCAAGAACCCATTCCTTTCCTCCTGCCATATATCCCCAAAAATTTGTCATAAGACCAAAGTGTCTCATTGCATCATCAAGATCAAAGTCACTATCATCATCCTCATCATAGTATCCATGTTCAACATCGTCATGTGGTGGATCAATTTCTAGAGAGGGTGATTCGTTAGAGTGAGTTTGACAATGATCTTCTCTATTAATTCTAGTGGCTTCGGAAATAATATTGCTCATGATTCCAACATCTCCTTTGGCACGCATAAGATTTGTAAGCTTAAATAGACAATCACCAAACATAGGATCATTTGAATTCGTCTTACTCAAGGCAATAGACTTATGGAGAATTTCATCTAGATTTTTCAAGGAATAATTTGGAAATCGTTCCTCAAGATATTTCCATATGGTGTAGGCACACTTAAGAGTAGGCAAGCAACCTATCAAGTTTCTAGGCAAACCTCTAGTGATAAGATCAACAGTTCTAAGATTGTGAATCATGTCAATTGACTCATCAAGAGTAGGATGCATAGGATCAACATGAGATGCACAAGGGCTAGCAATGTACTTGTTCAAATGATATTCATTGAAAATCACAAGCATCTCATTTTTCCACTCATAAAAGTACTCTCCATCAAGTATAGGCACTCTATGTCTAAGACTCCCCAAAGTAGACTCATCCATCTTCCTCCAATGGTGATTAAACCAAAGCAATGGAGACCAAAGCTCTAGTACCAATTGAAAGGATCGAGAAGAGGTGTCTAGAGGGGGGGTGATTAGACACTAAGTGAGAAAAGTTGCAGTTTTTAATTTCTTTAAGTTCAAGTGGAGTTTTGGCACAAGTTTAACAATCACAATACATAACAAGCAAGCATGCAAAGAGTATATGAGCAGCGGAAAGTAAAGCATGCAACTTGCAAGAATGTAAAGGGATGGGATTGGAGTGTGCAAACACAATTGGAGACACGGATGTTTTTGTCGTGGTTCCGATAGGTGGTGCTATCGTAATGTAAGTGCATCTAGTGCCACCCCTAGTTGGTTTTGGAGTATTGACGACAAACCTGGTTGAGGGACTAATGTGTTCGTGAGAATTGCAGGATAACACAGGTAGTAGTCCCGCATTGATTCGGTTTACCTACCGGAGATGACCCCTAAAAATGTGTGAAGACATTGAAGACAATGGTGGTCTGTGAAGCTAATCACGTTGAAGACTATGACATGAGAAGACAACGTCTGAAGACTATGGAGCACAAAGACTTAGCTGTTTCGTTGTTTCTTTTCTTCTTTGTTGAGTCATAGGAACCACCGCACTGTTAAGTGGTCCAAGTGAACAAAGTCAGAGTGACTGAAGTGATGCTCAACTAAATCCTATGTCTTCGAGCGAAGATAATGAGAGCAAATCTTATCCAGAGTCGGATGAGTCAGCTTTACTTGTAGCCCAAGTCAAGCTACTGCGTGTGTTTGAAATCTGGCCGTTGAGACACGTGTCAGTTCCTTAGTGACCCAGGGTCATTTCGGACAAATCAAGTCGGGTTGCCTAGTGGCTATAAATAGGCCACCCCCTACACCATAAATTGGTGGCTGCTCGGAGTTAGTATACGGCTTTCGTCGTTTGAGAGCAACCCACCTCCGAAGCTTTTGAGAGAGAATCCTTGCGAGGACAAAGCCCAAACCACCCAGAGCCCAAAGAGTGTTTGGCATCACTGAAGTCTTTCTGTCCGCGTGATCTGAAGACTTATTTCACTTGACGACTGTGAATCCTCCAGCCGGTTAGGCATCACGTTTTGAGCATCCAAGAGTCATTCTGGATTGCCGGTGAACGAAGTCTATGAAGGTTTGGGAGTCTACCTTGAAGACTTACCAGAGTGATTGGGCGGGGACTAAGAGTCCTTAGCTCAAGGGGAATAAGGTGAAGACGCGGTCTTCTGAGTTAAATCTCAGACTCCCTAACCATATGTACAGTTGTCACAGCAACTGGAACTGGTCGAACAAACCCCTGTCCTCCTGAAGCTATTGGTTCTATCTCTCACTTCTCTTTACTTACAGTTTGTCTTCGTGAAGTCATTGCATGCTTGCATTATCTGTTTGACTTCACTGTGTGACTACTTGTCTTGATTGGCTTCATACTATCTTCCATCCTTATCTTTACTACCTAGCTCCTAATAGTCTTCGTGCTTTAACTTCATTGAATACTTGACTATGGCTTGCTTAGTGTAGTCTACCTTCCGCTGCATACGAATAGTGTCGTTTCTATTGTTTGTCTTCGAAACTCCCATGTATTGAAGACTTTCATAAAAATCACCTATTCATCCCCCCTCTAGTCGATAACTAGCCCTTTCAATTGGTATCAGAGCAAGGTACTCCCTTGTTCTGTGTGATTCGATTTAACCACTTGGAGTTTTAGCTATGTCGACTGCAGGGATAATCAAAGTCTCCGATGCGTGCCCCATCTTTGATGGCACTGAATATCCCTACTGGAAGAATAGGATGCACATGCATCTTGAAGCCATTGATGTCGATCTGTGGTATGTCGTCAAGAATGGCGTTCCCAAGACTGGTGAAGGTGTCACCCCTGCTGATGTCAAGAAGTTCATTCAACTGGACTCTACAGCCAAGATAATCATCTGTGGTTATCTGACCAAAGGGCAGTATGGCCGTGTGAGCGCTCTGGAAACGTCGAAGCTAGTCTGGGACTGGCTCTCCAAGGTCAATGAAGGCGTCTCAACTCAGGGAGATCAATGAATCAGTACTCTCCGCAACCTCTTCAACCGCTTCAAGAGACAAGACAATGAGAACGTCCAGCTCACATTTGATCGCCTCACTGATATCACAAATGAGCTCCAAGCACTCGGTGCAACTGACATTACGAAGCATGAAATAGTGAAGACAATGCTGAGATCTCTTGACAGCTCATTTGACACCTTAGCACTAATGATACAAGAACGTCTTGATTTCAAGACACTCGATCCGTCAGACATACTTGAGAGGCTCAACACACATGAGTGCCAGCTATCTGAGAAACGAGATATCTATGGCCCCAACTATAGCCGAACTCGTGCTTTGAAGGCAAAGGATGCCGCTTCCTCATCTGAAGAAGAAGCTGACTGCAGTTCCGGTGATCCTGAAGACATTGGAAAGGAGCTTTCTATGCTTGTGAAGAAGTTCCAGAAATTCACTAAGAAGAAAAGCTTCAGAAAATCTTCACGATCCAGCTCAAGGAAAGATGAAGCTTCCACCCATGACAGCAAGAAAAGAACCTGCCACAAGTGCAAGAAACCTGGCCACTACATTTCTGAATGTCCACAGTGGGACAATGAAAAGAAGAAGAAGAAGAGCAAAGAATATGATTCTGATGACAAGAAAAAGAAGAAATCCTCAAAGTCTTCTTCCAAATCTTCTTCCAAGTCTTCATAACACAAGAAGAGCTCATCGGGCAAGGCACGTGCTTTTGTTGGCAAGGAGATGGATTTAGAGGAGTCTGCTTCTGAGGAGGCGATGGTGGAGTCCGAGGAGGAGTCCGACTCTGGTGTCACAAGTCTGGCTCTAGCTACAACTTACATCGCCAAGTCCATCTTCAACACTGAAGACAATGGCTCTGTCACCAACACTGATGACGAGAACGACTCGGCTCCCACCTACTGTTTCATGGCACGTGGTGCCAAGGTAAACTCACGCGATGCTTACTTTCAAGCATCAAGTGAAGATGACTCTGATGGTGAATCCAAACCTAGTTACAAAAAACTTGCTAAAATTGCAACTGAACAACAGAAAGCTATGGAACATATTCAAAAATTGTTAGACAAAAGCGATGACCTATTGGACTCGGAAATGACTAAGACCCAGTCCTTAATTGAAGACATAAAAAATCTTCATGTTAAGTACCAAGAACTTGAAGGTCGACATGAGACGCTCTCTGAGGGAGTCCTGGATAAGGGGGTATCCGGACAGCCGGACTGTACACTTCGTCCGGACTATAGGAGCGTCAAGATACAAGACTCAAGAGTTTGGCCCGTGTCTGGATGGGACTCTCCTTTGCATGGAAGACAAGCTTGGCGATCCGGATATTATATTTCCTTCCTTGTAACCGACTCCATGTAAACCCTAGCTCTCCAGTGTCTATATAAACCGGAGAGCATGGTCCTTAGAAGGCCGACCACAATTACAATCATACCATCATAGGCTAGCTCTTAGGGTTTAGCCTCTACGATCTCGTGGTAGATCTACTCTTGTACTACTCATATCTTCAATATTAATCAAGAAGGAAGTAGGGTTTTACCTCCATCGAGAGGGCCCGAACCTGGGTAAACATTGTGTCCCTTGCTTCCTGTTACCATCAGCCTAAGACGCATAGATCGGGACCCCCTACCCGAGATCCGCCGGTTTTGACACCGACACTCTCCACCTCTCATGAAAAGCTTTCCTATGATTATCTTCAAAGGAAGCAGGAGCTTGAGAAATTGAGATCGGATCATGAAGATCTTGAAAAAGAAAACAAGTCACTCCGCGCTCAACAGATCAGTCCCGCTCAGGAAGGATTTGAACCACCATGTTTAAAATGCATTGAGCGTGATAACGCTGCCTCTATTGCTGAATGTTCTACTGCTACTACTGTTGAGATATCTTCAACTGTTGATGTGGTAACTAACCCCTCTGTTGAGGATACCACTACTATTGGTGATAAGAATGCCAGGTTGAAGACGCTGCTTGAGACATGGATGTACAAAAGTCTCAAACGGCATCAGACATTATGTGATGTCCTCAAAAAGCAGATTCTGAACCAAAACCCTAGAAAAGAGGGTGTTGGGTTCAAGAGAAAAATGAATATTGATGGGTCATACTGGAAGCCTGAGCAGTACCCCAAAACCACCTGGGTTGCTGCAAAGGAACCTTCAGTAGATCCATCTACCTTATCTGGCTTCACTTGTGCTAAATCTATTATCATAGATGAATCCTTTGATGCAAACTATAAATTGTTTAAGAATCATAATGGCGAAGTGTTTGCCAGGTATATTGGTACTAACTGCAGGAATGGGCCACCTATGAAGAAGATATGGGTACCCAAAAGTTGTCTTGAGAATCTTCCCGTGAATTTCATCATGACACCACCTGTGAAGAAGACAAACCCCATACCAAAGGCTTCATATGGTCCAAAAGCTTCATACAGACCAAGGACTCATCTAAGTCACCCTAACGTCAATGTTTTGCAGGGAAATCATACTCAGACCCATGAATATGAGCGTGTTTCATCAAACCGCTATGTTCATAGAACTAAGAACTTTTCTGCTTATTCATATGAGTATTATTCACCCCCTGCAAGGCTATTTACTAGGGTTCCAAAGCCTAAGTTCTCAGATGCTGCACTTAGACACATAGCTTCTAAGCCACCCCTGAAAATGTGGGTGGTTAAGAAAACCTAACTCTCTTCTGCAGGAAAAGGTCTCCAGCCGAAAATCAAATGCGTCCAAAGCTTATGCTGGAGATCTTAAAAATCTTGTAGGGTGCAAGATAAAATGCTCGAATGGTCTTACTATGTATTTTGCTCCGGATTTACTTGACACTCATCCAATTTATCCTAACCAAGACCTGAATTTTCATGTTCCACTTGTTCGTCAAATGTTTCTGCTTCACAACTCGCTTGGTGAAGCCTATCCCCCAAACTACACTGTAGGCTACAACACCTCGTGCTTCAAAATGGATTATGGACAGTGGATGCACTAATCACATGACTGGCAATCGAAGTCTTCTAATGGATTCAACGCTACGTCCATCAGACAAGAGTCACATCACATTTGCTGACACTGGTAAAAGCAAGGTATTGGGTCTAGGTAGAGTTGCAATATCAAGGGATCAGCACATGGATAAAGTGATGCTTGTTGAATCCCTTGGTTTCAACTTAATGTCTGTCTCAATGCTTTGTGACTTAAACATGATTGTGCTATTTGGAAAATACCATTGCCTTGTACTGATGGAATCTGACAAGTCTCTAGTCTTTGAAGGGTATCGAGAAGATGATCTGTATATGGTAGATTTCTCAATAGGACTGCAAATGGTCGTATGTCTTCTAGCAGAAGCTTCAGAATGCTGGCTTTGGCATCAAAGGCTAGGGCATGCTGGCATGAGGAACTTGCACACTCTCGCTAAGAAGAAGCATGTCGTGGGCATCGAAGGCGTCAAGTTCAAGAAGGATCATCTGTGTGGTGCCTGCGAAGCTGGAAAGGTGACAAGAGCTAGGCATCCCTCGAAGACAATCATGACTACATCTCAACCCTTCGAGCTGGTGCACATGGACTTATTTGGCCCTACTCACTACTCTACTCTCAATGCTACTGCTTGCCTCTATGGCTTCGTCATTGTTGATGATTACTCTCGATATACTTGGGTGCATATAATCCTCTACAAGACTGAAGTGCAGGATGTCTTCAGACGCTTTGCCAACCGTGACATGACGAACGATGGCGTCAAGATCAAGCACATCAAAAGCGACAATGGCACTGAGTTCAAGAACACTGGTCTCGATCTCTACCTGGATACCATGGGTATCACTCATGAGTTCTCTGCTCCTTACACACCTCAGCAGAATGGCATCGCGGAGCGCAAGAACATAACTCTTATTGAGATGGCCCGAACGATGCTTGATGAGTACAAGACTCCACGGAAGTTCTGTCCTGAAGCCATTGACACTGCATGCCACGTCATCAACCGTGTTTATCTTCACAAGCTTCTAAAGAAAACCTCCTATGAGCGCCTAACTGGTAAGAAGCCAAACGTAAGTTACCTCAGAGTATTTGGTGCTAAGTGCTGGATCAAGGATCCACACCACACTTCAAAATTTGCACCGAAAGCACATGAAGGTTTTATGCTTGGTTACGGAAAGGATTCGCACTCCTACAGAGTATTCAACCTCTTTCACTATAAAGTGGTTGAAACTGTGGATGTGCGGTTCGATGAGACTAACGGCTCGCAAAGAGAGCACCTGCCAAATGTGCTAGATGAATTACCCCCTAGTGAGTCAATCAAGAAAATGGGAATTGGAGAGATCATACCCTCTGAGAATCATACTAAAGAAGAACTGATCATTTCTGCATCTACTCAACCTGAAGACAATGCTCAACCTGAAGATAATCCCCCAAATGATGATATTGATCAAAATGAGCAAAATCTTCGTCCTGTTCATCCTCGGGTTGCAAATGAAGTACAGATTGAGAAGATAATCGACAACCTCAATGCACCTGGTCCACTCACTCGTTCAAGAGCTACACAAAGAGTAACACAACTAACCAATTTCTATGGGCATTTTGCATTCGTCTCAATCTCAGAACCCAAGAAAGTCATTGAAGCCTTCATGGAACCTGAATGGATTCAAGCTATGCAAGAAGAGCTTCAACAGTTCGAGCTGAACAATGTGTGGGAACTGGTCAAGCGTCCTGATCCCCGGAAGCACAATATCATTGGAACCAAATGGATATATCGCAACAAGCAAGATGAGCATGGTCAAGTAGTCAGAAACAAAGCCCATCTCGTTGCACAAGGTTACACTCAAGTGGAAGGAATTGACTTTGATGAAACATTTGCTCCGGTGGCAAGGCTTGAAGCCATTCGCATACTGCTTGCCTATGCAAATCATCACAACATCCTTCTGTAGCAAATGGTTGTGAAGAGTGCTTTTCTCAATGGAAAGATAGAAGAAGAAGTATATGTTGCACAACCTCCTGGCTTTGAAGATCCAAAACATCCTGATATGGTATACAAGCTCAACAAGGCACTGTATGGCCTCAAACAAGCCCCTCGTGCTTGGTATGACACGCTCAAAGACTTCTTGAAGAGCAAAGGCTTCAAACCTGGATCCCTCGACCCCACACTCTTCACGAAGACATATGATGGAGAACTGTTTGTGTGCCAAATATATGTGGATGACATTATCTTCGGCTGCACCAACCAGAAGTATAGTGATGAGTTTGGATACATGATGCAAGAGCAATATCAGATGTCCATGATGCGTGATCTGAAGTTCTTCCTTGGTCTTCAAATTCGTCAGCAAAGGAATGGCATCTTCATATCTCAAGAAAAATATCTCAAAGACTGTCTGAAGAAGTTTGGAATGCAAGATTGCAAAGGTTACACGACGCTAATGCCAGCCAAACACCATCTGGGTCCCGACGACAATGGTAAAGAGTTCGATCAAAAGGTATAGCGCTCCATGATTGGTTCTTTACTTTATCTATGTGCACCTAGGCCAGATATTATGCTTAGTGTTTGCATGTGTGCTCGATTCCAAGCGGCACCAAAGGAATCACATCACTTAGCTGTGAAGCGAATTCTTCGATATTTGGCTTACACCCCAACACTCGGATTATGGTATCCAAAGGGCTCAGAGTTTGATCTAGTTGGATTCTCCGATGCTGATTATACTGGTGACAAGGTTGATCGCAAGTCCACATCAGGCACATGTCACTTTCTGGGACGATCAGTTGTCTGTTGGTCTTGAAAGAAGCAGAACTGTGTATCTCTCTCCACTGCTGAATCGGAATACATTGTTGCTGGATCTTGTTGTGTTGAGCTTCTCTGGATGAAGCAAACTCTCAAGGACTATGGTATTCACCTGAAGAATGTGCCGCTCTACTGCGACAATGAGAGTGCCATCAAGATTGCCAACAACCCAGTTCAGCACTCGAAGACAAAGCACATTGAGATTCGTCATCACTTTCTCAGAGATCATGTCATGAAGGAAGATATTGATATCATTCACGTCAACACTGAAGAGCAATTGGCTGATATCTTCACAAAGCCCTTGGATGAGAAAAGGTTTTGCAAGTTGCAGTGTGAGCTAAATATCTTGGAATCCTCAAATGTCCTATGAATTGGACACACATCCTAACACTTATGCATTTTGATGACTTAGATGTGCAACACACAAAGTAACGTATATCTTCAATCAATGAAGACATACACTCTAAGTGTGAATACATTAATGCGGAATTTGACTTCGAAGCGCCATGATAATTGTGCGTCGTGTCTGGGTCTAATACTTCCCATACGGTGGGTAATGCCACCACCAAACCTTTGTTTGAAGTGTTACCCTTAGCGTTATGTTTGCAAAGTCTTCGAAATTGATTTATCTTCATCCTTGACTTAAACACATATTTATCTTCATTTGGTAGTATACGTATGATCTGTCCTCTACAGCATTCACTTATAGCTATGGTTTTGTGCTGAATCTTTTGATCTAAGTGAATGTGATCGGACCCTAACCTATCTATGCTTCTACCTCCACTCTATCTGTCCAAATCATATGCATTCTATTGAAAACTATCGATTGTCTTCACGGGACCTTGTCAGCTGAAGTCAATCTGACAAACATTTATATCTGTTTTAAATGCTCTATCTTAATTGCCTGAAATCCAAAGAACTCGGAACGACCACCCCGACTATCCAGGCGTGTGTGGGAACATGGAACAACTACCAAGGTGTAGCATGCTTGCCACATGTCCTTCAGATGTGAATCGCCAAGGGCACCTGCGTAATTGCGCTGTGCCGTCCCTTTCCCTATAAATACGCATCCCATCATGGTCAAAAATCCTTCTTCCACCTCGCCACCTCTCGCAAACCCTAGCGACACCGCTAGCTCTCAACGACGCCGGTGACGAAGCGCTTAGCTGCCGCGACTTCTCCGACGTCGTCCTCACGCCGGCTGCGGACCTCATCTTCTCCGCCGCCGCCGTAGGTGTCTTCCATCGCCAAGTTAGGGCACAGGAGATTGAACTTCTCGGCCTCCTACTTTGCCTCGTCTAGCAGTTCCTCGTGTGGTAATTAAAACTCAATTTTTACCGTCTTGTTGATCTGATAGATTCATCCTTCTTTACCAAAAGTGGTTTCTACACTTCAAAATTGAATCTGTCCAGTTCTACATCTCATGTCATGCCTAGTCTGTTCACTTATGCTTCCCTACAAGTCTGATTCCTCACTTGTACCTATTCTTGGATTCGTACAAATCTGGAACCGACTCACAACAAATAAGTGAATGTCTTTGCGTTATGAGGTCAATGTCTTCAAACTGATTTATCTTCAAAATCTTCTGAGAATGCATATGACCTCTTCCCTTTCCCTCGCACCTCTAATGCTGTCACAGGTACATGTCCGTGGGAGAATCCCTTGGTTCTCATAGTCTGCATTCATTTGCAGAATTCTTATAGAGTCACATAAATTCTCCTGAAGCTAGTTCTTGTCTGTCCAGCCGTAAGAAGCCTTTGCAAGTTCTGAAGCCTTTCCGGTTAAGCTTCATGGCTACTGAGAAATCAGCTAGAAAGGTGGCAGGCAGCGTCGTGGGAATACCTCCAAGGATTTGCCACCAGATCTGCATGAGTTGTACAAAACTGACCCTGAAGAAACCTATGGTGAACGCAAGAATCGAATCCAATGGATTCAAAGATATTGGGCTGAAGAATGGTTCAAATACAGATTTTTCACGGCTGAGTACGCCGAGAAGAATGCTATCAAACCGCCCTGGGGAGATATCTTGTACAAAAACCTTCAACCCCAGTCTCGTTCTGAAGGCATTCAACAAGAATTCTATCCTTGTATGGTACGCGGCCCAGAACCAGAGAATGATGACCCCTCTTCTCTAGTGTGGTGTCGTGATGAAAATCTATTCAAACACAACTTATAGTTTGCTAAAGATTCTACCGTGAAGAACAAGATGGCATTTGGACTTGACTTCAATCCTGGTCCTTCTGCTCCTCAGAAAGATGACACCTGTGAAGCCAATGAAAATAGAATCGGCCCCTTCTACAACTTCGAAGGCCTCCTCTCACACATTGTCGTTCAAGGTGCAAATGTGGATCACTCTGCTGATGAAGCAGATTCCAATGAAGCTCCAGCTCCTCCTAAGCCACAGAAGCAAAAGAAATCTAAGGCTTCAAAACCTGCTGCTGCACCAAAGGCTTCACGAGTGAAGCCACAAGCATCTGCTCCTCCTACACCAAGTTACTCTGAGGATCAATCTCGGGTCTCCAAACAGAAAGAGAAGTCTCAGAAGAAAACTGTTCAAAGGCCCAGTCAAGCCCTGACACCGGCTGACATTCTGAGGAACGAATCTGAAGCCATTGATCTGTCATCAGATAACGAGTTTGGTAATGATGCTCTAGAGCAGCTGATAAAGAGCAAGCAGGAGGCAGAGATTTTCAATGATCTGCCCCTCTTCGATGTGAACATCCTGGACAACTTCATTGATGAGTGGTTCGACAACCCTGATCTTAGTTTTGATGATCTTCAGCTCCCAATTGGCATCAGTGTCGCCTTCCAAGGCGCCATTGCTCCTGATCTAGCTCTAGCTCAGAAGATTGTTGAACTGAAAAACAAAATTGACTATGAGAAGGAATAGTTCAAGAAGCACATGGCCAGGCTTAGCGTGGCTGATGTTCAGAAATTCAAGCTGATTGTAAGTGCATCTAGTGCTACCCCTAGTTGGTTTTGGAGTATTGACGACAAAGTTGGTTGAGGGAATAATGCGTTTGTGAGAATTGCAGGATAACGCAGGTAGTGTCCCTCATTGATTTGGTTTACCTACCGGAGATGACCCCTAAAAATGTATGAAGACATTGACGACAATGGTGGTATATGAAGATATTCATATTGAAGACTATGACATGAGAAGACATTGAGTGAAGACTATGGAGCGCGAAGACTGTGTTGTTTCGTTGTTTCCTTTCTTCTTTGTTGAGTCATAGGAACCACCGTACTGTTAAGTGGGGTCGAAGTGAACAAAGTCAGAATGACTGAAGTGATGCTCAACCCAAATCCTATGTCTTCGAGCGAAGACAATGAGAGAAAATCTTTTCCAGAGCTGGATGAGTCAGCTTTGCTTGTAGCCCAAGTAAAGTTGCCGTGTGTGTTTGAAATCTGACCGTTGGAACACGTGTCAGTTCCTTAGTGACCCAGGGTCATTTCGGACATATCCGGTCGGGTTGCCTTGTGGCTATAAATAGCCCACCCCCTACACCATAAATTGGTGGCTTATCAGAGTTAGTTCACGGCTTTTGTCGTTTGAGAGCGACCCACCTTGAAGCCTTTGAGAGAGAGAAATCCTTGCAAGGACAAAGCCCAAACACCCAGAGCCAAAGAGTGTTAGTCGTCACTGAAGTCTTTCTTTCTGAGTGACATGTAGACTTATTACACTTGAGGACTGTGTATCCTCCAGCCGGTTAGGCGTCGCGTTCTGAGCATCCAAGAGTCATTGTGGATCGCCGGTGAACGAAGTCTGTGAAGGTTCGGAAGTCTACCTTGAAGACTTACCAGAGTGATTGGGCGAGGACTGTGTGTCCTTAGCTCGAGGGGAACAAGGTGAAGACGCGGTCTTCTAAGTTGAATCTCAGCCTCCCTAACCAGACGTACAGTTGTCACAGCAACTGGAACTGGTCCAACAAATCCCGTGTCTTCAACAAGTGACTGGTTCTATCCTCTCCCTCCCTTTACTTTGAGTTTGTCTTCGTGAAGTCATTGCCTATTTGTCGTACCTGTTTGACTTCATTGCTTGACTACTATCATTAGTTGGCTTCATACTATCTTCCATCCTGATCCTTACTACCAAGCTGCTATTAGTCTTTGTACTTTCACATTATTGCATACTTGACTATGGTTTGCTTGTTGTAGTTTATCTTCGCTGCATATCAATTAGGTCATTTCTATTGTTTGTCTTCGAAACTTCCACGTTTTGAAGACTTTGATAAAAATCGCCTATTCACCCCCCTCTAGTCGATAACCAGCACTTTCAATTGGTATTAGAGCAAGGTAGTCCCTTGTTCTGTGTGATTCGGTTTAACCACCTGGAGTTTAGCTATGTCGACTGCAGGGATAATCAAAGTCTCCGTTGCTTGCCCCGTGTTCGATGGAACTGAATATCCCTACTGGAAGAATAAGATGCGCATGCATCTTGAAGCCATTGATGTCGACCTCTGGTATGTCGTCAAGAACGGCGTTCCCAAAACTGGTGAAGGTGTCACCCCCATTGATGTCAAGAAGTTCATTCAACTGGACTCGACTGCAAAGAACATCATCTGTGGTCATCTGACCAAAGGACAGTATGGCCGTGAGTGCTCTGGAAACGTCAAAGCTAGTCTGGGACTGGCTATCCAAGGTCAACGAAGGCGTCTCAACTCAGAGGGATCAAAGGATCAGTGTTCTTCGCAACCTCTTCAACCGCTTCAAGAGAAATGACAATGAAAATGTCCAGCTCACGTTTGATCGCCTCATCGACATCAAAAATAAGCTTCAGGCTCTCGGCGCCACTGAGATTACGAAGCATGAAATCGTCAAGACACTACTGAGATCACTTGATAGCTCCTTTGACACCCTTGCCCTCATGATACAAGAACGCCCTGACTTCAAGACACTCGATCCGTCTGATATACTTGAGAGGCTCAACACACATGAGTTCCATCTTTCTGAGAAAAGAGATATCTATGGTCCCAACTATGGCCGAACTCGCGCTTTGAAGGCAAAAGTTGTTTCCTCATCTGAAGAAGAATCTGACTGCGGTTCTGATGATCCTGAAGACATTGGAAAGGAACTTGCTATGCTTGTGAAGAAGTTCCAGAAGTTCACCAAGAAGAAGGGCTTCAGAAAGTCTTCACGATCTAGCTCAAGAAATGATGAAGCTTCCACTCATGACAACAAGAAGAGAACATGTCACAAGTGCAAGAAACCTGGACACTATATCTCTGAGTGTCCACAGTGGGACAATGAGAAGAAGAAGAAGAAGAGCAAGGAATATGATTCTGATGACAAGAAGAAGAAGAAATCTTCAAAGTCTTCTTCCAAGTCCTCATCAAGGTCTTCATCTCATAAGAAGAGCTCATCTGGCAAGGCTCGTGCTTTTGTTGGCAAGGAAATGGATTCAGAGGAGGAGTCTGCTTCTGAGGAGGCAGAGGTGGAATCTGAAGAGGAGTCCGACCCTGGCGTTGCAAGTCTGGCTCTAGCCACAGCCTATGTTGCCAAGTCCATCTTCAACACTGAAGACAATGACTTCCACACCAACGCTGAGGCTGATGACAAGGACGATCCTGCTCCCACCTACTGCTTCATGGCACGTGGTGCCAAGGTAAAATCACGTGATGCTTACTTTCAAACGTCAAGTGAAGATGACTCTGATTGTGAATCCAAACCAAGCTACAAAACACTAGCTAAAATTGCAACTGAACAACAAAAGGCTATGGAACATACTCAAAAACTGTTAGACAAAAGCGATGACCTGTTGGATGCGGAAATGACACGTTCATAGTCCTTAGTCGAAGACATAAAAAATCTTCATGCTAAGTACCAAGAACTTGAAAGTCTTCATGAGACGCTCTCAACCACTTATGAAAAGATCTCCTATGATTATCTTCAAAGGAAGCAAGAGCTTGAGAAATTGAAAGCGGCTCATGAAGATCTTCAAAAGGAGAATGAGTCACTTTGCGCTCAACAGATCAGTTCCGCTCAGGATGGATTTGAACCACCTTGTCTAAAATGCATTAAGCGTGATAACGCTACCTCTGTTGCTGAAAGTTCCACTGCTGCTACTATTGCATTATCTTCAACTACTGATGTGGAAACTAACCCCTCTACGGAGGATACCACTACTATTGCTGATGAAAACGCTAGGTTGAAGACATTGCTTGAAACAGGGATGTATAAAAGTCTGAAAGGACATCAGACACTTTGCGATGTCCTCAAAAAGCAGATTCTGAACCGAAACCCTAGGAAAGTGGGTGTTGGGTTCGAGAGGAAAATGAATGTTGATGGTTCCTATTGGAAGCCTGAGTAGTATCCCAAAACCGCATGGGTTGCTGCAAAGGGACCTTCAGTGGATCCATCCACCTTATCTGGCTTTACCTGTGCTAATCCTATTATCATTGATGAATCCTTTGATGCAAACTATAAACTGTTCAAAAATCAGAATGGTGAAGTGTTTGCCAGGTATATTGGTACTAACTGCAGGAATGGACCACCTATGAAGAAGATCTGGGTACGTAAGCAGTGTATTGAGAATCTTCATGTGAATGTCATCATGACACCACCAAGGAAGAAGACAAACCCCAGACCTATGGCTTCATATGACCCAAAGGCTTCATACAGATACAGGACTCACCTGAGTCACCCTAACGCCAATGTTTTGTAGGGAAATCGTACTCAAACTTATGAATATGAGCGTGTGTCTTCAAACCGCTATGTTCATAAAACTAAGAACTTTTCTGCTTATTCATATGAGTATCATCCATCTCCTGCAAGGCTATTTGCTAGGGCTTCAAGGCCAAAATTCTCAGATGCTGCACTTAGACTCATTGCTTCTAAGCCACCCCTGAAGATGTGGGTGGTGAAGAAGAATTAACTTTCTTTTGTAGAATAAGGTCTCCAGCCTGCAATCAAAGGCGTCCGATACTATTGTTGGGGACCTAAAACACATTAAGGGACGCATGATAAAATGGTCTTACTATGTATTTCACATGTGAATCGCTTACCAGTCATACTATGAGTTCTAACCTTGAGCTAAGCTATGATAATCCTTGTGTGCGTCAAATGCTTATGCTTCACAACACTCTTTGTGAAGCCTATCCTCCTAACTGCACTGTAGGGTATGACACCTCATGCTTCAGAGTGGATTATGGACAGCGGATGCACTAATCATATGACTGGTGATCGAAGTCTTCTCATGGACTCAACCTTACGTCCATCAGACAAGAGTCACATCACATTTGCTGACACTGGTAAAAGCAAGGTATTGTGTCTAGGTAGAGTTGCAATCACAAAGGATCAACACATGGATAAAGTGATGCTTGTTGAATCCCTTGGGTTCAACTTAACGTCTGTCTCAATGCTTTGTGACTTGAACATGATTGTGCTATTCGGAAAATATCGTTGCCTTGTACTAATGGAATCTGACAAGTCTCTAGTCTTTGAAGGGTATCAGAAAGATGATCTATACATGGTAGATTTCTCAGCAGGTCCACAGCTTGCCGTATGTCTTCTTGCAAAAGCTTCAGAATGCTGGCTCTGGCATCGGAGGCTGGGGCATGCTGGCATGAGGAACTTACACACACTCGTCAAGAAGAAGCATGTCATAGGCATTGAGGGTGTCAAGTTCAAGAAGGATCATTTGTGTGGTGCCTGCGAAGCTGGAAAGATGACTAGGGCAAAGCACCCCTCGAAGACAATCATGACGACATCTCAACCCTTCGAGCTGTTACACATGGACTTATTTGGCCCTACTCACTACTCTACCCTCACAACAACACCTTGTCTCTATGGCTTCATCATTGTTGATGACTACTCAAGATATACATGGGTGCACATAATTCTCTACAAGACTGAAGTGCAAGATGTCTTCAGACGCTTCGCCAATCGTGCCATGAACAATTATGGCATCAAGATCAAGCATATCAGAAGTGACAACGGCACTGAGTTCAAGAACACCAGGCTTGATCTTTATCTGGATACAATGGGAATCACTCATGAGTTTTCTGCTCCATACACACCTCAGCAAAATGGCATCGTAGAGCGCAAGAACAGAACCCTCATTGAGATGGCTCGAACAATGCTCGACGAGTACAAGACACCAAGAAAGTTCTGGCCTGAAGCTATTGATACAGCATGTCACATCATCAACCGTGTTTGCATCCATAAGCTTCTGAACAAAACATCCTATGAGCTCCTTACTGGCAAGAAGCCAAATGTCAGCTACTTCAGAGTATTTGGTGCTAGGTGCTGGATCAAGGATCCCCATCACAAGTCAAAATTTGCACCTAAAGCTCACGAAGGCTTCATGCTCGGTTACGGAAAGGACTCACACTCTTGCAGAGTCTTCAACCTCTATCTCTACAAAATCGTTGAAATTGTAGACGTGCGATTTGATGAAACCAATGGTTCACAAAGAGAGCTCCTGCCAAGTACACTAGATGAAGCTCCGCCCAGCAAATCTATCAAGCTGATGGGAACTGGTGAAATCATGCCTTCTGAAGCACAGCCTGAAGAGGAACTTATCATTTTTGCACCAAACCAACCTGAAGACAATGCTCAGACCAAAGACAATCCTCCCAATGATGACAATGATCAGCAAGAGCAAGGTATTCGTCCAGTTCATCCTCGTGTTGCAAATGAAGTACAAATTGAGAAGATAATTGATAGCATAAATGCACTAGGTCCACTTACTCGCTCAAGAGCAACACAGTTAGCAAATTTCTGTGGGCACTTTTCGTTTGTGTCAATATCAGAACCCAAGAAAGTTGCTGAAGCCTTTATGGAACCTGAATGGATTCAAGCTATGCAAGAAGAACTTCAACTGTTCAAGCTGAACAATGTTTGGGAACTAGTCAAGCGTCTTGACCCTCACAAGCATAACATTATTGGAACAAAATGGATATATCGAAACAAGAAAGATGAGCATGGTCAAGTCGTCAGAAACAAAGCACGTCTTGTGGCTCAAGGATATACTCAAGTTGAAGGAATTGACTTCGATGAAACATTTGCTCATGTGGCTAGGCTTGAAGCTATTCGCATACTGCTAGCCTATGCTAACCACCACAACATCTTACTATATCAAATGGATGTGAAGAGTGCATTCCTCAACGGCAAGATTGAAGAAGAAGTGTACGTTGCTCAACCACCTGGCTTTGAAGATCCAAAACATCCTGATATGGTGTACAAGCTAAACAAAGCACTGTATGGCCTGAAACAAGCTCCTCGCGCTTGGTATGATATGATCAAAGACTTCCTGAAGAGCAAAGGCTTCAAACCTGGATCCCTCGATCCCACACTCTTCACGAAGACATATGATGGAGAACTGTTTGTGTGCCAAATATATGTGGATGACATTATCTTCGGCTGCACCAACCAGAAGTATAGTGATGAGTTTGGATACATGATGCAAGAGCAATATCAGATGTCCATGATGGGTGATCTGAAGTTCTTCCTTGGTCTTCAAATTCGTCAGCAAAGGAATGGCATCTTCATATCTCAAGAAAAATATCTCAAAGACTGTCTGAAGAAGTTTGGAATGCAAGATTGCAAAGGTTACACAACGCCAATGCCAGCCAAACACCATCTGGGTCCCGACGACAATGGTAAAGAGTTCGATCAAAAGGTATACCGCTCCATGATTGGTTCTTTACTTTACCTATGTGCATCTAGGCTAGATATTATGCTTAGTGTTTGCATGTGTGCTCAATTCCAAGCGGCACCAAAGGAATCGCATCACTTAGCTGTGAAGCGAATTCTTCGATATTTGGCTTACACCCCAACACTCGGATTATGGTATCCAAAGGGCTCAAAATTTGATCTGGTTGGATTCTCGGATGCTGATTATGCTGGTGACAAGGTGGATCGCAAGTCTACATCAGGCACATGTCACCTTCTGGGACAATCACTTGTCTGTTGGTCTTCAAAGAAGCAAAACTATGTATCACTCTCAACTGCTGAATCTGAATACATTGCTGCTGGATCTTGCTGCGCTCAGCTTCTATGGATGAAGCAAACTCTCAAGGACTATGGCGTCAATCTGAAACAAGTACCTCTCTTCTGCGACAACGAAAGCGCCATCAAGATTGCCAACAATCCAGTCCAGCACTCGAAGACAAAGCACATTGAAATTCGTCATCACTTTCTTAGAGATCATGTCATGAAGAAAGATATTGACATCATTCACGTCAACACTGAAAAGCAACTGGCAGATATCTTCACAAAGCCCTTGGATGAGAAAAGGTTTTGCAAGTTACAGTGTGAGCTAAATATCTTGGAATCCTCAAATGTCCTGTGATCAGGCACACATCCTAACACTTATGCATGTTGATGACTTAGATGTGCAACACACGAAGTAAAGTATATCTTCAATCAATGAAGACTTACATTCTGAGTGTGAATACATTAACGTGGAATTTGACTTCGGAGCGCCACGATAATTGTGCGCCGTGTCTGGGTCTAATACTTCCTATACGGTGGGTAACGCCACCACCAAATTTCTTGGTTTGAAGTGTTTCACTCATGGCGTTATTTTTGCAATGTCTTCGCATTTGGTTTGTCTTCAAATTTCAACTTATCTTCATGATTTAGTTCACTATGTTGATTTGATTGCTTTCTGATATATATACTAGTATTCTGTCCTCTACAACATTCACTTATATCTATGTCTTCCTTGTTGAATCTTTTGAATTAAGTGAATGTGATCGGACCCTAATCTCTCTATGCTTTCTATCTCAAACTCTATCTGTCCAAATCATATGCATTCTATTGAAACTGTCGAATGTCTTCTCTGCATTCTTGTCAGCAGAAGACACAGAGACAAACATTAAGTCTATTTTAAATGATTCATCCTTATTGTTTGAAATCCGGAGAAGCCGGAACAACCATCTGACAAACCTGGCGGGCGTGGGAACGTGGGACAACTCTGAGTATGTTGCATGCTTGCCACGTGCCCCTCGGATGTGAACCGCCAGGGGCACCTGCATAATTGCGCTATGCCGCACACTTCCTTATAAATACATGTCCCCTGCGGTAACGAAAACCTTCTTCCACCTCTCCACCTCGTCAAAACCCTAGCACCACCGCTAGCTGCCGACAACACCGGCGACAAAGCGCTTAGCTGCCGCGACTTCTCCGACGCCATCCTCACGCCGGCCGCGGACATCGTCCTCTCCGCCGCCGCCATAGGTGTCCTCCGTCGCCAAGTTAGGGCACGGTGGATTGAACTGCTTGGTCTCCTATTCATCCCATCTAGCAGTTCTTCGTGTGGTAAATACAACTCTATTTTTACCACCTTTTTGATCCTCAATGATTCATCCTATTTACCAAAATTGGTTTCTGCCTATACAATGTTAGATCTATTCTGTCTACATCTCATACTGCCTAGCATATTCACTTCAGCTTCATATCTAGTTGATTCCTCACTTGTTCTTATTCACGGATTTGTACAAATCTGGAACCAACTCTCAACATATAAGTGAATGTCTTCGCAACATGAGGTCAATGTCTTCAAACTGATTTATCTTCAAAATCTTCTGAGAATGCATATGACCTCTTCCCCTTCCCTCGCATCTCTAATGCTATCACAGGTACATGTCTGTGGGAGAATCCCTTGGTTCTCATAGTCTGCATTCGTTTGCAGAATTCTTACAGCAACACATTAACTCTCCCGAAGCCAGTTCCTGTTTGTCCAGCAAGCGAAAGCCTTTGAAGCCTTTGAACGTATTGAAGCCATTCAGTTTGAAGTTCATGGCTGCAGAGAAATCAGTAAGGAAGGGTGGCAGACAGTGTCGAGGGGGAACATCAAAAGATTTGCGTGATGACCTCGCAGACCTTTACAAGACAGATCCTGAAGAGGATTATAATCAGCGCAAGACACGAATCCAATGGATTCGACGATATTGGGCTGAACAATGGTTCAAATACAAGTTCGTGACCCAGGAATACGCTGAGAAGAATGCTATCAAAAGTCCTTGGAGTGATATTCTCTATCGAGGCCTTCCACCCAAAAACAGAGCTGAAGCTATTGCACAGGGTTTCTATCCTTGTATGGTCCATGGACCACAGCCTGAAAATGCCGACCCATCATCATTGCTCTGGTGTCGTGACGATAATCTCTTCAAGCGCAACTTCCAGCATGCAAAGGCATCGGCCAAGGAAAACAAGAAGTCATTGGGATTAGACTTCAACCCTAGTCCCTCTGCTCCCGTGCTGATGGCTCACGTGATGCAGAACCCAATGTCATTGGCCCCTTTTCAAACCTTGATGGCCTCATCACATTCATCTTGGTCCAAGGTGCCAAAGTGGATCATTCTGATAATGATGATGACACTGATGAAGCCCCAGCTCCTCCTCCAAAGCCGCAGAAGCTAAAGAAGACTAAGGCTTCACAATCAGCTGCTCCTCCAAAAGCTTCACGTGTGAAGCCACTGGCCACTGCACCTCCTGAAGACAGTGTGCAGTCTGAAGATCTATCATGCATCTCCAAGAAGACGGAGAAGAAAAAGAAAATCGTCAAGAATACTGATCAGACATTGACTCCTGCTTCCATTCTGCGAGAAGAGCACATTGATCTGTCCAGCGATGAAGATCTTGCAGATGATGCTCTTGAGCAACTGATCAAGAGCAAGGAAGAAGCAGAGATCTTCAATGATTTGCCTCTCTTTGATGTGGCAATCATCCATAACTTCATTGATGAGTTGTTTGACATCCCAAATCTCAGCTTTGATGATCTGCGACTTCCCATTGGCCTCAGCGTCACCTTCAATGGCGCCATTGCTTCTGAGCTAGCTCTTGCTCAGCGCATCGTTGAACTGAAGCACAAGATCGACTATGAGAAAGCTCAGTTCAAGAAGCATGTGGCCAAGCTCAACGTGCAAGATGTCAAAAACTTAAAGATCATGCTGCACGAGCTCAAAGAAGCCTTTCACAAGAAGCGCGAAGAAGCTAGAGGCTCTCGTGAGCGCATGAAGAGTCTGGCTGACAAGTGTGTGCTAGCTTACAATGAGGCTGAGAAGCGCAAGGCTCTTGGTCGTCCTGGCATTGACCCCAAAATGGCTGCAAAGAAGAAGAAGCTATCAACTGTCCAATCTGCACCTTCAAGGCAGGATGAACCTCGCATTGTCTTCCCAAGCAGCATGACTGGCTCAAAGCCAAAGGTCATGTCAACCGCTTCAGAACTGAAGAAGACGAGGGCTGCCGAGGCTGAAGCCAGAAAAAGGTAAAATACAGAAGCCTCTGATGTTTCTCCCTCCAAGAAGAAGCGCAAAACCAAGAAGAATTGGGCTGCTCCCACAGAGCCCTTAGTTGTTGAACATATCTCAATGGTTCGCCCTGCATCTGAACACCAAGAACGACGGATGATTGTTCATGAGCCTGCTTCCACAGAGGCTTATGAAGCTGAAGACATTCTAGCAGTTGATCCCATCGCTGCTGAAGACATTGGTCACCATGACAATGTTGAAGATGATGAAGTTCTTCCTCAGATCGAACACAACTTGGTATCATCGCCTGTTCTCACGAACAGCGAACTCATCAGCATTGGTTGTCCTTTGATGCCAATTGCTCAGGATGCATCATGGGCTGATCACCCACAACAACAAGACTCCCCGAGTACTCCCCAACAACAACAAGTCACACCACCTGTGCAAGAAAAAGAGGATGAGGCCCAACCAACTCCATCTCCAAAGGCGTCGCCCGTATTACACAAGCTTCGCAAAGGACCAAGGCCTCAAGTCCCTCTTTCGAGCGTTCTAGAAGGAGAAGTGCACCACCAATCTGTTGCACGTCAAGTGTTTCCAGAAGCCACTCCGACTGTGAATGTCTCTGTGTCTGAAGCCAAAACTGCTGAAGACAATCCGGCTACATCAGCCGATGACGAACAAGAAGAAGAAGCTGTTCCTGAATAAGCTGTTCCTGAAGTAAATGTGCCAGTGCCAGACCCTCCAGCTCATCAAGTGGAGGTTGAAAATCTTGAGGCTGCCACCACCAACACAAATGAAGCCTATGACGTAGTCATGGCTGAAGCAAGTGTGGAGCCTGCACCAACCAATATGCCAGAAGCCAATGCTGCAACTGCTCCTGTTCCGCCACCAAGGCCCCATACAATTGAGCAAGCATACAACCATGGCCAGCTAATCACTGTCAAATGGCCCGTTCTGGTCCCTCCGCCTAATGTCTCTGGTCCTCAGTTTGATTATCATATTGAGCATAGGCCTCAGGTCCAGAAACCAAAGCCAAGACTGCCAAGGTTCCCAGGTACTGCCACCTCTACAGGGTCCTTCAATGCAAATGGCTTCAAAAGCCACAACACCTTCTTTGACAGTGCAAAGAACCCCTACTCAAGGCCAAGAATATCATCTGATCGTTTCTGGAGCCATCAGCAGTGAAGCTATTACTCCTGTGTTCTGTATGATCAAGGGCGCATTTTCCCTCATATGCGCCTCGACACTGAAGCCATTGCTGGACTGCCATGCTTAGAAGAAGCACTTGACTGCTTTCGTGATGCAGGTCTGCTCAGCTTTGTGACAGACAAAGAACATTGGAATGAGGAACTTTTGCTTCAATTCTATGCTACCCTCCACATTCGCGGCTACAACAGGGATACAAAGACATGGGTTCTCGAGTGGATGACAGGAAATGTTCATCATGAAGCCAAAGCTCTTGACATCATTGAGCTTACAGGCCTATCCACTCCTGGAGAGCTGTTCGAACATGATTGTCAACTCCACCGCAATGCACTGGAGAGCATCTTCCATAAGCCAGAACCCAACATGAGCCGGATGTTGAGCATGATGAAGCCTCTGCCACATGACGCTGAATACCCAAAGGAGTTCTTTGTTGATGACCTTGAGTATCTGCCTCGCACAATATATCACATCATCAGGCGGACTCTATGGCCTATCAAAGGGCATTCATCAGCTACAAAACTTGAAGGAGCCATGAAGACATTGGTCTTTTACATCCTCAATGGCATCAGCTTCAATTCACAAGAATTCTTTCTCCGGCAACTGACTACGTCTGGATCTGACCTTTTTGGCCTGAAATTCTATGCTCCATGGGTCATGCGCCTCATCAAGCTACACTCTGCTATCAACTATCAGCCCTCTTCTCGCAATCATCTGATCTTTCTACCAGAGGTTGATATGTCAGTTGAAGCCATATACCCTGAGCCTGCCAAGAAGCCTCTTTGTCTTCAAAATGCTGAACACCAAAGCTTCACTCAGCCCATGGAAGGAGTCCAAGCAGTAACTCGTGTCTATCCAATGGCTGGGAACACTCGTCTGCCTCATCATGCACAAACTGAAGCTACTGAGAGCACAATTGCCCAAAGGCCTAAGAAGCGCTCTCGCGTCCTAAATGACCGAGAACTTCTTGTGGCCCTGCATCAGAAACAAGACAAGCATCCCTTCTGGCTCAAGCGACAGATGCAAAGCTGAAAGTGCTAGTTATCGACTAGAGGGGGGGTGAATAGGCGATTTTTATCAAAGTCTTCAAAACGTGGAAGTTTCGAAGACAAACAATAGAAATGACCTAATTGATATGCAGCGGAAGATAAACTACAACAAGCAAGCCATAGTCAAGTATGCAATAGTGTTAACGTACGAAGACTAATAGCAGCTAGGTAGTAGGATCAGGATGGAAGATAGTATGAAGCCAATCAACAATAGTAGTCAAGCAATGAAGTCAACCGGATAAGATAGATAAGCAATGACTTCACGAAGACAAACTCAAAGTAAAGGTGGGAAGAGATAGAACTAGTCACTTGTCGAAGACACATGATTTGTTGGACCAGTTCCAGTTGCTGTGAAAACTGTACGTCTGGTTAGGGAGGCTGAGATTCAACTCAGAAGACCGTGTCTTCACCTTATTCCCCTTGAGCTAAGGACACACAGTCCTCGCCCAATCACTCTGGTAAGTCTTCAAGGTAGACTTCCGAACCTTCACAGACTTTGTTCACCCGGCAATCCACAATGACTCTTGGATGCTCAGAACGCGACGCCTAACCGGCTGGAGGATACACAGTCCTCAAGTGTAATAAGTCTTCAGGTCACATAGACAGAAAGACTTCAGTGATGCCTAACACTCTTTGGCTCTAGGTGTTTGGGCTTTGTCCTCGCAAGGATTTCTCTCTCAAAGGCTTCGAGGTGGGTTGCTCTCAAAATGACAAAAGCCGTAAACTAACTCTGAGCAGCCACCAATTTATGGTGTAGGGGGTGGGCTATTTATAGCCACAAGGCAACCCGACCTGATATGTCCGAAATGACCCTGGGTCACTAAGGAACTGACACGTGTTCCAACGGTCAGATTTCAAACACACACGGCAACTTTACTTGGGCTACAAGCAAAGCTGACTCATCCAACTCTAGATAAGATTTGCTCTCATTGTCTTCGCTCGAAGACAAAGGATTTGGGTTGAGCATCACTTCAGTCACTCTGACTTAGTTCACTTGGACCCCACTTAACAGTACGGTGGTTCCTATGACTCAACAAAGAAGAAAAGGAAACAACAAAACAACTCAGTCTTCGCGCTCCATAGTCTTCACTCAATGTCTTCTCATGTCATAGACTTCAGTGTGAATATATTCACACACCACCATTGTCTTCAATGTCTTCATACATTTTTAGGGGTCATCTCCGATAGGTAAACCGAATCAATGAGGGACACTACCTGTGTTATCCTGCAATTCTCACAAACGCATTAGTCCCTCAACCAACTTTGTCGTCAATACTCCAAAACCAACTAGGGGTGGCACTAGATGCACTTACAATCTCCCCCTTTTGGTGATTGATGACAAACTGGTTGAAGTTTTCAACAGGAAAGAAGTATGTGAAATTGTAAAGGATAGCGTATTGTCTTCATAAGTGGCAAGGGCTCCCCTGAAGATGTGCATATAAATAATTTGCTTTTGGAATGCAAATGCACATGGCAGGTTGTACTTGTGGAGATCCTTTTCAACTTATGAAGATAATTCATCATGCATGAAATGATATAGCTAAGAGAATGACATGCATAATGAAAAATGGACGTCTGCAGAATGATCTAAGTGCGGAAGTTATCATCGCATGTGGAAACACAAATAAGTAGCAGACGACCATCAAGTTTAAGTGTTACAACTCAAGGGACGAAATGTATCAAAAGCAAGAGTTGTCAACACTAGGCAAAATATAAAGCAACCGCCCTTATGAACTCGCTTGAAGACTACCAACTCATATGCTTCTCCCCCTTTTGTCATTAATGACCAAAAAGGTTTGAAGACATAGAGCATCTACTCGTCCTCATGAGGAGTAGTTGAAGCAGCAGGGTTGTCGTTGTCGTTTAGCGGTGCAGACGAACTTGGTGCAGTGTCGATGCGTGCAGAAGTAGGAGGCAGTGAAGTAGCATCGTCTTCATCATCGATGACATTGGCATTGACAGTTGCCGCGGAGGAAGAATAATCAGAGTCTTCAAGAGATGGAGTTCTTCGTAGGACAGCATCCATGGAGGAGTGGAGTCAAACTTGAATCTTTCAGTTAAGCCATCATCTTGAAGATCAGCTTCAGCACTGAGCAGGGTCAAACTCCTCCATGATCGCCGACAAGTTTCGTGAGTGACAAATGCATTCTTGGTGGCAAGGTTTCGAATCCGATCTACATCCACCAAGAGGCTTTGCATCTGACGCTTGAGCCAAAAATGATGCTTATCTTGCTTCTGATGCAGGGCCACAAGAAGTTCTCGGTCATTTAGAACCCGAGAGCGCTTCCGAGACCTTTGAGCAATGGTGCTCGTAGTAGCTTCAGTTGATGCACGATGAGGCAGACGAATATTTCCAGCCATCGGATAGACACGCGTGACAACTTGGACTCCTTCCATAGGCTGAGTGAAGCTTTGATGTTCAGCATTTTGAAGACAAAGAGGCTTCTTGGCAGGTTCAGGGTATATGGCTTCAACTGACATATCAACCTCTGGTAGGAAGATCACATGATTGCGAGCAGATGGTTGATAGTTGACAGCAGAGTGTTGCTTGATGAGGCGCATGACCCATGGAGCATAGAACTTCAGTCCAAAAAGGTCAGATCCAGATGCAACCAGTTGCCTGATGAAGAAATCTTGCGCATTGAAGTTGATGCCATTTAGGATGTAAAAGACCAATGTCTTCATGGCTCCTTCAAGTTTTGCAACTGATGAATGTCCTTTGATAGGCCATAGAGTCCGCCTGATGATGTGATATATGGTGCGCGGCAGATACTCAAGGTCATCAACAAAGAACTCCTTTCGATATTCAGCATCACGTGGCAAATACTTCATCATGCTTAACATCTGGCTCATATTGGGTTCAGGCATATGGAAGATGCTCTCCAGAGCATTGTGGTGGTTTTGACAACTAGGTTCATAGAGCTCTCCGGGAGTGGATAGGCCTGTAAGATCAATGATGTCAAGAGCTTTGGCTTCATGATGAACATTTCCTGTCATCCACTCGAGAACCCATGTCTTCGTATCTCTGTTATAACCGCGAATGTGGAGTGTAGCATAGAATTGAAGCAATAGCTCTTCATTCCAATGTTATTTGTCTGTGACAAAGCTGAGCAGACCAGCATCACGAAAGCAGTCAAGAGCTTCTTCTAAGCATGGCAGTCCAGCAATGGCTTTAGTGTACAGGCGCATATGAGGGAAAATGCACCCTTGATCATACAAAACACAGGAGTAATATCTTCGCTGCTGATGACTCCAGAACCGATCTGATGATATTCTTGGCCTTGTGTAGGGGTTCTTTGAGCTGTCAAAGAATGTGTTGTGGCTCTTGAAGCCATTTGCATTGAAAGACCCTACAGATGTGGCAGTACCAGGAAACCTTGGCAGTCTTGGCTTTGGCTTCTGGACCTGAGGCCTATGCTCAATGTGATAGTCAAATTGAGGACCAGAGACAGTAGGCGGAGGGACCAGAACGGGCCATCTTACGGTGATTAGCTCGCCATGGTTGTATGCTTGCTCAATTGTATAGGGCCTTGGTGGCGGAATAGGAGCAGTGGCAGCAATAGTGGCTTCGGGCTGCACATCAGAAGCTTCAGGAGAATTTTCAGCATTGGCTTCTGGTATGGGGCTTGGGACAGGCTCCACATTTGCTTCAGCCATGACTATGTCATCAGCTTCATTGGTGTTGGTGGTGGCAGCCTCAAGGTTTTCAACCTCCACTTGCTGAGCTGGAGGGTCAGGCACATACACGTTCACATCATGAACAACTTCTTCAGGAATGGAGGGTGTAGGGACACGTTCTTCTTGACGTTCTTCATCAGCTGATGCATCCGGATTGTCTTCAGCAGCTGGTGCTTCAGACTTGGAGACATTCACAGTAGGAGTGGCTTCTGAAAACACTTGACGTGCAACAAGTTGAAGGTGCACTTCTCCTTCTGGAATGCTCGGAAGAGGGGCTTGAGGCCTTGGTCCTTTGCGAAACCTTTGTAGTACAGGCGACACCTTTGGAGATGGAGTGGGAAGGTCCTCATCCTCTTCAACTTGCACGGATGGTGTGGCTTGTTGTTGTTGGGGAGTGCTGGGGGAGTCTTGTTCTTGCGGGCGATCAGCCCATGAAGCATCCTGAGCAATTGGCGTCAGAGGACGACCAATGCTGATGATTTCACTGTTTGTTCGAACAGGCGATGATACCACATTGTATTCAATTTGAGGAAGAACTTCATCATCTTCAACATTGTCATGGTGTCTTCAGCAGTGATGGGATCTACTGCTGGAATCTCTTCAGCTTCAGGAGCCTCTATGGAAGCAGGCTCATGAACAGTCATGCGAAGTTTTTGGGTTGTAGATGCAGGACGAACCACTGAGATGGGTTCAACAACAAGGGGCTCTGTGGGAGCAGCCCGACTCTTCTTGGTCTTACGCTTCTTCTTGGAGGGAGCAGCATCAGAGGCTTCTGAGGTTTTCCGTTTTCTGGCTTCAGCCTCTGCGGCCCTCGTCTTCTTCTGTTCTGAAGCGGTTGACGTGACTTTTGGCTTCGAGCCAGTCATGCTGCTTGGGAAGACAATGTGAGGTTCATATGGCCTTGAAGGTGCAGATTGGACAGTCGATTTCTTCTTCTTTGCAGCCATCCTGGGGTCGATGCCAGGACGACCAAGAGCCTTGCGCTTTTCAGCCTCATTGTAGGCAAGCACACACTTGTCAGCGAGATTTTTCATGCGCTCTCTGGAGCCTCGAGCTTCTTCACGCTTCTTGTGAAAGGCCTCTTTGTGTTCGTGAAGCATGATCTTGAAGTTCTTGACATCTTGCACACTGAGATTGGCCACATGCTTCTTGAACTGAGCCTTTTCATAGTCAATCTTGTTCTTTAGTTCGACGATGCACTGAGCAATAGCTAGCTCAGAAGCAATGTTGCCATTGAAGGCGACGCTGAGGCCAATTGGAAGTTGCAGATCATCAAAGCTGAGATTTGGTGTGTCAAACCATTCATCAATAAAGTTATGGAGGACGGCCACATCAAAGAGAGGCAAGTTAATGAAGATCTCTGCTTCTTCCTTGCTCTTGATCAGTTGCTCAAGAGCATCATCTGCAAGATCGTCATCGCTGGACAGATCAATGTGCTCATCACGCAGAATGGCAGCAGGAGTCAAAGCCTGATCAGTACTCTTGATGATTTTCCTTTTCTTCTCCGTCTTCTTGGAGATGCGTGAAAGATCTTCAGACTGCACACTGTCTTCAGGAGGTGCAGTGGCCAGTGGCTTCACACGAGAAGCTTTTGGAGGTGCAGATGATGATGAAGCCTTAATCTTCTTTGGCTTCTGTGGCCTTGGAGGAGGAGCTGGGGCTTCATCAGAATCAGCATCATTGTCAGAGTGATCCACTTTGGCACCTTGTACCAAGACGTATGAGATGAGGCCATCAAGGTTTGCAAAGGGGCCAATTCTATTTTCTTCAGCTTCACGTGTGCCATCATCACGGGGAGCAGAGGGACCAGGATTGAAGTCTAATCCCCATGACTTCTTGTTTTCCTTCGCCGAAGCCTTAGCATACTGGAAGTTGCACTTGAAGAGATTGTCGTCACAACACCAGAGCAATGATGATTGGTCGGCTTCTTCAGGCTGTGGTCCACGGACCATGCAAGGATAGAATTCTTGCACAATGGCTTCAGCTTTGTTCTTGGGGGGAAGGCCTCGATAGAGAATATCACCCCAAGGACTCTTGATAGCATTCTTCTCACCATACTCCTGGGTCACGAACTTGTACTTGAACCATTGTTCAGCCCAATAGCGTTGAATCCATTGGATTCGAGTCTTGCGCTGATTGTTATCTTCTTCAGGATCTGTTTTGTAGATTTCTGCAAGATCATCAGGCAGATCCTTTGAAGTTCCCCCACGATGCTGTCTGCCACCCTTCCTTACTGATTTCTCTGCATCCATGAACTTCAAACTGAACGGTTTCAATATGTTCAAAGGCTTCAAAGGCTTTCGCTTGCTGGTCAGACAGGAACTGGCTTCAGGAGAATCAATGTGTTGTTGTAAGAATTCTGCAAACGAATGCAGACTATGAGAACCTAGGGATTCTCCCATGGACATGTACCTGTGACAGCATTAGAGATGCGAGGGAAGGGGAAAAGGTCATACGCATTCTTAGAAGATTTTGAAGATAAATCAGTTTGAAGACATTGACCTCATGTTGCGAAGACATTCACTTATATGTTGAGAGTCGGTTCCAGATTTGTACGAATCCGTGAATAAGTACAAGTGAGGAATCTAACTAGATGTGAAGCTTAAGTGAATATACTAGGCAGTATGAGATGCAGATAGAATAGATCTAACTTTGTATAGACAGAAACCAATTTTGGTAAATTGGATGAATCATTGAGGGTCAAAAAGCGAGTAAAAATAGAGTTATATTTACCACACGAAGAACTGCTAGATGGGATGAAAGGAGACCGAGCAGTTCAATCCACCGTGCCCTAACTTGGCGACGGAGGACACCTACGGCGGCGGCGGAGAGGACGATGCCCGTGGCCGGCGTGAGGACGGCGTCGGAGAAGTCGCGGCAGCTAAGCGCTTCGTCGCCGGCGTCGTCGAGAGCTAGCAGTGGCGCTAGGGTTTTGACGAGGTGGAGAGGTGGAAGAAGGTTTTCTTAACCGCAGGGGACACGTATTTATAAGTAGGTGTGCGGCACAGCGCAGTTACGCAGGTGCCCCTGTCTGTTCACATCCGCGGGACACGTAGCAAGCATGCAACATACTCAGAGTTGTCCCACGTTCCCACGCCCGCCAAGTTTGTCGGATGGTTGTTCCGGCTTCTCCAGATATCGACAATAAAGATGAATCATTTAAATAGGACTTGATGTTCGTCTCTGTGTCTTCTCCTGACAAGGATGCAGAGAAGACATTCGACAGTTTCAATAGAATGCATATGATTTGGACAGATAGAGTTTGAGATAGTAAGCATAGAGAGATTAGGGTCCGATCACATTCACTTAGTTCAAAAGATTCAACAATGAAGACATAGCTATAAGTGAATGCTGTAGAGGACAGAATACTAGTATATATATATGAGAAAGCAATCAACTCAACATAGTGAAGTAAATCATGAAGATAAGTTGAAAGTTGAAGACAAATCAATATGCGAAGATATTCAACAATAATGCCATGAGTGAAACACTTCAAACCAAGAAATTTGGTGGTGGCGTTACCCACCGTATAGGAAGTATTAGACCCAGACACGACACACAATTATCGTGGCGCTCCGAAGTCAAATTCCACATTAATGTATTCACACTCAGAATGTAAGTCTTCATTGATTGAAGATATACTTTACTTCGTGTGTTGCACCTCTAAGTCATCAACATGCATAAGTGTTAGGATGTGTGCCTGATCACAGGACATTTGAGGATTCCAAGATATTTAGCTCACACCGTAACTTGCAAAACCTTTTCTCATCCAAGGGCTTTGTGAAGATATCTCCCAGTTGCTCTTCAGTGTTGACGTGAATGATGTCAATATCTTTCTTCATGAGATGATCTCTGAGAAAATGATGACGAATTTCAATGTGCTTTGTCTTCGAGTGTTGAACTGGATTGTTGGCAATCTTGATGGCGCTTTCGTTGTCACAGAAGAGAGGGGCTTGCTTCAGATTGATTCCATAGTCCTTGAGAGTTTGCTTCATCCACAGAAGCTGAGCACAACAAGATCCAGCAGCAATGTAGTCAGATTCAGCAGTTGAGAGTGATACACAGTTTTGCTTCTTTGAAGACCAACAGACAAGTGATCGTCCCAGAAAGTGACATGTTCCTGATGTTGACTTGCGATCCACCTTGTCACCAGCATAATCAGCATCCGAGAATCCAACCAGATCAAACCTTGAGCCCTTTGGATACCATAATCCGAGTGTTGGGGTGTAAGCCAAATATCTAAGAATTTGCTTCACATCTAAGTGATGTGATTCCTTTGGTGCCGCTTGGAATCGAGCACACATGCAAACACTAAGCATAATATCTGGCCTAGATGCACATAGGTAAAGTAAAGAACCAATCATGGAGCGGTATACCTTTTGATCGAACTCTTTACCATTGTCGTCGGGACCAAGATGATGTTTGGCTGGCATTGGCGTCGTGTAACCTTTGCAATCTTGCATGCCGAACTTCTTCAGGCAGTTTTTGAGATATTTTTCTTGAGATATGAAGATGCCATTTCTTTGCTGACGAATTTGAAGACCAAGGAAGAACTTCAGCTCACCCATCATGGACATCTGATATTGCTCTTGCATCATGTATCCAAACTCATCACTAGACTTCTGGTTGGTGCAGCCGAAGATTATGTCATCCACATATATTTGGCACACAAACAGTTCACCATCATATGTCTTCGTGAAGAGTGTGGGATCTAGGTTCCTGGTTTGAAGCCTTTGCTCTTCAGGAAGTCTTTGATTGTATCATACCAAGCGCGAGGAGCTTGTTTGAGGCCATACAGTGCTTTGTTTAGTTTTTACACCATATCAAGATGTTTTGGATCTTCAAAGCCAGGTGGTTGAGCAACATACACTTCTTCTTCAATCTTGCCGTTGAGGAAAGCACTTTTCACATCCATTTGATATAGCAAGATGTTGTGGTGATTAGCATAGGCTAGCAGTATGCAAATAGCTTCAAGCCTAGCCACAGGAGCAAATGTTTCATCGAAGTCAATTCCTTCAACTTGAGTATATCCTTGTGCCACTAGGCGTGCTTTGTTTCTGATGACTTGACCATGCTCATCTTGTTTGTTCCGATATATCCATTTTGTGCCAATAATGTTATGCTTGCGAGGGTCAGGGCGCTTGACAAGTTCCCAAACATTATTCAGCTTGAACTGTTGAAGTTCTTCTTGCATGGCTTGAATCCATTCAGGTTCCATAAAGGCTTCAGCAACTTTCTTGGGTTCAGATATTGATACAAATGAAAAATGCCTATAGAAATTAGCTAACTGTGTTGCTCTTGAGCGAGTAAGCGGACCAGGTGCGTTGATGCTATAAATTATCTTCTCAATTTGTACTTCATTTGCAACACGAGGATGAACTGGACGAAGGCCTTGCTCATGCTGATCATTGTCATCATTGTAAGGATTGTCTTCGGTCTGAGCATTGTCTTCAGGTTGGTTTGGTGCAGAAATGATAAGTTCCTCTTCAGGCTGTGCTTCAGAGGGCATGATTTCACCAGTTCCCATCAGCTTGATAGATTCACTGGGAGGAGCTTCATCTAGTGTGCTTGGCAGGAGTTCTCGTTGTGAACCATTGGTTTCATCAAATCGCACGTCCACAGTTTCAACGATTTTGTAGTGGAAGAGGTTGAAGACTCTGTAAGAGTGTGAATCCTTTCCATAGCCAAGCATGAAGCCTTCGTGAGCTTTGGGTTCAAATTTTGACTTGTGATGGGGATCCTTGACCCAGCACCTAGCACCAAAAACTCTGAAGTAGCTGACATTTGGCTTCTTGCCAGTAAGGAGCTCATAGGATGCTTTGCCCAGAAGCTTATGGATGTAGACACGGTTGATGATGTGACAAGCTGTATCAATAGCTTCAGGCCAGAATTTTCTTGGTGTCTTGTACTCGTCGAGCATTGTTCGATCCATCTCAATGAGGGTTCTGTTCTTGCGCTCAACAATGCCATTTTGCTGAGGTGTGTATGGAGAAGAAAATTCATGAGTGATTCCCATTGTATCCAGATAAAGATCAAGCCCGATGTTCTTGAATTCAGTGCCGTTATCACTTCTGATATGCTTGATCTTGATGCCATAATTGTTCATTGCTCGATTGGCGAATCGTCTGAAGACATCTTGTACTTCAGTCTTGTAGAGAATTATGTGCACCCATGTATATCTTGAGTAGTCATCAACAATGAAGAAGCCATAGAGACATGCCGTTGTTGTGAGGGTGGATTAGTGAGTAGGGCCAAATAAGTCCATGTGCAACAGCTCAAAGGGTTGAGATGTCGTCATGATTGTCTTCGAGGGGTGCTTGGCCCTAGTCATCTTCCTAGCTTCGCAAGCACCACACAAATGATCTTTCTTGAACTTGACACCTTCGATGCCTATGACATGCTTCTTCTTGACGAGAGTGTGTAAGTTCCTCATGCCAGCATGCCCCAGCCTTCGATGCCAGAGCCAGCATTTTGAAGCTTTTGCAATAAGACATACGACAAGCTGTGGACCTGCTGAGAAATCTACCATGTATAGATCACCTTTCCTATACCCGTCAAAGACTAGAGACTTGTCAGATTCCATTAGTACAAGGCAACGATATTTTCCAAATATCACAATCATGTTTAAGTCACAAAGCATTGAGACAGACATTAAGTTGAATCCAAGGGATTCAACAAGCATCACTTTATCCATGTGTTGATCCTTTGAGATTGCAACTCTACCTAGACCCAATACCTTGCCTTTACCAGTGTCAGCAAATGTGATTTGACTCTTGTCGGATGGACGTAAGGTTGAGTCCATGAGAAGACTTCGATCACTAGTCATATGATTAGTGCATCCGCTGTCCATAATCCATTCTGAAGCACGAGGTGTCATACCCTACAATGCAGTTAGGAGGATAGGCTTCACAATGTATGTTGTGAAGCATAAAGAGTTGACGCACACTTGGATTATCACATCTTAGATGAAAGTTAGCACATAGTATGACAGGTAAGCAATTCATATGTGGAATACATAGTAAGTCATTTTATCATGCGTCCCTTTGTGTTTTAGGTCCCCAGCAATAATATCGGATGCCTTTGATTGCTGGCTGGAGACCATGTTCTGCAAAAGAGAGTTAGTTCTTCTTCACCACCCACATCTTTAGGGGTGGCTTAGAAGCAATGAGTCTAAGTGCAGCATCTGAGAATTTCGGCTTTGGAGCCCTAGCAAATAGCCTTGCAGGAGATGAATGATACTCATATGAATAAGCAGAAAAGTTCTTAGTATTATGAACATAGCGGTTTGAAGACACACACTCATATTCATAAGTTTGAGTATGATTTCCCTGCAAAACATTGGCGTTAGGGTGACTCGGGTGAGTCCTGTTTCCGTATGAAGCCGTTGGACCATGTGACGCCTTTGGTCTGGGGTTTGTCTTCTTCCCTGGTGGTGTCATGACAACATTCACAGGAAGATTCTCAAGACAGCTTTTAGGAACCCAGATCTTCTTCATTGGCGGTCCATTCCTGCAGTTAGTACCAATATACCTGGCAAACACTTCACCATTCTGATTTTTGAACACTTTATAGTTTGCATCAAAGGATTCATCAATGATAATAGGATTAGCACAGGTAAAGCCAGATAAAGTGGATGGATCCACTGAAGGTTCCTTTGCAGCAACCCATGTGGTTTTGGGGTACTACTCAGGCTTCCAGTAGGAACCATCAGCATTCATTTTCCTCTCGAACCCAACACCCTCTTTCCTAGGGTTTCGGTTCAGAATCTGCTTTTTGAGGACATCACAAAGTGTCTGATGCCCTTTCAGACTTTTATACATCCCTGTTTCAAGCAATGTCTTCAACCTAGCATTTTTATCAGCAATAGTAGTGGTATCCTCAGCAGAGGGGTTAGTTACCACATCAGTAGTTGAAGACAAAGCAACAGTAGCAGCAGTGGAACATTCACCAACAGAGGCAGCGTTATCATGCCCAATGCATTTTAAACATGGTGGTTCAAATCCTTCCTGAGCAACGCTGATTTGTTGAGCAAGTAATGAATCGTGCTTCTTCAGAAGATCTTTATAATCCACTCTTATCTTTTCAAGATCTTGCTCTCTTTGAAGACATTCAGAAGAAAGTTTCTCATGATCAGACAAGAGAGCATTATGTTGATCTTGAAGGGCGTCAAACTTGGAATGAAGTCTCTGAAGACTCTCAGCCAAAGCTTTTGACTAATCCATTTCTTCGCCCAACATATCATCGCTCTTACTAAGCATGTTTTGAATCTTTTCCAAAGCTCTTTGTTGTTTAGTGGCAAGGGAAGCAAGTTTGACATAGCTGGGGCCAAATTCATCACCTGATTCATCATCACTGGTTTCAGAGAGGTAGCATTCAGTTACCTTAGCACCCCCTGCCATGAGGCATGGTGAAGATGAAGACGATTCAGGTGGAAAGGTCATCTCTTTAAGAGACTCCTTGTAGTCATCAAGCCAAGGATCATGACGATTAAGATGACTTTCATAGACCTCAGAAAGCCGGTCCCAGATTAGCTTCGCGTGATTGAGGTGCATGACGTTCCTGAACTGATTTCGGGATAGGCAGGAGCAGATGACATCCTTCACTGTGAGGTTCAGTAGAGTGTACTTGCGAATGTCATCAGCCTCCACCATCTTGCATAGATCGGTAAGACCAATCTCAGTGACGGTCCATAGTTTGCTGTCCATAGCCATGAGTCGCTTCTTCATCATGGCTTTCCACCGAGGATATTCATGACCGTCAAAGGTGGGGCAAGATACATTCCTCAATCTTGCAGTCGACATAGCTAAACTCCAGGTGGTTAAACTGAATCACACAGAACAAGGGAGTACCTTGCTCTGATACCAATTGAAAGTGCTAGTTATCGACTAGAGGGGTGTGAATAGGCGATTTTTATCAAAGTCTTCAAAACATGGAAGTTTCAAAGACAAACAATAGAAATGACCTAATTGATATGCATCGGAAGATAAACTACAACAAGCAAGCCATAGTCAAGTATGTAATAGTGTTAACGTACGAAGACTAATAGTAGCTAGGTAGTAGGATCAGGATGGAAGATAGTATGAAGTCAATCAACAATAGTAGTCAAGCAATGAAGTCAACCGGATAAGACAGATAAGCAATGACTTCATGAAGACAAACTCAAAGTAAAGGAGGGAAGAGATAGAACCAGTCACTTGTTGAAGACACAGGATTTGTTGGACCAGTTCCAGTTGTTGTGACAACTGTACGTCTGGTTAGGGAGGCTGAGATTCAACTCAGAAGACCGTGTCTTCACCTTATTCCCCTTGATCTAAGGACACACAGTCCTCGCCCAATCACTCTGGTAAGTCTTCAAGGTAGACTTCCGAACCTTCACAGACTTCGTTCACCCGGCAATCCACAATGACTCTTGGATGCTCAGAACGCGACGCCTAACCGGCTGGAGGATACACAGTCCTCGAGTGTAATAAGTCTTCAGGTCACACAGACAGAAAGACTTCAGTGATGCCTAACACTCTTTGGCTCTGGGTGTTTGGTCTTTGTCCTCGCAAGGATTTCTCTCTCAAAGGCTTCGAGGTGGGTTGCTCTCAAAACGACAAAGGCCGTAAACTAACTCTGAGCAGCCACCAATTTATGGTGTAGGGGGTGGGCTATTTATAGCCACAAGGCAACCCGACCTTATATGTCCGAAATGACCCTGGGTCACTAAGGAACTGACACGTGTTCCAACGGTCAGATTTCAAACACACACGGCAACTTTACTTGGGCTACAAGCAAAGCTGACTCATCCAGCTCTGGATAAGATTTGCTCTCATTGTCTTCGCTCGAAGACATAGGATTTGGGTTGAGCATCACTTTAGTCACTCTGACTTAGTTCACTTGGACCCCACTTAACAGTACGGTGGTACCTATGACTCAACAAAGAAGAAAAGGAAACAACGAAACAACTCAGTCTTCGCGCTCCATAGTCTTCACTCAATGTCTTCTCATGTCATAGACTTCAGTGTGAATATCTTCACACACCACCATTGTCTTCAATGTCTTCATACATTTTTAGGGGTCATCTTCGGTAGGTAAACCGAATCAATGAGGGACACTACCTGCGTTATCCTGCAATTCTCACAAACGCATTAGTCCCTCAACCAACTTTGTCGTCAATACTCCAAAACCAACTAGGGGTGGCACTAGATGCACTTACAAAAGCCTCTTGGTGGACGCCAATCGCATTCGAAATCTTGCCACCAAGAATCCTTTGTCACTCACGAGACCCGTCGGCGATCATGGAAGAGTTTGACACTGCTCAGTGCTGAAGCAGATCTTCAAGATGATGGCTTCACTGAAAGATTCAAGTTTGACTCTACTCCTCCACGGAATGCTGCCCTACGTCAAACTCCATCCCTTGAAGACTCTGACTATTCTTCCTCCGCAACAACTGTGAATGCCAAAGTGATCGATGATGAAGACGATGCTACTTCACCGCCCCCTACTTCTGCATGCATCGACACTGCACCAAGTTCGTCTGCGCCACCAAACAACAACGACAACCCTGCTGCTTCACCTACTCCTCATGAGGACGAGTAGATGCTCTATGTCTTCAAACCTTTTTGGTCATTACTGACAAAAGGGGGAGAATCATATGAGTTTGATAGTCTTCAAGCGGGTTCATATGGGCGGTTGCTTTATATTTTGCCTAGTGATTACAACTCTTGCTTTTGATGCATTTCGTTCTTTGAGTTGTAACACTTAAACTCGATGGTCGTCTGCTACTTATTTGCTTTTCCATATGCGATGATAACTGCCACACTTAGATCATTCTGCAGACGTCCATTTTTCATTATGCATGTCACTCTCCTAGTTATATCATTTCATGCATGATGAATTATCTTCATAAGTTGAAGAGGATCTCCACAAGTACAACCTATCATGTGCATTTGCATACCAAAAGCAAATTACTTATATGCACATCTTCAGGGGGAGCCTTTGCCACTTATCAAGACAATACACTATCCTTTACAATTTCACATACTTTATTCCCGTTGAAAACTTCAACCAGTTTGTCATCAATCACCAAAAATGGGGAGATTGTAAGTGCATCTAGTGCCACCCCTAGTTGGTTTTGGAGTATTGACGACAAAGTTGGTTGAGGGACTAATGCATTTGTGAGAATTGCAGGATAACGCAGGTAGTGTCCCTCATTGATTCGGTTTACCTACCGGAGATGACCCCTAAAAATGTATGAAGACATTGACGACAATGGTGGTATATGAAGATATTCATATTGAAGACTATGACATGAGAAGACATTGAGTGAAGACTATGGAGCGCGAAGACTGTGTTGTTTCGTTGTTTCCTTTTCTTCTTTGTTGAGTCATAGGAACCACCGTACTGTTAAGTGGGGTCCAAGTGAACAAAGTCAGAATGACTGAAGTTATGCTCAACCCAAATCCTATGTCTTCGAGCGAAGACAATGAGAGCAAATCTTATCCAGAGCTGGATGAGTCAGCTTTGCTTGTAGCCCAAGTAAAGTTGACGTGTGTGTTTGAAATCTGACCGTTGGAACACGTGTCAGTTCCTTAGTGACCCAGGGTCATTTCGAACATATCAGGTCAGGTTGCCTTGTGGCTATAAATAGCCCACCCCCTACACCATAAATTGGTGGCTGCTCAGAGTTAGTTCACAACTTTTGTCATTTGAGAGCAACCCACCTCGAAGCCTTTGAGAGAGAGAAATCCTTGCGAGGACAAAGCCCAAACACCCAGAGCCAAAGAGTGTTCGGCATCACTGAAGTCTTTCTGTCTGAGTGCCCTGAAGACTTATTACACTTGAGGACTGTGTATCCTCCAGCCGGTTAGGCGTCGCGTTCTGAGCATCCAAGAGTCATTGTGGATCACCGGTGAACGAAGTCTGTGAAGGTTCGGAAGTCTACCTTGAAGACTTACCAGAGTGATTGGGCGAGGACTATGTGTCCTTAGCTCAAGGGGAATAAGGTGAAGACGCGGTCTTCTGAGTTGAATCTCAGCCTCCCTAACCAGACGTACAGTTGTCACATCAACTGGAACTGGTCCAACAAATCCTGTGTCTTCAACAAGTGACCGGTTCTATCCTCTCCCTTCCTTTACTTTGAGTTTGTCTTCGTGAAGTCATTGCCTATTTGTCGTACCTGTTTGACTTCATTGCTTGACTACTATCGTTGGTTGGCTTCATACTATCTTCCATCCTGATCCTTACTACCAAGCTGCTATTAGTCTTTGTACTTTCACAATATTGCATACTTGACTATGGTTTGCTTGTTGTAGTTTATCTTCCGCTGCATATCAATTAGGTCATTTCTATTGTTTGTCTTCGAAACTTCCACGTTTTGAAGACTTTGATAAAAATCGCCTATTCACCCCCCCTCTAGTCGATAACTAGCACTTTCACTGATGTTGAATGACCTCAAGGAGACATTTCGCAAGAAACGTGAAGAAGCCAAAGGCTCTGGGGAACGGATGAAGAACCTCGCTGCCAAGTGTGTTCAAGCTTACAATGAAGCTGAAAAGCGCAAGGCACTTGGGCGACCAGGCATAGACCCCAAGATGGCTGCCAAGAAGAAGAAGTCAACTGTGGCCCCATCTGAAGCATCAAGGCAGGAAGAACCTCGCATTGTCTTCCCTGCTAGCATGACAGGCTCGAAGCCTAAGGTTCCCACAGTGGCTTCAAAACATAAGAAAACCAAGGCAGCTGAAGCCGAAGCCAGAAAGCGCAAGTTCAAGAACACCACTGATGACACTCCCTTGCCCAAGAAGAGAAAGATCAAGAAGAAAAATCGGGCTGCTCCCAAAGAGCCCCTCGTTGTCGAGCCCCTGTCTTATGCTCGTCCTGCGTCGGAAAACCAAGAGCGTCAACTGATAGTTCATGAATCTGCTTCCACAGAGGCTCCTAAAGCTCAAGAAGTTCTAGTCGTTGACCCCATCGTGACTAAAGACATTGGTCCCCAAGACAATGTTGTTGATGATGAAGTCCTTCCTCAGATTGAGCGTCAAACGGTATCATCACCTGTTCCCATGAACAACGAACCCATCAGTATTGGTCGTCCTTTGATGCCAATCTCATAGGATGCCTCATGGGCTGATCGCCCCCAACCGGCAACCCTAGTTCAAGACTCGCCAAGTACACCCGTCCTCCACCAGCACAAGTCATCAGCCCAATTGTAAATGACGACAATTACATGGAGACCACACCATCGCCGAAAGCGTCGCCCGTATTTCAACGGCTTCGCAAAGGCCTGAAGCCATCGGTCTCCATGACAACTATCACAGAAGAAGACTCAAACCAATCTAGCTCAGTGGCACGTCAAGTGTTCCCTGAAGATAATCCTTCTGTGACGGTTCCCGTGTCAGAAGCTAATGCTACTGAAGAGATTCCAGCTGCATCAGTCGATGAAAGACAAGAAGAAGATCATGTTGCTACACCCCCTACAAATCAAGAAGAAGTTGTTATCGAGGAGAACGCGTCAGTGCCCGACCCTCTAGCTACTCAAGTGGAGGTTGAAAATCCTGAGGCGGCCACCAACAACACTACTGATGCTAATGACGTTGGCATGGCTGAAGATAATGTGGCGCCTACAGTCAACACTGTGCATGAAGCCAATGATGCACCTACCACCAATGTGCAACCTGACGCCATTGAAATGCCTCTGCTCCTGTACCACCACCAAGGCCACACACTATTGAGCATGCATTCTATCAAGGCGAGCTGGTCCCTGTCAGATGGCCCATTCTGGTTCCTCCACCTACTCCCGGCCCTCAGTTTGATTATCATGTGGAGCACAGGCCTCAGGTTCAGAGGCCAAAGCCAAGGTTGCCACGGTTCCCAGGTACTGCATCTGCACCAGGATCATTCAATGTAAATGGCTTCATTGCACACAACACTTTCTTTGATAGTGCCAAGAACCCATATTCCAAGCCAAGAATATCATCTGATCGGTTCTGGAGTTATTAGCAACGCAGCTACTACTCCTGTGTTCTATACAACCAAGGGCGCATATTTCCTCATATGCGTCTGGATTCCGAAGCCATTGTTGGCCTACCCTGCTTAGAAGAAGCACTTGACTGTTTCAGAGATGCATGCCTTCTCCGCTTTGTCACCGATAAGGAGAATTGGAATGAAGAGCTTCTGCTACAATTCTATGCAACTCTCCACATTCGTGGCTACAACAGGGATCTGAAGACATGGGTCCTTGAGTGGATGACAGGCAATGTACATCATGAAGCCAAAGCTTTTGATCTCATTGAGCTTACCGGCCTGTCCACTCCAGGTGAACTCTATGAACCTGGTTGTCAGCTTCACCGTGATGCCTTGGAGAGCATCTTTCAGAAGCCAGAACCCAACATGAGCCAAATGTTGAGCATGATGAAGCCACTGCCACAAGATGCTGAATATCCCAAGGAATTCTTTGTTGAATACCTAGAGTATCTGCCCCGCACCATCTATCACATCATTAGGCGAACTCTATGGCCCATCAAAGGACACTCTTCCTCAGCAAAGCTTGAAGGTGCAATGAAGACATTGGTCTTCTACATTCTCAATGGCAAAAGCTTCAGTGCTCAGGATTTCTTCATTCATCAATTTGTTGCATCTGGCTCAGACATCTTTGGACTAAAATTCTATGCTCCTGGGGTTATGCGTCTGATCAAGCTTCACTCCACTGTTAACTATCAACCCTCTGCACACAACCATCTTATATTCCTGCCAGAGGTTGATATGTTAGTCGAAGCCATCTACCCAGAGCCTGCCAAGGAGGTAATATATCTTCACAATGCCGATCATCAGAGTTTCTCTTAGCATGTTGAAGGTGTTCAGGCTTCTTCCCGTGTCTATCCATTGGCCGGCAACACTCGTCGTGCACGTACTGAAGCCACAGAAAGCACCATTGCTCCAAGGACTCGAAAGCGATCTCGTGTGCTCAATGACCGAGAGCTTCTCATGGCCTTGCATCAGAAACACGACAAGCATCACTACTGGCTGAAACGTCAAATGCAAAGCCTCTTGGTGGATGTCAATCGCATTCGCAACCTTGCCACCAAGAATGCCTTTGTTACTCATGAAACCTGTCGGAGGACTTGGAAGAGTTTGACACTGCTCAGTGCTGAAGCTGATCTTCAAGACGATGGCTTCACCGAGAGATTCAAGTTTGACTCCACTCCTCCTAGGAATGCTGTCTTGCATCGAACCCCGTCTCTTGAAGATTTAGAGTACTCTTCCTCCGCAGCAACGGTAAATGCCAGAGTTCTTGATGACGCCGATGATGCTACTTCACCACCTCCAACTTCAGCGTGCATCAACACTGCACCAAGTTTGTCTGCACCACCAAACCTCGACAACGACCCTGCTACCTCACCTACTCCTCATGGGAACGAGTAGAGACTATGTCTTCAAACCTTTTTGGTCCTCACTGACAAAAGGGGGAGAAGCATATGTTGATAGTCTTCAAGCGGGTCCTTAAGGGTGGTTGCTATATTTTTACCAAGTGTTTACAACTCTCGCTTTTGATACATTTGGTTCTTTGAGTTGTAACACTTAAACTCGATGGTCGTCTGCTACTTTTTACTGCTATTTTGTGATGCGATGATAAATTCCGCATGAAGCCATTCCGCAGATGTCCATTTCTCATTATGCATGTCATTATTTCTATATATCTGCTCATGCATGATGAATTGTCTTCATAATGTGAAGAGGATCTCCACAAGTACAACCTGCCATGTGCATTTGCATTCCAAAGCAAAACATCTATATGCACATCTTCAGAGGGAGCCTGTTTACCATCAATGAAGACAATATCTTAATCCTTTACAATTTCACATACTTTTATCCCTGTTGAAAACTTCAACCAGTTTGTCATCAATCACCAAAAAGGGGGACATTGTAAGTGCATCTAGTGCCACCCCTAGTTGGTTTTGGAGTATTGATGACAAACCTGGTTGAGGGACTAATGTGTTCGTGAGAATTGCAGGATAACACAGGTAGTAGTCCCTCATTGATTCGGTTTACCTACCGGAGATGACCCCTAAAAATGTGTGAAGACATTGAAGACAATGGTGGTCTGTGAAGCTAATCACGTTGAAGACTATGACATGAGAAGACAACATCTGAAGACTATGGAGCGTGAAGACTTAGTTGTTTCGTTGTTTCTTTTCTTCTTTGTTGAGTCATAGGAACCACCGTACTGTTAAGTGGGGTCCAAGTGAACTAAGTCAGAGTGACTGAAGTGATGCTCAACCAAATCCTATGTCTTCGAGCGAAGAAAATGAGAGCAAATATTATCCAGAGTCGAATGAGTCAGCTTTACTTGTAGCCCAAGTCAAGTTGTCGCGTGTGTTTGAAATCTGACCGTTGAGACACGTGTCAGTTCCTTAGTGACCCAGGGTCATTTCAGACAAATCAGGTCGGGTTGCCTAGTGGCTACAAATAGCCCACCCCCTACACCATAAATAAGTGGCTGCTCAGAGTTAGTATACGGCTTTTGTCGTTTGAGAGCAACCCACCTCCGAAGCTTTTGAGAGAGAATCCTTGTGAGGACAAAGCCCAAACCACCTAGAGCCCAAAGAGTGTTTGGCATCACTGAAGTCTTTCTGTCCGCGTGATCTGAAGACTTATTTCACTTGAGGACTGTGAATCCTCCAGCCGGTTAGGCATCACGTTCTGAGCATCCAAGAGTCATTGTGGATTGTCGGTGAATGAAGTCTGTGAAGGTTTGGGAGTCTACCTTGAAGACTTACCAGAGTGATTGGGCGGGGACTAAGAGTCCTTAGCTTAAGGGGAATAAGGTGAAGACGCGGTCTTCTGAGTTAAATCTCAGCCTCCCTAACCAGACATACAGTTGTCACAACAACTGGAACTGGTCGAACAAACCCCTGTCCTCCTGAAGCTATTGGTTCTATCTCTCACTTCTCTTTACTTACAGTTTGTCTCCGTGAAGTCATTGCCTGCTTGCATTATCTGTTTGACTTCACTGTGTGACTACTTGTCTTGATTGGCTTCATACTATCTTCCATCCTTATCTTTACTACCTAGCTGCTAATAGTCTTCGTGCTTTAACTTCATTGAATACTTGAGTATGGCTTGCTTAGTGTAGTCTATGTTCCGTTGCATACAAATAGTGTCGTTTCTATTGTTTGTCTTCAAAACTCCCATGTTTTGAGGACTTTCATAAAAATCGCCTATTCACCCCCCCCCTCTAGTCCATAACTAGCCTTTTCACGTACATCCACGTTGATGGAGACTTCAACCCACGAATGGTAACGGCTGCGCGAGTCCATGGAGGGTTCCACCCACGAAGGGTCCATGAAGAAGCAACCTTGTCCATCCCACCATGGTCGTCGCCCACGAAGGACTTGCCTCACTAGGGTAAATCTTCACGAAGTAGGCGATCTCCTTGCCCTTACAAACTCTTTGGTTCAACTCCACAATCTTGTCGGAGGCTCCCAAGTGAGACCTAGCCAATCTAGGAGACACCACTCTCCAAGAAGTAACAAATGATGTGTTGTTGATGAACTCCTTGCTCTTGTGCTTCAAATGACAGTCTCCCCAACACTCAACTCTCTCTCACATGATTTGGATTTGGTGGAAAGAAGATTTGAGTGGAAAGCAACTTGGGGAAGGCTAGAGATCAAGATTCATATGGTAGGAATGAAATATCTTGACCTCAACACAAGTGTAGGTGGTTCTCTCTCAGAAAATGTATGTTGGAAGTGTAGGTATGTTCTGATGGCTCTCTCCACGAATGAAGAGTGGGTGGAGGGGTATATATAGCCTCCACACAAAATCTAACCGTTACACACAACTTACCAATCTCGGTGGGACCGAATCGTTAAACTTGGTCGGACCGATTTAGCAAATAATGTGACCGTTAGGATATTCGGTGGGACCGATATGTCAACTCGGTGGGACCAATATGGTTAGGGTTGGAGCATAATGTAATCTCGGTGAGACCGATTACACAAACTCGGTGGCATCGATTTTGGTAATAAGCTAATCAGAGAGTTGGTCAGTCAAACTCGGTGGGACCGATTCGCTCATCTCGGTTAGACCGAAATGCTACGAAGAGGAACAGAGAGTTTGCATTGTAATCTCGGTAGGACCGATTACACAAACTCGATGAGACCGATTTTGGCAATGGATACATACAGAGAGATTACAATCCCATTGACGGTGTCCCGGACTAGGGGGTACTCACCACGTCGTCTCCCGATCAGTTAGATTGGGCCGAGGACCCCCATGGCCGTATACTCATAGGCCAGTTTGGACAGCCCATGCCGCATACAAGAAGGACTCCAGAAGACTTGGCGCCCAAGACAAGGACTCTCCTAAACCCTAGACCTTCGGTGTGTTATATAAACTAAGGCCAGGCTAGTCGATAGACAATCTCATATTCATTACTACAATCTTGTGATAGATACATGTACTCTGTACAATACCAACACGAATACATTCAAAAGCAGCATGTAGGGTATTATCTTTTCAAGAGAGCCCGAAGCTGGGTAAAACCCCGTGTCCATGTTACCATCGCTCCAAGACGCTTAGCTTAGGACCCCTACTACGAGATACACCGGTTTTGACACCGACATTGGTGCTTTCATTGAGAGTCTGCTGGGTGGTCGTCACGAATCGATGGGAGTAAGAATCAACCATCAGGTGATATTTTTCCAATATTGATCTATTTCACGTATATTATCTTCCTCTTTTTCTGGCAAATTATTGCCCCCGGCTTGCAACTATGTTTGCAGAACTATAATTAGGTTAGAACTTCTCAGGGGGCGGCTCTTGGCCAGACATTAGACCGCTGGGTTCGGAAGCCAGATCGCTTCGCAATCGATCCGAAGTGGACATAGGCGCCAGCGAAGATCCGTGCTCTGTAGAAATCGCAGGAGCGGCCATAGACCGGACAAATACGATGCCCAAAACAGATCTGGTTGACTGCTGCAAATTGGTTGCAGAGTTTGAAGGGGTCACGCGTCACGTTGATTTGCATGTCTGCCGCTGGTGGACGAAGCACGCGGAAAGGCGTCAGGGAGGCTCTTCCCCTCTTTTTTCCTTTCTTTAACCTATAGTCTTTACCTATATCTTTATCTTTATCTTTATCTTTACCTACTAATAAAGCAGCTAATGCTTCTGCCCGTACGTCGTCGGCGATTTTGCAAAAAAGCCCCTCTACTTTTGAGAATTCAACCCGCAGTCCCTGTTTAAGTGGACCTGGAAAAACGCTTCATTTTTGCACAAAACACCATATTGTTTGGATTATTCAACCCGTGGTCCGAGCTGATTTTGTAAAGAGAAAAAAAGACCATAGGAGGAGCACGGGCTCGCCTCCTCTCCCTCTCGCCCAAGTCCTCATCGCTGTCGCCGCCACCACCACCCACGCTGTGGCAATCTCCGGCGAGCTCCGTCGCCGCACAACACACCCCAGAGCTCCCCACGGTCCGCGTCTCCCTCCCCTTCGGCCAGATTCTGCGCTCCCGACCTCTACCGCCCGGTCGCAACGCCACCCTTGTGGCTGGGTTTGGGGCAGGGCTTCGCCGCCGCGTCTCCGGCGGCCCCGGGTTCGTCCCTCTTCCTACCTGGTCGGGATCCACCACCCCTACACCTCACCTTCGACGCCATGGGAGTTCCCCATCCACCATGGTTGTCGCCGTCAAGGGCTTCTTCACGAAGATGTGAAGGACGCCATGGATCTGCAGCTCCTTTTCTCCTCCACCACGGACGCCGCCTCACCCTTCCAAGCCAACAGGCACCCTACAAACGGGTCGGCCCACAGCTCCTCCGCTCCTCTGCCATCTTGAGATGCACCTGGATCTGGCGATTTCAGGGCCTTCATGGCTTTAGAATCGGCCTCTCGTTCGGGATCAGTTTGGATCTAGGACAAGCCAACCATGCTGCTGCGCCAAGCTCCTCTTGATATAGTACGCAGATACTCTGTTATAGTATTCAGATAAGCAAGACATCTCTGCATTGCATATTACATCAATTGAATTGAGGGATTGATAATTGGTTTTGTGGCAGGTTTACATGAATGCTATCCGGGAGAAGGCAAATATCAGGAGAAAATAAAATCAATCCCTGTACAAATAAAAACACTCCCTGCAATCTATCATTTTTTTTGAGGAATTAGCCACATTAGAGTAGTTGATACATTGGATGAGTATTCAGAAGGTGCAGTCAATTTGTCCTTTGGCATCTAGCCCTCCTGTTGGTATAATAATGCAAATTGCCTTTTTTTTAAAAAAAATGGTCCTTCATTTCTTTTCTTTGAGTTATCTGTGTATCTTTTAAGCTTTTGCTAGGCGAGGAAAGGTGGACCAAGTAGTCTAGCAGAACCAATTGCATTTTTGGGGTATTGGCTTCAGATTGGAGTGGGAAGGTATAGATATGTGTTCTTTCCACAAGAAGAACAATGAATACTACTACAATCTTTTCTAGCATGGTTTGTTCTCAGCCACATGAGTTTTATAATCCTTCTAAAACAGTCACTTCCTTTCATATGAATGCACTTTTAGCAGATGTTATTCTGACTGGTCTGCTATATTTGTTCATGAAGACGTTCATGTTTACTCCCTGTTCAATTCAAGTCCGAAAGATTCATATTTGGGTAGACAGGTTTCACTGATTGAAAATATTTGAGATGCTCTTTTTGATGTATGGCAATATGCTATCTCAAATATGGTAGACGAGGAATACGGGCTCTTTTGAAGATAAATAAACTAGATAAAAAAGAATTGAAATAGCCAAGCAAGTTTCATTGCATGTTAATTATATGGTCTGCTGTACTGAACCTTTTTCTGCAATTTTCTTATTTGTTCTGCTTGAAAAAGCTAACACTGATCTTTTGCTACGTTTTGTGTTAATGAGTAAATGTTTTGTACAGAAAATCAGTGCTAGAGATTAGAATTGCCTCATATATAATACTCCATCTGTCTCATTATATAAGACATTTTTTCACGAGGTAGTACCAAATATGCCTTTATGTGCTTTCTTCAACAAGTCATATGTGTGACTGACCTCCACCCACCTCCCCATTCTCAACAAGCACCAGGACGTGACTTCGGTTCTGCCAAGTAGGTTTTAATAAACAAATCCTTCCTAAATTATGAGCTGTTTTCTTACTGAGCAAACAGAATGCCCAACATTCCAATTTGTGATGTTAAGGCTAACAAGAGATGCATATATCATATTTAACATACTATCTGCACCCTTCCTAATTTAGTTTTTTTTGCTTGTCCAGAAAGAATAAATTGGTGTTTGATTTGACTACAACCCTACGGTGTTTGCTCTGAAAGGCATGCACTTTAAAAAAAGACATGATGTGCATTTGCATAGTTTGACAAATTCCGATCAATGAACTGTATTTTGTTTTCTGTTTTCATTGTAACATCAACCTTACGTGGTTCTTCTTATCAATGTTTGAACTGAAGTTATACAATAGAGGGCATGTACTTGATTGTTTTAGTGTCAATATATTCAGAAGACATGGATCCATCACGGAAGGAGTAGATGAAGACCATGGAAAGGAGGAGTTACTAGGAGCAGAATACTGGTGAGTTAACTTCGGTTTTCAGAATTGAAGCTTCACTCAGGTGAAGTGGTTCCTTTAGACATTGATATCTGCTGCATAATATATGTAGATAAAGGAAAATTGAATTAAGAACTCAATCGGAGCAGAGACCATGAGTTGTGGACCATATAATGTTGTCTTCTTCACTTTCAGTTTCTATTGGGAAAATTTGCAGAACCGGATAATGTCTCAACACTGACTAGAAGAAAGGAAGCCACATATAGCTGGTTCGGCCAGCCAACTAATCCATGAAATTTACCTTCTTTGTCTTTCCTTTTTAATGCTCATCACATTTTTATATATGTGCACCATGGTTAAAGTTTGCAAATATTATTGCGCAAAAGCAGTCTATTCCTTGCACCTGTTTTGCAAGCTGGATTATTCAAAGAATATATACAAAGACGGGAAAAGGCAGTCGTGTCACATTAATGTGGGGAGGGCAATATTGGGTAGAGATTCTTGCATTTGCACGTTAAGTTTGTGGCAATTGTGAATTGCTTTATTTTCCTGCCATTCGTATTTCTTGTGTGAATAACATCAAGATGGTTTTGAGCCTGGAAACTTCAAGCGTGTCATAAGGCAGGAAACATATCTGTAGAGAAGTATAGGTGATGTGCTAGAAAACATGGCCGTGCCACTGATTTTTCAGCTGGTCGTGTGCTTCATCTGTATGATGCTTTTGTTGATTACCAGCTTATGTAGGTTGCTTAGAAGCAAGGCCTTCCCATAGTTGACGAAGATATGTGTAACCAGTGAAGAATATTAGGATGGGAATTTTACCTATTCTGTGGACTAGCTACAGTTCTTGGTGCCTTATAAATGATAAAGAGAGGTCTCTCTGACTAAATAATAATTTCCATTAGTTACTACTTTTCAGTTTTAGATTCCACTGTAATGTTGCTGATGATGTCAACACTGGTTTGACTTCTCATATATACGATCTCTAATTATTTCAGAAGATAATCAATCTGTTCATATCATACTACTTCCCATTATAACTTTCCCTGTGTATACTTTGGTAGCAGTGTGCTTTATTATTAGGCCCTGTAAAGATATGGAGTAAATTCTGCACCGCTGTGACCTTTACCTTCTTTCTAGATATACAATTGTTTACCAAATCGCGGCTTTGCAGGGAGGAGGTGTTGTCGCCAGCCTCACGTTGATGTGCGGTACTTGCGCCTCTCTGCTTCATGTGGACACAGGCACCAAACTAGAACATTTCCATGTTGTTATTTGGTGTTTAGAAAGTGTTTATCTATAAGCTACATTAATACACTATAGTAGTCCCACAACGTTTTGCATATGAATAGTTGTAGAAGAAACATGATAACAGGTTTCTTTTGTTGCTAACGTGTAGAGTTACTGTACAAATGCATTTTCTGCTACAGATTTACGGGTCATTATTTAGCTATTTCGGTTCCTCCTTATGAATGGATTTTTCTATGTATATGGCGGAAGATAATATAGACCTCTATTTGTAAACATCCATATAGTTTGTGGAAAATGGAAAACCTTACTTTTTTTTGTTATCTTTATGAAAATACTATTATCTCTTTTTAGCCCTTTACTATTACTTCCAAAAGAGTTCTTTTTAGTGACATGCAACTTTCTCCTTGATGAGTAATGATCTGGTTATCTTGATAAAGACTGCTAATTCAGGTTATTTGTATGAATATTTTTATCAATTATAATTAATATTGTTTTGTTGCTTGTGGTAAGCCTCCCCACTTTGTAATGATCAATATATATGCCCGTACTTCAAGAATTTGTTGTTATCAGTGCTACATTTGGTCTGCTGATATGCCATGAATTTTGTTTTATTTCCATTTTTCATTTGATGCATGGAAGCAGTTTATCTATTTGGATGAATTAGTTTGACAATTACACAGAAATCTATGTGCCACGATGTTTAGAATAGCAAGTTTTCTAATTAACAAATGACAGCAAGCTAAACATGCAGCCTGAAACCACACGAAAGCTACTATAGAATCTCATTCTGCAAAGCTACCTTCCGGTGGCCAATAACAACCGCACTGCAAGCACCGAAGCGAATATCTCGGTGCCTTTGGGGCATCACATCTATGTTGCTAATACTATTTTTGAAGTTGTTGGCACGGTTTGGCCAGTTAGGCCTTGGGACCGGCTGCACTATTATTGCTGTTGTTGCGCTCACTGGGCCAGCCCACTGAACATTGCCGAACAGATTCTCATTTTTCAAATAAAGAAAAAGAAAGAGAAAAGAAAAATATCCCCTCAAATATTTTCTGATTGAGCTAAAAATTTCCAAACAATATGACTTTTAGACTAAGTTAAATAAATCATAAAATCTTTGTGGATTCAAAAAATGTTCGCAATTCTGAAAAAACATGTTTGAGAAATCAAAAAATGTTCACGAGTTTTCAAAAAGTTCCTGTATTAAAAATGTTAAGTAAATTGAACAAATGTTCACCAAAATATTATTGGTGAAGCAGCAAAGTATGGTCATGGCCTTTAGAGATTACGATTTTTTTTCTCCCGTTGCAACGCACGGGCCTTATGTCCTAGTCCTAGTAATAATAAAGAGAATTGGGTTTCTGTCGTACGTCACGAAATTTGCCCATAGTTTACCCACATATGCCCCCGGTAAGTGGAAAAAACGGTTCGTTTTTTTAGTCGGCCATTGCTTTTGGTTCAATAGGTTCTGATTCCCCAAAATATGTCAAGGACTTGGTCAGCCCGGCTGGCTGGACTCTCCCTCTTCCGCCTAGAAGACCTAGGTTCGATCCCCCATCTCCCCCTTTTCTCTATTATTACCCCCCTTTTGCTCCCCCTTTTATCTAGACAGATGCCCGATTGGGCCGGCCTAGAGCGGCCTTTAGCACTTATTTTTCTTACTTATTTTTACATACGTTCTGTATTTTTTTTCTTTTGGCTTTATTTTGAAATACTATGAATATTTTAATCATAAAAATCACTTATATGCAGACTTTGAAAGAATGTTAATCATGCACTAAAGAAATTTCAAACATGTATAGAAAGAATGTTTCCATTATATACCAAAAAGTACAGTTCGTATAGAAAAATAGCAATATAATTTTTCATTCTTTAATAAATGTTAATCATATATTAAAAAAGTGTCAAATGTGCATACAAAAAATGTTTTTTGATGTATAAGAAAAATGTACAGAAACATATATAATATGGTATGGAACAAAGTAGACATAAAAAAAATATAAGTTTTCAAAAATAGTACATGTATTTGGACTATGTTAAACGTGTATATAAAAAATATTCCTGATGTATACAAAAAATTTAGGATATGTATAAAAAGTAGACATAAAAAATAAATATGTTTTTAAAATGTTGACCATGAAATTGGAATGTATTAAATGTGTATATATATAATGTTTCTGATGTATAAAAAATGTATAATGTTGCTGATACAAGCTTTACGTAAACCAATGGCTTGACTTTAATTTTCATATTGTTTTAAAAAAATCATTTTTTTAAGAATATCAATGTCGATATGCAACCTTGAACATTTGGTATGCATGTCCTTACAAATTGATTGTTTTTTATGGAGTTGTCTAATATGTTTGCAACCAAATTAAGATTTGACTTGGATTACAAAATAAGCACATATATAAAGGAGGCAAAAATAATGCTGTTATGCAAATGCTATCAATAAATAATAAAATATACTTTGCTATTTTCATTGTAATGCAAATATTTGTTGGGCACCAGCGAGGAGGAACGACAACAAATGCGTAAAGATATACCTGCAACTAGATATATATTTATATTGTCTAAATTGGAAACACCTTGAATACACTTCAAAAATCATCATGTCTTTATGTTTTTGCGCAACATCACTTATCATGTTGTTTTTCATGTGGAATCGTGCACGATTTCAAAAGATTTGCTGATATATCGAGAGTGTGTATGAGAGGTAATTTTTTTCTCCTGTTGCAATGCACGGGCATGTTTGCTAGTAGTATTAACGCTGCGGCTCGTGGACCTCCACCTCTAATTGAACGTGCATAAGACAAGCACTAATGCTAGTACTAATTCGGTTGAGTTTTGCCTCATGTGAAGCTCCAGAGCGCTATGGGTAGCACTCGCACGGTGTCCAAGAAACTTTTTAGAGGTGGCACTTCATATGGAGTTCTTTGTCCACTTGTTTTGAGGCGACCCGACGTGCCACCGCCGCATCGACATTGTCATCGCGTCACTCAACCAAGCCGATGTCAACAACGCCCATCGAGGCCGAGGGCAGTCCGGCTTAGGCAGCCACAGGGAGATTTGACCTTTTTTCCTTTCTCTCTCTTTCTCTTACTCAATTAAGCCTCGAGGTCCACCATACTTTTTGCTAATGGTTTGTCTTTCATGCACTTCCCGTGATGCAACGAGTACAACTATAGATGTGGCACATTCATCGAGACTTGATTGATGCCACGAGCTAGTCTACCAAGTGACTCCCATGTGAAGTTATATAAGGGCATGTTTGGTTTCAAATAAGACACCAACTTATAAGTCGAAAAGTGCAAAAAATGACTTATTTTGCCAAACAGACTCAACTTATAAGTCACCCCAACTTATAAGTCATAAGTTGCTCCACCCCAACTTAAAACTTATAATTCACCCCCTTTTGCATGGGTCCCGCCATTTGCATGATGTTGATTGGTGTGGGAAGGTGTGAAAAGGTGACTTATAAGTCAGGTGACAACCAAACAGATATAATTTATAAGTCACTGGTTTAAGTCACCTGACTTATAAGTCAGGTGACTTATTGAAACCAAACAGGCTCTAATCACTTTGGGGTAGTTCTTTCACTGCTATGACTATATCCGAATCAGGTGCTATTCTTCCTTATGTATTGTATATCATATTTTCTGCGGTCTGCACTCTTATGCATATACACACAACTGTTTGGCCTATCCGACGTCGCATTTGGTGCTCGGACCACCCTGCGAGTTTGGACTCTGTCACCTCATCACGCCGATGCCCGGTGTCGTCATCGGCCTTGCGCCAGGCCAAATCTCCTTTAATAATTCATTTTACATAAGTAATTTTGTGCAGAAATTTCCTTTTTTTATTTTGTTATTATTATCTTTCTTGTGCTACTTCATGCATGTAGATGGTGTCATGGCGGGCCGATGTCATCATCACGCCTGCGTCGACCAAGTTTTGAGGTCACCTCGGCGCGCGTCCCTCTGCCGACATCTCCGCACAGCCACTCAACCATGCCGACCTCGGCGCTCAGGCCATGTTTATTTAATTATTTACTTCGCCTGAGTTAATTAACCAGAATAACCTTTTTTTTAAAAAAAGTGGTATATTATTATTGTCGTTACCTGTTAGTACCTTTGTCTTGCACTATTTTTATGTGCACAGGTAATCAACTCTGACTGCGTCACGCGGTCAACTCTGTGGGCCGATGTCGTCGTCCTGCCTGCATCGATCAAATTATGGTGTCGCTTCAACGCGCGTCCCTGTGTGAACCAACTCCAACCGTGCTATGTCGCCACTTCGTCAAGCCGAGCTCTTTTCTCGGACACTTCGGAACCGGCTTGGGGGCTGGGACCTCGGCCAGGCCGAGGACTATGTCTTCGTCCCGCTATAAGTCCGGACCTCATAATCAACACCGAGCACACTAACCAGATAAGCCGCTTTCATGCTCAAAAACTTTCAGTTTTAAATTTTGTCCGGTTGGACCAAGCATTATGTTGTTTTCACAAAAAGTTTTTGTGAAAAATTTCCTTGTCATAACTTTGTTTGTGACACACAAATTCAAATACCCCGTTTTCTTGGGGGCTTCCTTTATGAAGCATTTCCTCTTGCATATGATTATACTTGTACAGCTTCGTTCCTTGTTCGTGTATTATGCCACAATATGCACCATATTGACTTAAGTTGTTCCGCAAGCTGGGCTGCCTGGCTCCTGTGCTTACTCCTACGTTCCCGATTGTTCAGCTAGGGAGTAAGGGAGCACCTCTGCGATTGTCACGACCAGGTCATCCGAGTTCGGACCTCAGACTGGGTGAAGCCGAAAGCTAGCGCTCTTATTGTTTTCAATCATGATCGGCACACAACGGAACTCATGAGTACAAAAAATCTAGTGCACAAGTTTCATAATAACAATGAGCAACCGAAGAAAGGTATTGGTGGGGGTACTATTTTCTTTGAAGATGCTTCTTACACTTCTTAGTAATATAGCATAAGTTCGTTGAGCGCGCTTTGTCTGTTACAGCCTTATGGCCTGATTGCCTGGTTATCAGAAACACCGTCGATATTCTTGACAGGTGGAGTACATAACACTTTTCGGTCCTTGACCGAAGAGGGAGAAGCCGACGGTCGGTTAAGACGCGTTTAAAGTTCGGGTGAACACAGATATGATATAAGTACTCCGGTACACACAATCATTATAACATAAAATTCTTTTACCCAAGTCACTTGGGGGCTCTTAAAGTTTATATGAGCTGTTGGCGCTTTCAAACTATTTGTGTGTTTCCCGCATAAGTCTCGCAGTGCAACACCAGACACCTTTAGAGATTCGGCAAGAACATTCTCGGATATTGCTATATCTGCATCGGTTTGGAATTGTGTCTTCAGTCAATAATTGGGTTGCCCGGCTCCTGCGCTTGCCTCCTACGTTCCAATTTGTTCGGCTAGGTGTGTAAAGGGAGAACCAATGCGATTGTGCTTCCAGCTTGCATGGTTAAGCACCTCAGTGGAGAAAGCCAAAAACTGGTCAGCGATCTGGTGACTATGATAAATGATGGGCCATTCATAACATTGACCGAAGTGTTTACAGCTTGACCTCGGCTATCGCTGAACACTAACCGGGGGCTCGTAGCTAGCCTCCCCAGTTTAAAGCTCCTATGACTAAGTGAAAGTTATAAAGCCCGCATATCTGATTGCCTCGTTCCTGCTAACACAACCGCATTCGGGTACCGAGACGTCGGCTAAGGGTTGTCTTGTTATTGTGGAAACACCCTGCGTAGTATCTACAAAGGGGTAGAAGTCGATGATGGTCCACTTTCAACTGATAAACGGTCGCAACGGAGTCAAAATAAACATATCATCGGCATTTGTATTTAATATACAAGCGTCGCCTTCCGTAATCATAGTTATAAAGCCATAAATATGCATCAATTTAGCTTAAGATTTTGGCCCAGCTGGGTTGCCTGGCTCCTGTGCTTACCCCTACGTTCCCGATTATTCGGCTAGGTGGTAAAGGGAGCACCTCTGTGATTGTTACTACTGGGTCATCCGAGTAAGTACCTCAGACTGGGTGAAGCCGAAAGCTAGCAATCTTAAAGGATCACATTGGTCGGAAATGACGGAAGTGAAAATTTTGGTTCATTAATAACATAGAGTCCGGGAACTTTTCCCGAACTAAATCCTCAATATTTTCCTCCCACATTAACCGGAGGTGAGGTTTCATGATCATGATAAGCATGACGACCAAAAGAAAGGAACCGATAGCGGGACTATTTTCCTTGGAAGATGTTTCTTACATTACGTAATATAACATATCTCTCCGTGTACCTTTGTTCCGAATGGCCGGATTGCCTTGTTTTCCATAAACCTTTGCCCTTATAACGGCTTCATAAAGTAGGAAAACACTCCTCAGCTACTGGCCGAAGAGGTTGAAGTCGATGGGCGGTCAACAAAGTATTGTACAATACGGATCCGAGCATTAATGATGTAAAGTACTTGGATACATAGTCATTACACATAATTTATGATTATACTATGGATATTGATCCTTAATTCGGCCACCCGTGCCCGCATTAAGGCTCTAAGGCTACTGGGCTTCGGGCTTATTATTTAAAAATATTAAAGGGGCACATCAATCCCCTGATCTGGTGTTGCCACCCGACCAGTGTCTCGGGGGCTACTGTATTGCCTATTCAATGCAGAAAATTCAAAGTGCTCAGTGTTCGTCTTGACTGAACTATGCGCAAACGCGTCTTCAAACAATAATAGGTACCATATGGACCTTTCTGGCATCAAGCTGGTATATTACGGCAACCTCTCAAGACCCTCTCTCAAGGGCCCGTTCGTCGATCACTATTATCTCTAATATATTACACTGCGTTTCTATTTCCTACGTATGCTGCCGAGTTAGGAGTTGATCCTCAGGCCGATTTCGCGCATCGACCTGGGTCTCAGGGGCTACTAGGAACAACGGTTTCATGTTTTCCTTAAGGTGCGTCTCGGGTTTTAGACTGACACACACCTTAAGGGCTACTGGATATACATATACTGGCTATATATATCTCGGCAGAGAATAAATCGCACCAGTCAAAAATCAGCCCGCGGTTGGGGTGGTGCACCACCTCGGACGCAGTCCGGCGTAAAGCTCGGGCGCCAGTGGCTAGCTCCATAGAGGGAATTTCCGGCATTAAGCTTGGATAAACTCTTTTAACTTTTTTTGAACCTAGGTGATCTATGACACCTCGGATATAGTCCGACGTTGGAGCTTGGACACAGTCCGACGTTGGAGCTTGGATATAATCCGATGTTGGAGCTCGGATACAGTTCGGCATTGGAGTTGTCTGTAACAATACTCTTCAGATACATTCCGGCGCTGGAGCTCGAAAGCGGTCCGGCGTTGGTGCTCGGCTGCAAAAGATACCTCGAATGTAGTCCGGCGTTGGAGCTCGGACACAAGAGGACACTGCCGCCCGGGAATAACTTCAAACCCGAGGTGTGGCATAAAAATAATAAGGCATTGATAAAGGCCAAGGACTTAAAGGGGCTCCTCGGATACCTGACGTGTAAACTCTTCGGATTCACTTTGGCGATCCTCAAGATGGAAGATGGGAAGATTTGTTGAACCAGTTTTCAAGACCGACGACCGAAGATAAATAAAAGTTCGGAAGAATCGAGGAGTGTCCTCAACTTGAAGACCGATTCAGGGGGCTACTGACGGTGTCCCGGACTAGGGGTACTCACCACGTCGTCTCCCGATCATTCAGATTGGGCCGAGGACCCCCATGGCCGTATACTCATAGGCCAGTTCGGACATCCCATGCCGCATACAAGAAGGACTCCACAAGACTTGGCGCCCAAGACAAGGACTCTCCTAAACCCTAAACCTCCAGTGTATTATATAAACCGAGGCCAGACTAGTCGATAGACAATCTCATATTCATTACTACAATCTCATGGTAGATACAGGTACTCTGTACAATACCCATACGAATACAATCAAAAACAGCATGTAGGGTATTATCTCTTCAAGAGAGCCCGAAGCTGGGTAAAACCCCGTGTCCATGTTACCATCGCTCCAAGACGCCTAGCTTAGGACCCGTACTACGAGATACGCCGGTTTTGACACCGACACCCATCTCAGTGAGACCGAGATCCCTATCGGTGAGACCGAAAAGACTAGGGTTTTGTGGCAGTGGCTATGACATCTGAACTCGGTGGCGCCGAATAGAAAAATCGGTGGGGCCGAGTTTGACTTTTGGTTTGGGTCATATGTGGATGTGAGAAGGTAGTTGAGGGCTTTGGAGCATATCACTAAGCACTTTGAGCAAGCAAGCCATTAAGCAACACCTCATCCCCTCTTGATAGTGTTGGCTTTTCCTATAGACTCAATGTGATCTTGGATCACTAAAATAGAAAATGTAGAGTCGTGTGCTTTGAGCTTGAGCCAATCCTTTGTCCTTAGCGTCTTGAAGGGGTTCCACATCCTCTAGTCCATGCCACTCCATTGTTGAATTTATCTGAAACATACTAGGTAAAAGTGTTAGTCCAACAAGAGATATGTTGACATTAATTATCAAAATCACCCAGGGAGCACTTGTGCTTTCAGTGCGAGACAACCCAGACATATGGGACTGCTATGAGGAGCGCGATTGGGTCAGGTTTTTTAAACCCGGGCCATCCGCCAGGTATAGAAAGCGTTTGGAGAGGACAACTCTCTAAGAACAAACATTCCCGTGCAGTTGAAAGTGAGGCAGCACTACGAGTGCTTTGGGCTAACCCATATGGAGGGCAGGGCAACCCTTTATATTCATTTCTTTCCATTTTTTTTCTTTTTTCTTTCTATTTTTGATTCTTATCCTATAAAATGTTCGGATTTGAAAGAAAAGAAAAATCAAATTTCAATTTTTTTAACAAATTTGAAATGATTGTTCGACTAAAAAAAAGTCCTTTAATTCCAAAAATATTCATGATTACCAAAAATGTTCGTGGTTTAAAAAATTTCCTGGAATTGAATGTTTTTTGTGAAATTTTAAAATTTTCTAAAATTCAAAAAAGTTCATGAATTTTAGAAGAATGTTTGCAAATTCCAAAAATAGTCATGAAATTGAAATAATGTCCTCAAATACAAAAATATTCATGAATATAATAAAAGATCACAAATACAGAAAAAATCATAATTTTTAAAAATATCTGTGAGTTTAAGAACATTTTTTAATTCAAACAACGTTTAAGAATTCAAAAAATGTTAGTGAATTTGAAAATTTTGTTTTTTTGTTACTTTGAATAGTATTGAATGTATTTTTTGTTTTTGCATTTTTTATCTTTTTATTTTTATGTTTATAAAATTAAAGAATATAAAATAACAAGAAAAAAGAAAATGACTAAACCATAACAAACCGAAAGAAAAAATACCACAGGAGGAAAAGAAAAATGGTAAAAGGGAGTCTATGCTACTTGGGCCGGCCCAAATTCACGTAGCGACCAAAGGGTGGTACGCACTCGGTCGCTAACTGTCGTCGTTCGAAATCACTAATTAAGGAGTACTCCTTGCGGAGATCACTCCAACTTCCCCAGGTTGCGACAAGTGGCACGTTGCATGTGCGCCACTTGTCGCAACCTAGGAGTTTTCCCTTTTTTCTCGATCCGTTTATTCAAAATATTTTATCTCTTAAACCGTGCGTCCAAATCTCGAACCGCTTTCGCCATTGGATTCCTCGCGTCGAGATCTTCAAAACTAGATCCCATGTTGATAGGTTTTGACGAACTTTTTTTCACGAAAAAATCGGACGAAAAAAACCAATGAAAAAACCGAACCAAAAACACGGGTTTTTTTCCCTTTCCGAAAGAGGCACGCCCGTGCCTCTGACGAAATCACAACCGTGCCTCTCGCGGAAACAAAACCGTACCTCTCACGAAAGAAAAAAACAGAAAACGAGTTTTTTTTCTTTTCCGAAAGAGGCACGCCCGTGCCTCTGGCGGAAGCAAAACCGTGCCTCCCGCGAAAGAAAAGAAACAGAAAATGCGTTTTTTTTTTCCTTTACGAAAGAGGCACGCCCGTGCCTCTCGCGAAAGCACAACCGTGCCTCTGGCGGAAGCAAAACCGTGCCTCTCGCGA
>NC_041389.1:105494949-105568285 GCF_002162155.2 Triticum dicoccoides | reverse complement strand
CCGAAAGAGGCACGCCCGTGCCTCTCATGAAAGCACAACCGTTCATCTGGCGGAAGCAAAACCGTGCCTCTCGCGAAAGAAAAAAAATAGAAAACGCGTTTTTTCCCTTTTCGAAAGAGGCACGCCCGTGCCTCTCGCGAAAGCACAACCGTGCCTCTCGTGGAGCAAAACCGTGCTTCTCGCGAAAAAATGCATTTTTTTGCGCATAATTGTTTTTTGGTCGAAAAGCTAGGGAAGACCGATAGAAAACCAAAATGTCAAAAAAACAAAAAAAAAACTTTTAAAAAGCCGAAAACGCGTGCGTAAAAATAAAAAATAAAATCCGAAGGGAGCGCCTAGAGCTCGACACGTGGCGAATGGCTGTGAGCGCGCCAAGTGGCGCTGATCGTTGCGAGGCTCCCGAAGGAGCGCTCGTTAATTAGTTGCCCCCGTCGTCGTTTGCGTGCTGAATAGGATCCGCCTAGGATTTCCCTAGACCCTAACCTTTTCGGATTTAGCGCGTTAAGCACGAAATCACTAATTAAGGAGTACTTTTTGCGGAGATCACTCTAACTTTCCTAGGTTGCGACAAGTGGCGTGCTGCATGTGCGCCACTTGTCACAACCTGGGTGTTTTCCCTTTTTTCGTAGATCCGTTTATTCAAAATGTTTTATCTCTTAAACTGTGCGTTCAAATTTCAAACCGCTTTCGCCATTGGATTCCTCGCGTCGAGATCTTCAAAACTAGATCCCATGTTGATAGGTTTTGACAAACTTTTTTTCACGAAAAAACCAAACCGGAAACACGATTTTTTTCCTTTCCGAAAGAGGCACGCCCGTGCCTCTGACGAAATCACAACCGTGCCTCTCGCGGAAGCAAAACCGTGCCTCTCGTGAAAAAAAAAACAGGAAACGCGTTTTTTCCCTTTCTGAAAGAGGCATGCCCGTGCCTCTCGCGAAAGCACAACCGTGCATCTCGCGGAAGTAAAACCGTGCCTCTCGCGAAAGAAAAAAAAACAGAAAACATGTTTTTTTTCGTTTCCGAGGAGGCACGGCCGTGACTCTCGCGAAAGCACAACTGTGCCTCTCGCGGAAGCAAAACCGTGTCTCTCGCGAAAGGAAAAAAACAGAAAATACGTTTTGTTCGTTTCCTAGAGGCACGGCCGTGCCTCTCGTGAAAACAAAATCGTGACTCTCGCAAAAAAAATTGTGTTTTTTACGGGAAAAGTTATTTTTTTCAAAAAAAAAATTGGTCGAAAAGCTAGGGAAGACCGGTGGAAAACCAAAACGTAAAAAAAAACCGTTTAAAAAGCCGAAAAACGCATGCGAAAAAATAAAAAAATAAAATCCGAAAGGAGGGCCCAGAGTGCGACACGTGATGAATAACTGAGGGCGCGCCAAGTGACGCTGATCGTTGTGAGGCTCCCGAAGGAGCGCTCGTTAATTAGTTGCTCCCTGTTAAGCAACCATTACTTTGATATTTGCAAATGGGCGCACACCTTCCCTCCACCCGGGCCGGCCCATTAACCTTTTTTTTTCTTGTTTATGATAAACTTCAAAAAAGAAGCGGGCGCCGTGAATCTAACTTAAGTTGAGACCTCTTCCTTCAATTCAAATCGGAGTAACCAACTAGGACTCCTCATTGAGTATGCCCATTTAGTACTTTTTCCTTTTTCTTCTTTCTACTGTTCATGCTTTGCCGGTTGGTTTTCTGAGCGGGGTTTTTCTCTTGTTCCTTTTCCACTTCATTGTTTTTTTATTTTATGAACTTCTTATAGAAAAGTACATACTTTTTTTAAAATTGTTGAACTTTTTCATAATTGTGGACTTTTTTTCAAATTCGATGAACTTTTGTTTTCCAAAATCGATGACCATTTTTCAAATTTGTGATTTGTCAAAATTGATGAATTAAAAATAACAATGAACTTTCTTGAAGTTTTGTGAAGTTTTCTTCAAAATCAATGATTTTTTGTTGAAATCATGTTTTTTCCTTCTAATTAATGTGCATTAAAAGTCAATGGTCAATGTCATGTCAGCAGTCAACTCCTCGCTGTCAACTGTCAGTGGGCCAGCGAGGCGAACGAAGTGCGCGAGAACTATGGGCTGTGGTCCGCTAAGCTGGCGTGTGAGCGCCACATCCGTAACTGGCGCTAAAGGCACCAATTAGGGATTCCCCAAATCGTATTATGCCCCAATGCGTGGTACATTTTATTTTCTATCAAACGTTATTTTAATGTTTCGCCCACGGATATAAAATATATATTCATACATGTATGAGCAACTTCTCTGGAATGTATTTTGTAAATACATTAACATTTAGTACATAAATACTTTTTTTGTACACGAACATTTCTCGAATATGCAATGCAAATTTTTTATAACACACTTATTCCATTTTCTTCAAAATAACCTTTCCTTTTTCAATACTGGAATTTGAAAACTTTTCAAAAATGTTTTAATTAAATGAGATTCAAATATTAGAAAAATCACGGTTTTAATGGGTCGGGCCCAAGACCCGCCCATGTAAGGCCGCTTTAGGTGTTTATATGACTATTGCCTGCACCTAGCGCGAAACAAGGGCTTTTCATTGGATTCCGTGCCAATATTTATGTTTTTTTGGCTGTTGTATTGGTCGTGCCTTCTTTGCTGATGTAGTACTATTATTTTCTTTCTTAATGAATATACATGCAACTCTTCTGCATGGTTCCGAAAAAAAACTATTGGGTTGGTCGCCAGTTTTTTTTTAGCATCAGTACAGACACAAACGCTCATATACATGTGCATACACTCATCCCTATGAACGCACATCCTACCCCTATGAACACCTCCGAAAGACTGAGCCAGCATATCATCTTGAGATTCGACGGGAACGTCTCCTCCCACTGAAAGCACGTCGCCGAAAATCCTGAAATAAATTCAGGAATAATGCGAGCACCAGGATTTGAACCCTGATGGGTTGGGGATACCACTGTCCACCTAATCATTTCAACCACAGGTTGGTTCGCGGGTTGGTCGCCAGTTGATATGTATATTTATGTCATTTTTGGCTTTGTATTGATCGTGCCTTCTTTGGCGGTGTATCATCTTATATCTTAATGAGTACTAGCCATACCCGTGCGGCGTCACGCCGCGCCCCGTCGATACGTTGAGTTTATAGATGATGTTTTTGTTGTATATAATTAATTTTTGAATTAAAGTAAGAATACTACGTGAATAAAGAAAATTCTCAAAAAAGAAAGTAATGCTTAGAAGCAAACTGGAAATTTATTGTCACCATTTATGGTGCATCTTAGACAACAGGAAATACATGCTGACACTGTTCTAATAACACAACACCATATTTATTCCTAACATACACCATTCTACTTTCATTTTTGGTCTACATCATTCTAGTTGACATCACTACGGGATTGGTTCCTGTAATGAAGTAGTAGAGGGCATTTGCAATTTGTTCCATGCAAGATGGTTTGGCGCATGTGTATGTAAATGATTGGATCATTCATCTGGAAAAAAATGATTGCATAATTAGTCTGTGCGCAGCGAGGATACATGCAAAATGAAATTATTTCTCTGTCACATATTTTTGCCAGAACTCTAGTCTCCCTCTTGAACTCATTTTGTTGGGCAGTTATTTGGACGGGACATGTTGAATTGCCATTGTTTGGTGCATGCATTCTCTTGTGTTGAGAGTAGACATTGCTTTCTGACCTAAAGTGTATGGTAGTTGTGAGAGTACATGGCAATTGTGATCGCCGTTAGTGATGGTATAGTGAGAAAATTGTATTCCAAGGATACCTGGGCAGTTTCTTATTTGGCTGCATCCAGAGTTTTAGTTAGCTAACCTGTGAATGTAGCTTTGTGTCAAAGTCGCCTAGTTGATGTGGCAGTGTGATGTGTCAAAGTCGCCTAGTAGATGTGGCAGTGTGATGAAGCTAAATTCACAAACTAAGATTTTACGCTCCAAAATATGACTGGCAGATAAAGGAGTCTTTGAAGAACATGCACGTAAACAAAATGTAAGCTCTTTATAAAGATAGTCTGCTGCGGAAAATATTGGATACCGAAAATGACAACTTACACCAATATCATGCATCATCATGTTGACATAGTAAGTATTTTAACATGGCTTGAACATGGCAGTACGAACTTTACAATCTTAGTACAAATAAAATCGGGCCCAACATGCACAAACATCCGAGACAAATTGAATAACAAAGAGATTTAAAAATAGAGGAAATAGCTGGAAACAATGAACAACATAAAACTTAAAACCATATGTGAATATGTTTCAAACATTCAAACATCCGAGAGTAGCGGCACCTTCACAATTAATATTCTCTGTCAAAGTTCTGAAGAGAATACCGCGTCAAATCTGCTGCTAAACCACGACAGAACCAAGTAAAAATTTATAATCTTCAACACCTCAGATATAAAAATATGAAATACCATACAAAGAACACAAGATTGCATAAAATAACATTATTCATTATCTGGTGTCTCGATGAAAATACATAATCTGAAATACAATGTCGGAAACATAACAGCGAAGAATCACCTTTTAAATTCTTCATAGAAAGGAACACATAACCAGATAATTGAAAATAATATCATACTAACAATAAATCCTTATGAGCTCGAGCGCCCCCGGTCCAAGCTCCCCTCCCTCGTGTCGCCCCGCTTGGGCGACCCGAGGGGCGAAAACCCTAGCCCCGCCGTCCCCCTCCCCTCCTCGGCCTTCCCTCGCCGCCGTCTGAGGCAGCGGCTGCCGAGCAAGCTCGGCCCACTGCTGATGAAGGCGGCGGCGGGGCCCTCGCCGCCTCGCCTCCCGCGGGGGGCCTTTGGATCCGGGGCGGCGGCCCAGGCAGGTGTGGCGCCGCCGGCTTCGGCTCCCGGTGGCGTGGGCGTGGGTCGGTGTTCTCTCGGCCGTGCGGGCGGCGAGAGCCCCGGTGGTTGCGGGTCGGCGCGCGGCGGCGGTGGATTCATCTCCTGTCGCGTCAGATCTGGCCGCCTCCACTCCCCTTCTTCCCCAACGAGCGCCTCCCCCCTCAGGTCCGCACTTCCGCGGTCTTCTGCGGGTGGGAGTGGGCGACGGGGCTGCAGGACCGGGGGAAACCCCTAGCTAACCGTGTCGGCTGCGACGGCGGCGACGCTCGCGGGCGCCGCTCACCTTCCTGGAGGCGCCGGTCAGGTCCTGCCCCCTATCCCCTTCCCCTTTGTTTCTCGGGTGAAATCCTCAACTTTGTTGGGCAGCGGCGATGCCCAGGGCGCCGTAACCTTCTTGAAGGCGTTGTTTTGGGAACAAAGATGGGTTGTGGGCTTCGTTGTGGTGTAGGTGGAGTGTGTCGGCGGCGGCGGCGTGTCTCCAGCGACGGCGGTGTCCTCCTGGGCGTGTGGTCAAGCTGGTTTGGTGCTCTTCGTTGGGCTGCAGGGCTCCTCCGGTGCCCGTGGATTCTCCAGGACGGGAGGGGATAGGGTTACCCTCCTCCGGTGGCTGCTCTTCTGCTCGTCGAGCGAGCCGATGATCTGGATTTGGCCATTGCTGCTGCCCATTTGTGCATTCCGACAGCTCGCCCCTGTTCCATGCCTGGACTCTTGCATTTGGCGTTGCTCTGTTTCAGGTTAGGCGTCGTCGGCAGGCTGGGAACGCCTGGTTCCGTCCCTGTGGTTTCCTGCGATGCCATTCATGCAGGTTCTAGGGTGAGCATGTCCATCGCTCACCGGTGTGGCGCCTCGAGCCAGGCGAGGAGGCAGGGGCCTTCTGTGACGATGGATCTGGATGGATGTGTCGCCTTCAAGCCCAGGCGTTCGGCTATGGCGTGCTTTGCTCCGTCGTCGGTGCTTTTTCCTGAGACGTTTAGCGTTTTTGCCTTGGTTCTTGGCGTGTTTGGGGTTCATGGCATCTCTAGCTATGCTTGCTAGCTTGTTGTATGCCTCTGCGAGCTGCTCCTAGGCGCCATTGTATCTTTGCCTTTTGTTTTCTTTCCTTTTAGTTGGAGTGTGGTTGTATTCCGTCGCTGTAATCCTGGCCGGTTGATAGCTTTGTTAATTCAAAGCCGGGCTCTTCTGGAGCCTACGTTCCAAAAAAAAAACAATAAATCCTTATACACGATTGTGTACAATACTACTTTTTATTTCAATTAAAACTGGTTGCTTTTTTGCATTCATTTATTGCTTAACAAACATATTTGAACTGTATACATTTCAATGTGTCAATGATAATATGTTTTATACAAAAAAGAAAAAGAAAATAAAGAATAAACTTATAAATATACAGAATAGTAGCAAAAGAGCATTACTAGTAGAGCCCTCAAACCTTCAAACCCCTAAAAATAACTGCTTTTTTACAGTTTTCACGGAAAAAACGCCGTAGACTAGAACCTCTAAACCCTCTAACCCGTAAAAAAATTTAGAGGTCCAACCCTCAAACCAGTTTGCAATCCGTACAAGTAGGGGTTGAGAGGAAAATCGCCCCCCCAACCCGCACTCGCTCGCTCGCTCCTCGCTCGCTCGTTCCTCGCTCGCGCGGGAGCCAACTGCTCCTCCTCCCGGCCTCCTTCTCCGGCCATGGAGGGCCCCGCCGCCGCCGCGCCTGCCCCGGCTGCCTCGCCCGCCCGGCCGCCGCGCCTGCCACGGCCCCCACCCCCGCCCCCGCCCCGCGCTGCTCACTACAGGCACCGACCCACGAGCAACGGGTGCCGGACGGGGCATGCGAGGCGTTTGCGGCCATGCGCGCCGCCGGGGCCGCGCCCGACAGGTTCCTCCTCTCAATGGTGCTCCGGGCCTGCGTCGGCGCGGACGCGCCCCGCCTTGCCGCCGCAGCGCACGCGCTCGCCGCCAAGGGCGGGCCCGCACTCGCCGACGACGCCGTGGTTGGGAACGCTGTCGTCGCCATGTACGCGGCGCTCGGGGACGTCCGCGCCGCGCGCGCAGCGTTCGCGTCGCTCCCCGAGCGCGACGTCGTGGCATGGACCGCTCTCGTGGGCGCCTACGCCAACGCCGGGGAGCTGGGCGAGGCCTTCTAGCTGTTTGAATCGATGCAGGCCAGTGGCGTGCGGCCTGACGTGATTTCGTGGAACACCCTCGTCTCCGGCTTCGCGAGGAATGGTGATATTGGTGCTGCGCTCGATCTATTTGACGAAATGCGACTGAGGGGTGTCAAGCCACGGGTCAGTTCTTGGAACTGCATCATCTCTGGCTGTGTGCAGAATGCACGCTATGATGAGGCTTTGGGCATCTTCTTGGAGATGTGCGAGACTGAGATGCCCGATGCAGTCACTATTGCTAGTATACTCGTGGTCGGCTCCGGGATGATCTAATAGAGCACCACCAGCAGTTGGATGGGCGGCGCATTGGCCCATGATGTATCTTTGTTTTACTTTTCTATGTCCTATTTGATTCGAACAATTAATGTAATTTGCTCAAATATTGTTGTAATAATTTGAATGATTATTGTTTTATTCGGTGTTGTAATAATAACTAGAATGATTATTGTTTTATGTCAATTGTGATGGAATTTGTGATATGTCATATGATGAAATGTGATGAAATGTGTGATATATGAAATGACAGTTTTAAAGGTTGGGGTTGAGGCAAAGACTAGAACCCTCAAATCCAACCCTTAAAGCAGTTTACGGGTTGGGTTTGAGGGTTCTAGTCTTTGCCCCTGTTTTTCAATCCTTAAAAGTGTCAAAAACTGGCACTTCTCAACCCTTAAAACTGCTATAAGGGTTTGAGGGTTTGAGGGTTCTACTAGTAATGCTCTAAGAATCTTATCTGGATTACATGACCTGTAGTTAACGCAAGCGTGAGTCTGCAAATGGAAATCCAGCCAGGCAAATAAAATGAATTAGCTGACAAAAATCAGGAGATGTAGTACCTAATGAAAGGAGAAAGAGGGGGCGTCATACTCCATAAGACACGAACGCACAGAATACAATATCACAGGAATTGTAGGAAGGAGATGAACTTTCATTATACGTGCCCGGGAGGAAGATAGTAGCAGCATGGCAGCGTGCGAGAGGAACGCCAGCACATGGAGGCGCTTCTTCCGTCAGGTCGTGAGGGAGGTGCGCGGGTGTCTGTGGGCAGCAAAGGATGCAGGTGGGGCCTGGAGATGGCAACGCGAAGTAGCTCCCCGGCGACGGTTTTTCTCGGTGGAGCAGCTTGAACTGCGTAGCCGGCTCCGCCGTGGTGGTGGTTGCTGGTCCTTCATCGTAGATACCCGACGGTGGCACTGGCGCCACTCCCGCTCGAACGGCGAGAGACATGCTGGAGGAAGCCTTGATGGGTGGGGACGGCGATGCAAGTTCTCGCTCTGCAGAGCAGGAGCGGCATCGGCTTGACAGGACTCTTGCCCAGTACAGGCCCTGATGGCGGCGACAGAGCCCCGCTCTGCAGCTCCATCCTGGGAGATCACTGGTCCTTGTGCAGCCCACTGATCGCACACCCATCGGCCTGTTGTTGATGTCCCGGACGGCTTTCAGTCTTTCCACGGCTCCCCTGCAGCAGTAGGGTACCACGAACTGCAGCATGAAAAAGAAAGAAAAATTATTAGATAGGAAAGAGATGGGCAGGCAACGACAGCGAGTGAGCGAGAACATCAAGAACAGATACAGAACGGCGCGCTCCGAGCCGTCCGCTCGTCCCCTCGTTCTGCCGGACTTCCACCCGGCCCCGCTCCTGGGGGTCTTCGTCGACATCTCCGACTCCGCCATGCCCGACTTCGTGCCTGACCGCCACTGGTCCGTGTTGGAAAAATTATGCATCTCTGGGATGCTATTAGCAGGAACAGATTGCATCTAGAACACCTAAAACATGAACAGAGAAGGGTTTAGGGGATCATTACGTGTCACGGCAGTGGACATGATCGTCTGCTTGGTGCAGGCTTGATGCAGAGGTGATGTAGTCGAGGTAGAAGTCCTCCTCAACGTCCTGATGCCCTCAGGACGCCACCGGCACTGCCCGGGGACGGGAGCGGCGGCTGGAGTAGGTCTTTCCATCGCTGCAGCGCTCCCCCTGATCGGATGGGGTGAGAGAATATCGGGAGGGGAGTGAAACCGTACGAGAATTGTGATCGCGCAGGCTGCCAACCGTCTCCCGTTCCCTTTTATGTAGCGCTGGCGACAGGGGACCTAAACCATCAGTTGGTTTGGGTGCCCCCGATCAGGGCGCCTTAGTTGGGATAAAAACCTCATGTACGTTGGTGCGTGGGGCCTTTTCATTAACGTTATCTTTCTCCTTTTTTTTTCTGTTAAACTAATAGATCTAACTGGCCTGTTTAAGCCGTCAGATCAAAACCAACATTCTCCCCCTTGATCGTTAGGCTTAACTTCATTCGCCCATTCTACATAGGAATGATGTACCAAAGTGAGGTGTTACAACAGCTTGAAACGCCACAGAACCTCAACACTTATAGTACACCCGCCTATTTCGAAATGGAAAACATTTTACTAATTGGGGAGTGGTTTATTTTAATGGTCCTCTTATTCCAGAATCATCAGGCCTCCAGTAGTCCCATGCCGGCAACATGCTCACGAAAGATACTGGGTGGTAAGCCTTTTGTTAGCGGATCCGCAAGCATATGCTTCGTTCTTATATGTTTAACATCAACTGTTTGATCCTGGATTCTATCTTTCACAACACGATACTTTATGTCAATGTGTCTGGCAGCATTACTTGACCTGTTGTTACTCGTATAGAAAACTGCTGGTTCATTATCGCAGTACAATAAAATTGGTTTAGATATGCTGTCAACCACTTTAAGTCCGGGTATAAAATTCTTTAGCCATACAGCCTGCCCGGTGGCCTTATAACATGCTACAAATTCTGCTTGCATCGTATATCCAGCAGTTAACGTTTGTTTGGAGCTTTTCCACGATATAGCTCCTCCCGCGAGTGTGAATATATAACCTGACGTGGATCTCATACTATCCACACACCCGGCAAAATCAGAGTCTGAATAACCAACAATTTCTAGGTTATCAGTTCTTTTATATGTAAGCATGAAGTCCTTAGTTCCTTGCATATAACGCAAGACTTTCTTTGCGGCCTTTCAGTGGTCCGGTCCTGGATTTGATTGGTATCTGCCAAGCACCCCGGTTACAAAACATAAGTCTGGGCGTGTACACACTTGAGCATACATGATGCTTCCAACAGCTGAAGCATAAGGAACCGACTTCATCTGATCAGTTTCACATTGGTTCCTCGGACATTGAAATGTCCCAAACTTATCGCCCTTAACTATAGGAGCAGGTGAGGGTGAGCACTTATGCATATTGAATTTTTTTAGTACTCTCTCAAAGTATGCCTTTTGAGATAGTCCTAACGTTCCTCTGGACCTATCTCGATGAATCTCGATGCCGAGGACATACGAGGCTTCACCAAGATCTTTCATATCAAAATTGGATGACAGAAAATTCTTGGTCTCATGCAGCATATCCTTATCGCTACATGCCAACAATATGTCATCAACGTATAGGACTAAAAATGTGAACCTACTGCCTTTAAACTTAACGTATATGCAGTTGTCCACAACATTTTCGGTGAAACCAAAAGTTTTGATAATTTTATCAAACTTGAGGTACCACTCTCTTGAAGCTTGCTTCAAGCCATAAATTGATTTCTTTGGACGACATGCTAAATGTTCCTTTCCTTCCACAACAAAGCCTTCTGGCTGAGCCATGTAGACATCTTCTTTTAAGTCACCATTTAGAAATGCCGTTTTAACATCCATTTGGTGTAGTTCCAGGTCGTAATGAGCTACTAATGCCATTATGATTCTGAAAGAATCCTTGGTTGACACAGGAGAGAAAGTTTGTTTATAATCAATGCCTTCTCTCTGTGTATACCCTTTTGCCACTAGCCTTGCCTTGAACCGTTCGACATTCCCTTTGGAATCATACTTGGTTTTGTAGACCCACTTGGAGCCTACTTTCTTAGCTCCATCGAGAACTTCTACTAAGTCCCATACATCGTTTGAGCCCATAGATTTCAACTCGTCTTCCATGGCAACCAACCATTTGGACGAATTTTCGCTTTTAATGACTTCCTTATATGAGGTTGGATCCTCCACCTTTCCCATATCATTCATGTCCTCCATAAAAAAGGTGATATAATCATCTGATATGGCTTTCTTCCTCTCACGCCGTGGTCTACCCATGGGCGGAGGTGGTGGTGGAACATCATCATTTTCATTATTTTCTCGGAGATCCTCATTTGTGTTTGGATTCTCATTATTAGTTTCTGGATCACCATTCGACTGAGAGACTGAACCGTGAGATTCAGGATCATCAGATGTCACATTTCTTCGTATTGGAAAAACAATCTCTTGGATAGTCGGGGATGGTACACAAACCCGCTTCTCCTCAAGATCGATCTCCCTTAAATTTGTGATCTCATTATCCTCAAAAAAATACCGCTTGTCTAGTCTCCACAAACTTGGTGGTGTGATTTGGACAATAAAAATGATATCCCTTTCCCCTATGAGGGTATCCTACGAAGAAACAACTAACTGTTTTTGGATCCAATTTCTTAAGTTGTGGATTGAAAACTTTAGCTTCAGCAGGGCAACCCCACACCCGTAAGTAATTCAAGCTCGGTTTCTTTCCCGCCCACATCTCGTAAGGTGTGTTAGGTGCTGACTTAGTTGGAGCAAGATTTAGTATGTGTGCAGCTGTCTTTAATGCCTCTATCCAAAGGCTTACTGGTAAACTCGAGTGACTAAGCATGCTTCGCACCATATCCATAAGGGTGCGGTTGCGGCGCTCGGCCACACCATTTTGTTGTGGTTCACCAGGCATTGAGTACTGAGCAATGATTCCATTTTCAGATAAGAACTTGGCAAAAGGTCCAGGAATCTGCCCATAAGGAGCATGCCTACCATAATACTCTCCCCCGCGATCAGACCGTACAACTTTGATTTTTGCGTTCAGTTGATTTTCAACCTCCGCTTTATAGACTTTGAATTTCTCCAAAGCTTCCGACCGGTCACGCATGGGATAAATATACCCATAGCGGGAAAAGTCATCTGTGAATGTAATGAACGAATCAAAACCATCTACAGACTTAATATTAAGGGGTCCACATATGTCGGTGTGAATTAATTCTAAAACCCTTGTGGCTCTAACTGCTCCTTTCTTAATTGTTTTTGCAAATTTTCCTTTAATGCAGTCGACACATTTGTCTGCATCTGAGAAGTCTAATGGGAGGAGTATTTCATTTTTAACTAAGCGTTCCATTCTCCCCCTCGAAATGTGGCCCAAACGACAATGCCACAATTTCGAAGAATTACTTACTCCTTTCCATTTCTTCTCAACATTAATTTCATCACTCACATGCATAACTGAATCATTATGAAGAGATAACATGTATAGTTGGCCTCGTCTAACACCGATGCCTACATTCTTATTACATTTGATCAAAGCAAATTGTTTCTTGCCAAAATGGCACTCATACATATCATCATCTAAACGAGAAATTGAAATCAAATTCCTACTTAAGGTAGGCACATAAATAACATTATTCAATCTAAGAGTGTGGCCAGTGTGTAGCTCCAACGTGAGAGATCCCACAGCTTCAACATCGGCCTCAACTCCGTTCGCAACCTTAAGCTTTCTTGTTCCTCCTCTTATGGTTTGGATCGTATCGAATCCCTGCATAGAGTTAGCAACGTGAGTGGTTGCCCCTGAATCAATCCACCATGACTTTATTGAAAAATCAACATAAAGTGATTCATCTACAAAAGTAATTTCATCAATACCTCTTTTGTTCATCCATTTTAGAAAGCCTGGGCAGTCCCTTTGATAGTGTCCCTCTTCTTTGCAGAAGTTACAAGCATTTTCTCCAGCAGTGGAGCTGCTAGGAGCAGAAGAAGAACCACCGGCTTCTTTACCCTTGAATGCCTTAGGGTTGAATGGCTTAGTGCCTTCTTTCTTGACTTGCCTTTTTGTTGGGGAACGTAGCAGAAATTCAAAATTTTCCTACGCGTCACCAAGATCTATCTATGGAGAAACCAGCTACGAGTAGAAGGAGAGTGCATCTACATACCCTTGTAGATCGCTAAGCGGAAGCGTTCAAGTGAACGGGGTTGATGGAGTCGTACTCGTCGTGATTCAGATCACCGATGATCCTAGTGCCGAACGGACGGCACCTCCGCGTTCAACACACGTACAGCCCGGTGACGTCTCCCACGCCTTGATCCAGCAAGGAGAGAGGGAGAGGTTGAGGAAGACTCCATCCAACAGCAGCACAATGGCGTGGTGGTGATGGAGGAGCGTGGCAATCCTGCAGGGCTTCGCCAAGCACCTACGGGAGAGGAGGAGGTGTCACGGGAGGGAGGGAGGCGCCAAGGGCTCAGGTATGGATGCCCTCCCTCCCCTCCACTATATATAGGGGCAAGGGAGAGGGGGGAGGCGCAGCCTTGCCCCTTACTCCAAGAAAGGGGTGCGGCCAAGACGGGGGGAGGAGTCCATCCTCCCCAAGGCACCTCGGAGGTGCCTTCCCCCTTGAGGACTCTTCCCTCTAGGGTTCCCTAGGCGCATGGGCCTCTTGGGGCTGGTGCCCTTGGCCCATGTAGGCCAAGGCGCACCCCCTACAGCCCATGTGCCCCCCCGGGGCAGGTGGCCCCACCCGGTGGGCCCCCGGGACCCTTCCGGTGGTCCCGGTACAATACCGATGACCCCGAAACTTGTCCCGATGGCCGAAACAGGACTTCCTATATATAAATCTTTACCTCCGGACCATTCCGGAACTCCTCGTGACGTCCGGGATCTCATCCGGGACTCCGAACAACATTCGGTAACCACATACAAGCTTCCTTTATAACCCTAGCGTCATCGAACCTTAAGTGTGTAGACCCTACGGGTTCGGGAGACATGCAGACATGACCGAGACGTTCTCCGGTCAATAACCAACAGCGGGATCTGGATACCCATGTTGGCTCCCACATGTTCCATGATGATCTCATCGGATGAACCACGATGTCAAGGACTCAATCGATCCCGTATACAATTCCCTTTGTCTAGCGGTATTTTACTTGCCCGAGATTCGATCGCCGGTATACCGATACCTTGTTCAATCTCGTTACCGGCAAGTCTCTTTACTCGTTCCGTAACACATCATCCTGTGATCAACCCCTTGGTCACATTGTGCACATTATGATGATGTCCTACCGAGTGGGCCCAGAGATACCTCTCCGTTTACACGGAGTGACAAATCCCAGTCTCGATCCGCATAAAACAATAGATACTTTCGGAGATGCCTGTAGTGCACCTTTATAGTCACCCAGTTACGTTGTGACGTTTGATACACCCAAAGCACTCCTACGGTATCCAGGAGTTACACGCTCTCATGGTCGAAGGAAGAGATACTTGACATTGGCAAAGCTCTAGCAAATGAACTACACGATCTTTTGTGCTAGTCTTAGGATTGGGTCTTGTCCATCACATCATTCTCCTAATGATGTGATCCCGTTATCAACGACATCCAATGTCCATAGCCAGGAAACCATGACTATCTGTTGATCACAACGAGCTAGTCAACTAGAGGCTCACTAGGGACATATTGTGGTCTATGTATTCACACGTGTATTACGATTTCCGGATAATACAGTTATAGCATGAATAAAATACTATTATCATGAACAAAGAAATATAATAATAACACTTTTATTATTGCCTCTAGGGCATATTTCCAACAGTCTCCCACTTGCACTAGAGTCAATAATCTAGTTCACATCACCATGTGATTAACACTGACAGGTCACATCACCATGTGACCAACATCCAAAGAGTTTACTAGTGTCACTAAACTAGTTCACATCATCATGTGATCAAGACTCAATGAGATCTGGGGTTTGGTCATGTTCTGCTTGTGAGAGAGGTTTTAGTCAACGGGTCTGAACCTTTCAGATCCGTGTGTGCTTTACAAATCTCTATGTCATCTCCTAGATGTAGCTCCCACGTTCTATTTGGAGCTATTCCAAATAACTGTTCTACTTGGAGCTATTCTAAATTGTTGCTCCATTATACGTATCTGGTATCTCTACTCAGAGCTATCCGGATAGGTGTTAAGCTTGCATCGACGTAACCCTTTACGACGAACTCTTTTACCACCTCCATAATCGAGAAAATTCCTTAGTCCACTAGTTACTAAGGATAACTTTGACTGCTGTCCTGTGATCCATTCATGGATCACTCTTGTACCCCTTGACTGACTCATGGCAAGGCACACTTCAGGTGCGGTACACAGCATAGCATACTGAAGAGCCTACGTCTCAAGCATAGGGGACGACCTTCGTCCTTTCTCTCTATTCTGCCGTGGTCGAGCTTTAAGTCTTAACTTCGTACCTTACAACTCAGGCAAGAACTCCTTTTTTGACTGGTCCATCTTGAACACCTTCAAGATCATGTCAAGGTATGTGCTCATTTGAAAGTACCATTAAGCGTTTTGATCTATCCTTATAGATCTTGATGCTCAATGCTCAAGCAGCTTAATCCAGGCTTTCCATTGAAAAACACTTTCAAAATAACCCTATATGCTTTCCAGAAATTCTACGTCATTTCTGATCAACAATATGTCAACAACATATACTCATCAGAAATTCTATAGTGCTCCCACTCACTTCTTTGGAAATACAAGTTTCTCATAAACTTTGTATAGACCCAAAATCTTTGATCATCTTATCAAAGCGTACATTCCAACTCCGAGATGCCTACTCCAGTCCTTAGAAGGATCCCTGGAGCCAGCATACCTTTTAGCATCCTTAGGATCGACAAAAACTTTCTGATTGTATTACATACAACCTTTCCTCACGAAAACCGGTAAGGAAACTCGTTTTGACATCCATCTGCCAGATTTCATAAATACAGCTAATGCTAACATGAATCCGACGAACTTTAAGCATCGCTACGGATGAGAAAATCTCATCGTAGTCAACTCCTTGAACTTGTGAAAAAACTCTTCGCCACAAGTCGAGCTTCATGGACGGTGACATTACCGTCCACGTTCGTCTTCTTCTTGAAGATCCATTTATCTCAATGGCTTGCCGATCATCGGGCAAGTCCACCAAAGTCCATGCTTTGTTCTGATACATGGATCCTATCTCGGATTTCATGGCTTCTAACCATTTGTTGGAATTTGGGCCCACCGTCGCTTCTCCATAGCTCGTAGGTTCATTGTTGTCTAGCAACATGACCTTCAAGACAGGATTACTGTACCACTCTGAAGTAGTACGTATCCTTGTCACCCTACGAGGTACGGCAGTGACTTGATCCGAAACTTCATGATCATTATCATAAGCTTCTACTTCAATTGGTGTAGGTGCCACATGAACAACTTCCTGTGCCCTAATACACACTGGTTGAAGTGATGGTTCAATAACCATATCAAGTCTCCACCATCCTCCCACTCAACTCTTTCGAGAGAAACCTTTCCTCGAGAAAGGACCCGATTCTAGAAACAATTCATATTGCTTTCGGATCTGAGACAGGAGGTATACCCAACTGTTTTGGGTGTCCTATGAAGATGCATTTTATCCGCTTTGGGTTCGAGCTTATCAATCCTGAAACTTTTCCACATAAGCGTCGCAGCCCCAAACCTTTAAGAAACGACAACTTAGGTTTCGGTGTCATCTCAACGGAATTACGTGGTGCCCTATTTAAAGTGAATGTGGTTGTCTCTAATGCCTAACCCATGAACGATAGTGGTAATTCGATAAGAGACATCATGGTACGCACCATATCCAATAGGGTGCAACTATGATGTTCGGACACACCATCACACTATGGTGTTCCAGGCGGTATTAATTGCGAAACAATTTCCACAATGTCTTAATTGTGTGCCAAAACTCGTAACTCAGATATTCATCTCTATGATCATATCATAGACATTTTATCCTCTTGTCACAATGATCTTCTACTTCACTCTGAAATTATTTGAACCATTCAATAATTTAGACTTGTGTTTCATCAAGTAAATATTCTCAACATCTACTCGAATCATCTATGAAGTAAGAACATAACGATATTCACTGCATGCCTCAGCACTCATTGGACTGCACACATCAAAATGTGTTACTTCCAATAAGTTGCTATCTTGTTCCATCTTACTGAAAACGAGGCTTTTCAGTCATCTTGCCCATGTGGTATGATTTGCATATCTCAAGTGATTCATAATCAAGTGAGTCCAAACGATCCATCTGCATGGAGTTTCTTCATGCGTATACACCAATAGACATGGTTCGCATGTCTCAAACTTTTCTAAAACGAGTGAGTCCAAAGATCCATCAACATGGAGCTTCTTCATGCGTTTTATACCATTATGACTTACATGGCAGTGCCACAAGTAAGTGGTACTATCATTACTATCTTATATCTTTTGGTATGAAAATGTGTATCCCTATGATCAAAATTCAATAAACCATTCCTTTAGGTGCAAGAGCACTTATTCAGGTTTAATACTAATCTTGATGGTAGAGGGAGCGTGCGATGTTAGATCACATCAAACTTGGAAACACTTCCAACACGTATCGTCAGCTCACCTTTAGCTAGTCTCCGTTTTATTCCGTAGCTTTTATTTCGAGTTACTAACACTTAGCAACCGAACCGGTATCTAATACCCTGGTGCTACTAGGAGTACTAGTAAAGTACACATTAACATAATGTATATCCAATATACTTCTATCGACCTTGCCAGCCTTCTCATCTACCAAGTATCTAGGGTAATCTTGCTCCAGTGGTTGTTCCCCTTATTACAGAAGCACTTAGTCTCGGATTTGGGTTCAACCTCGGGTTTCTTCATTGGTGCAGCAGCTGATTTGCCGTTTCATGAAGTATCCCTTCTTTCCCTTGCCCTTCTTGAAACTAGTGGTTTCATCAACCATCAACAATTGATGCTCCTTCTTGATTTCTACTTTCGCGATGTCAAACAACGCGAATACCTCAAGGATCATCATCTCTATCCTTGATATGTTATAGTTCATCACGAAGCTCTAGCAGCTTGGTGGCAATGACTTTGGGGAAACATCACTATCTCATCTGGAAGATCAACTCCCACTCGATTCAAGTGATTGTTGTACTCAGACAATCTGAGCACAAGCTCAACGATTGAACTTTTCTCCCTTAGTTTGCAGGCTAAGAAAATCGTCGGAGGTCTTATACCTCTTGACATGGGCACGAGCCTGAAATCCCAATTTCAGCTCTCGAAACATCTCATATGTTCCGCGATGTTTCGAAAAACGTCTTTGGTGCCTCTACTTAAACCATTTAACTGAACTATCACGTAGTTATCAAAACGTGTATGTCCGATGTTCGCAACATCCACAAACGACGTTTGGGGTTCAGCACACTAAGCGGTGCATTAAGGACATAAGCTTTCTACTGTCCGCATAATTGCTACTATCAACTTTCAACTATATTTTCTCTAGGAACATATCTAAAACAGTAGAACTATAGCGTGAGCTACGACATAATTTGCAAAAGGTCTTTTGACTATGTTCAGGATAATTGAGTTCATCTTATGAACTCCCACTCAGATAGACATCCCTCTGGTCATCTAAGTGATCACATGATCCGAGTCAACTAGGCCGTGTCCGATCATCACGTGAGACGGACTAGTCATCATCGGTGAACATCTTCATGTTGATCGTATCTACTATACGACTCATGCTCGACCTTTCGGTCTCCGTGTTCCGAGGCCATGTCTGCACATGCTAGGCTCGTCAAGTTAACCCTAAGTGTTTTCGCTGTGTAAAACTGTCTTACACCCGTTGTATGTGAACGTAAGAATCCATCACACCCGATCATCACGTGGTGCTTAGAAGCGACGAACTGTAGCAACGGTGCATAGTTAGGGGAGAACACTTCTTGAAATTTTGTAAGGGATCATCTTATTTACTACCGTCGTCCTAAGTAAACAAGATGCATAAACATGATAAACATCACATGCAATCAAATAGTGACATGATATGGCCAATATCATTTTGCTCCTTTTGATCTTCATCTTCGGGGCTCCATGATCATCATCGTCACCGGCATTACACCATGATCTCCATCATCATGATCTCCATCATCGTGTCTTCATGAAGTTGTCACGCCAATGACTACTTCTACTTCTATGGCTAACGCGTTTAGCAATAAAGTAAAGTAAGTTACATGGCGTTCTTCAATGACTCGCAGGTCATACAAAAAATAAAGACAACTCCTATGGCTCCTGCCGGTTGTCATACTCATCGACATGCAAGTCGTGAATCCTATTACAAGAACATGATCAATCTCATACATCACATATCATTCATCACATTCTTCTTGGCCATATCACATCACATAGCATACCCTGCAAAAACAAGTTAGACGTCCTCTAATTGTTGTTGCATGTTTTACGTGGCTGCTATGGGTTTCTAGCAAGAACGTTTCTTACCTACGCAAGACCACAACGTGATATGCCAATTGCTATTTACCCTTCATAAGGACCCTTTTCATCGAATCCGTTCCGACTAAAGTGGGAGAGACTGGCACCCGCTAGCCACCTTATGCACCAAGTGCATGTCAATCGGTGGAACCTGTCTCACGTAAGAGTACGTGTAAGGTCGGTCCGGGCCGCTTCATCCCACAATACCGCCGAAACAAGATTGGACTAGTAACGGTAATCATATTGAACAACATCAACGCCCACAACTACTTTGTGTTCTACTCGTGCAAAGAATCTACGCAATAGACCTAGCTCATGATGCCACTGTTGGGGAACGTAGCAGAAATTCAAAATTTTCCTACGTAACACCAAGATCTATCTATGGAGAAACCAGCTACGAGTAGAAAGGGGAGTGCATCTACATACCCTTGTAGATCGCTAAGCGGAAGCGTTCAAGTGAACGGGGTTGATGGAGTCGTACTCGTCGTGATTCAGATCACCGATGATCAAGTGCCGAACGCACGGCACCTCCGCGTTCAACACACGTACAGCCCGGTGACGTCTCCCACGCCTTGATCCAGCAAGGAGGGAGGGAGAGGTTGAGGAAGACTCCATCCAACAGCAGCACAACGGCGTGGTGGTGGTGGAGGAGCGTGGTAATCCCGCAGGGCTTCGCCAAGCACCACGGGAGAGGAGGAGGAACTTGGGAGAGAGGGAGGGGCTGCACCAAAGGCATAAGGTATGTTTGGGAGGCCCTCCTACCCCACTATATATAGGGATCCCAAGGGGGGGTGCGCCAACCCCTAGGAGATCCAATCTCCAAGGGGCGGCGGCCAGGGGAGGAGTCCTCCCCCCCCAAGGCACCTAGGAGGTGCCTTCCCCTGCTGGGACTCTTCCTTTAGGGTTTCCCCAGGCGCATGGGCCTCTTGGGGCTGGTGCCCTTGGCCCATGTAGGCCAAGGCGCACCCCCTACAGCCCATGTGGCCCCCCGGGGCAGGTGGCCCCACCCGGTGGGCCCCCGGGACCCTTCTGGTGGTCCCGGTACAATACCGATGACCCCGAAACTTGTCCCGATGGCCGAAACAGGACTTCCTATATATAAATCTTTACCTCCGGACCATTCCGGAACTCCTCGTGACGTCCGGGATCTCATCCGGGACTCCGAACAACATTCGGTAACCACATACAAGCTTCCTTTATAACCCTAGCGTCATCGAACCTTAAGTGTGTAGACCCTACGGGTTCGGGAGACATGCAGACATGACCGAGACGTTCTCCGGTCAATAACCAACAGCGGGATCTGGATACCCATGTTGGCTCCCACATGTTCCATGATGATCTCATCGGATGAACCACGATGTCAAGGACTCAATCGATCCCGTATACAATTCCCTTTGTCTAGCGGTATTTTACTTGCCCGAGATTCGATCGCCGGTATACCGATACCTTGTTCAATCTCGTTACCGGCAAGTCTCTTTACTCGTTCCGTAACACATCATCCTGTGATCAACCCCTTGGTCACATTGTGCACATTATGATGATGTCCTACCGAGTGGGCCCAGAGATACCTCTCCGTTTACACGGAGTGACAAATCCCAGTCTCGATCCGCATAAAACAATAGATACTTTCGGAGATGCCTGTAGTGCACCTTTATAGTCACCCAGTTACGTTGTGACGTTTGATACACCCAAAGCACTCCTACGGTATCCAGGAGTTACACGCTCTCATGGTCGAAGGAAGAGATACTTGACATTGGCAAAGCTCTAGCAAATGAACTACACGATCTTTTGTGCTAGTCTTAGGATTGGGTCTTGTCCATCACATCATTCTCCTAATGATGTGATCCCGTTATCAACGACATCCAATGTCCATAGCCAGGAAACCATGACTATCTGTTGATCACAACGAGCTAGTCAACTAGAGGCTCACTAGGGACATATTGTGGTCTATGTATTCACACGTGTATTACGATTTCCGGATAATACAGTTATAGCATGAATAAAATACTATTATCATGAACAAAGAAATATAATAATAACACTTTTATTATTGCCTCTAGGGCATATTTCCAACACTTTTCTGAGGCTTAGGGAAACCTTGTCCGTCATGCTTTCTCTTGTTAGAGCCAACATGAAAGACATGGTCTTTTTTCTGCCTCATGATCCTTTCTTCCTCCTGGACGATCCTTGCGGTCATCTCAGAGAGTGGCCATTTTTCCTTTAGAGAGTTATAGTTGACCTTAAATTGTTCAAACTCTTCAGGAAGAGACTCAAGAATAATTATGACAAGAAGGGCTTCACTTAAAGAACACTCCAAAGCCTTAAGCTTGGTGAAAGCATTTACCACCCTCAATATGTGCTGCCTAACATTTCCGTCAATAGTGTATTTCTGAAGAAGTTTAGCAAAAAGCTCATGAGCATACACTTTGTCGGAGCCTTTAAATTGCTCCTCCATTTCAGTGAGGAAATCTTTAGCAGTATCTTTCTTAGGGAGTGCTTCAGAAATGTCCGGCGATATTGTCGCTTTCATGATGAGAAGCGCAATATGGTTGGACTTATTCCACTTTTCCATCTTAACATCATACTCCTTCTTGAGTTCTGCATACCCTGTGACACCTGCCACAGGTGCCACAGGTTTTTCTTCCCTCAAGGCATAGTCAAATTCATTACAACCCAAACATAATTCGACTTGGGACTTCCAACGAGGGAAGTTACTCCCCGTAAGTGGTTCGATCGTGTCGGACCGGAATGGAGCGGAAGCTGAAATCATCATAAAAGTTCATAAGTAAACTTGCATGATTATAAATTTACGTTGGTAAATAAACAAACATGCCAAGTATTTAATTTCAACTCCATGTCAAAACACCGTTGGGCAGAAAAAACATGGAATTAAAATATCATAAGTGATGACTCATAATAATAAAACAACATTGGTCCGAAATAAAATTAGGGTCATGTCATTATTGATTTAAGCATCAACATAAAAAAACAATATCATTATTTGATGCTTAAATAAGTTCATCATGCAAAACACATAATAAATCCTGAATAAAATATCTCGTTGGTTCAATTTTACCCAGAATAATAATGTGTTCATTATATTTTTATGCATTTTTTTAAACAGTGCAAAAACATAATAACTATTAACTTAAACGCACTGGAAAAACAAAAAAAATGGCGACAGTGATTTTGGCCCAAGAAAACCCACGGCTGTGCGAAATGCGGATCAGTCCAGTAGCGTATTTTTTTTTGGCTGGACTGAGACAATCTGGGCTGAAGCCCGCGGCCGGATATGGCCCGTTAAACCCCCGAAGGCCCGAAGCGGTGCTCCGCGTCGCTGTGAGCCGCTCGATCAAATGGGACGGCCGGCGCGGCTTGGAGCCCGAACAAAAATGCCGACCGGCCTAACCCTAGTCACTTTCTCCCCTGACCCCTCCGCCCCCGCGTTTATCGCTACAGAGGGCGGCGACGGCGGACAACGGCGGCCCGACGCGCACCGGCCAAGGCGGCGCTGCGGCTGCGCTCGTCGGAGCAGCGTGCCGCGGACTTAGTCCGGCGCGCTCCTCCGTCAAGCGTGGCTGCTGACGCCGCGCGCGAGGGACGGGGTATGCTCGCCCGGGATTCCATTTCGGGGTGACGGCGGCGAGCACGACCACAAGGCCGAGCTGGCGTTCGTCCATAAGCACGGCGGCAGCGGCTCAAGTTCTTTCCGCACGTCGTCCCGAGGACGGCGGCGTCACGGCGTCTCCGCCCTCGCACCGCGGTGGATGCGATGCGGGCCCCGAAGGGAAGAGGCGGCTACGCAGCGCATTAGGTGAGGATTCTCCTCATTTCTTCTCCAATTCGTTTTCATCAGTGCTTGATTTGGGGAAAAATAGTCCTAATTGCAGAATTAGGGTTCTTACGAATTGGGGAAAAGATCTAGGGTTCTTAAACATGAGGGGTTCCTACTGTTGATGTGCGTGTATCCCTCTGCCTTGTGTGTTGATAATGCATACGGAAACAGGACTTAATCATGATGAATTTTAATCAACTTAACATGAAGGTGAGCATTAGATCTTAACTTAGATTAATTAGAATTGATGAACTTAGGTGGCACTACTGATCCGTAGCAAATTGGAATTAAAACATCATCAACAGTGGGCAATTGACATCAACATCAAAAAACAGTAGCAATCAAACTTGATCTACAGAGGGCCTAAACTTAAGATTGGTTTACTGAACATGATATAGGGATCTAAAAGCAATCATATCTGGCGACTGATACCATTGTTGGAAAAATTATGCATCTCTGGGATGCTATTAGCAGGAACAGATTGCATCTAGAACACCTAAAACATGAACAGAGAAGGGTTTAGGGGATCATTACATGTCACGGTAGTGGACATGATCGCCTGCTTGGTGCAGGCTTGATGCAGAGATGATGTAGTCGAGGTAGAAGTCCTCCTCAACGTCCTGATGCCCTCAGGACGCCACCGGCACTGCCCGGGGACGGGAGCGGCGGCTGGAGTAGGTCTTCCCGTCGCTGCAGCGCTCCCCCTGATCGGATGGGGTGAGAGAATATCGGGAGGGGAGTGAAACCGTACGAGCATTGTGATCGCGCAGGCTGCCAACCCTCTCCCGTTCCCTTTTATGTAGGGCTGGCGACAGGAGACCTAAACCATCAGTTGGTTTGGGTGCCCCCGATCAGGGCGCCTTAGTTGGGATAAAAACCTCACGTACGTTGGTGCGTGGGGCCTTTTCATTAACGTTATCTTTCTCCTTTTTTTTCTGTTAAACTAATAGATCTAACTGGTCTGTTTAAGCCGTCAGATCAAAACCAACAGTCCGATCCAGACCACACACACCGCCACCGTCCGCGGCACCGACGTCTTCCTCACCCACGTCCCCGACGTTGAAGACGAAGGGTCCGACCAGGATCATGCCTCTGCCGTCCGCGGCGGCGCCGCCTCTAGATTGAACGATCGAAGCGAGGCCGACCAGATACACCGAACAAAGCAGCAGAACGGCCTGAAACACCACGCCGGCCAATCGCAGCCCACGCAGCCGAGAGAAAGCAAAGACCTATTTATAACCCACGAAAGGCAGAAAGAGAAAACGAAAACGAACACGGGACATCTGCCGCGAGGACTCTAGATTGAACGCTTGAAGCGGCACCAATTAGCAACGACGGCGTCTCTAGATCAGACGATCAAAGCGGTACAAAAACACATGAAAAATCGGCACCTACCGGAAAAAATCAACACACTCTAGAAAGGCCAACCAAAGCGGCATCGATAATTACATGAAAAAACACCGGCCGGACCAACAGGTGACAGCGGCATGCACGCAAACCACAACATCAGGAATAGAAAGGGACATATCGATTAATTCAAATAGGAAAACCACAGGGTCGGGGATAGAAAGGGACAGATCGATTAATTCAAATAGAAACAAGCACCGAAGAAGGGAAGCGTGACAGCGACGCTGCCTCACATGCAATCAAAAAACGCTAAGCCAACCAAACCGAACGCCACACCCGTTCAAATTTTTTGAAACAAAACCCTGAATCCACAAGGCAGTTCTACCCCGCCAGGTACCAAACTAATAGCACGTGTCACAAGCATAATTCACCATAGGTCTCTTCCACACAAGTGGCTAAACCTCAGCGCGAAAACCTTGCCTGAATAGATGCTTGGGTATACATGCAACTCTTCTGCATGATTGAAAAAAATAACTGCCGGGTCGGGCGCCAGCCGGCAAGATACACAGCTGACGCCTCTCTAGCAAGCTCCCCTACTTCCCTTATTTGTGGTGATTCACGCGGAGCGTGCCAATCCACCTAGTACTTGCAATCTTAAGCTAATTTGGTGTTCATGTAGAACCTTGTGGGTGGAGGAAACGAAAGTTCAGTGTAAATAGTAAGTAGTTCAGCTAAATGAGTAGTAATACAACATCATCATACACACTGCAGAGAACAAAGGCTTCATGGAACAGCAGCTATCTTACTGCTTCTAATCTCATGATCCGTAGTTGTACAGAGATAAACAGCCAGTTGTAGCATCTCATCGCTCAAGCCGCGCACTGCAACACCGCACAGTGTCATCGCCTCACTAATCTCTATTATTAAAGGGCAATCTGTAGTCGTCGTGATGGTTCAACCAGCATCGATCCCCCCTCCTTCGCTCCTCCCCTCGAGAGATCCCACACCTAAAAAATCGCTAGGAAAGAATCCACGTTCACAACCAACCAGCCTCCCTCCCCCTACGATTCTCACTTTTCAGGTAAGATAAAAAGAAAAAGAAAAAGAGAACGCTCCCACGATCCCTCCTTTTAACTTCCTCTCACGAACGGCCTCCCTCTGCTCCGCCGCTGGTTCCCCTTCTCCATCTGCAGTCACACGCCCGCACCACACCCCTGTTTTCTCCTTCCTTCGGGCGGTCACCTTGCTCCTCCGCCTCGTGAACGGGATCGATCGATGTGGCCAATGGAGATTGCGAGCTCCGGCAGGGCAGAGTCAACCGCCAATACACGGTTCACCGGCACCCTCCGTCGCCCTCGCACGGCGCCAACCGCTTCCCATGTCTCGAGAGAGCATGAGTGGGTCTAATTCCTCTATGTCTATCCATGTTGCGTTGTGGTAATCTCTCTCTCTCTCTCTCTGGAACACACATAACACAGATTAATGAGGAGATGAATAAGAGCATCTCGATCATTATCCGTCTCTGCCTGGTGATCAACCCTCATCTGGTCTGACGTCCCGGCCAACTGCAATCAATCGTCGTCGTCTGGATCGATCTTCTTCGATTTGGCCGATAGGGATTGGGATGAACAGGCGGGATGATGTTCTTAGCATCTTGCTACAACGATGTGGATATACTCATTGATCTAGCCCCACTCGCCCCGATTGCCAGGACGCCCCCAAGTCGCGCTTCAAGCTCCAGGCACGCAATCCTCTGTTCCTCAACCTATTTTTCTTCTGCATTATTATTCACATTTGGACACCTACATGGTCAAATTAGAACACAAGTGGGCGTCCATAAGATTGAAAGCACCTGTGGCTATGTGTGTGTAAGAGTAACAATGATAGGCAAAACCACAACAGAAGTATCAAGTATCAACCCATATATCTGGAACATCCTCTGTGCCTGTCCGTACAAAAATTCAGAGTCCGAAAAGCTGATGGCCAGGGCAGGACTGCTCGTCTCGGCTTCGCAGAATCGCAGCCGAGAGCGACGGTGACGGCCGCCAGCTGCTCGTGGGGCTAGCGGAGGGCGCGGCTGGGGCACGTGGTCATGCTTGGGACATCTGCGGAGCGGAGCGGCATGTGCACGAGTGCAGGGCAGCAGTAGCCAGGGTGGCAGGAGAGGAGAGGACCCAGGACACGTTGTGTTCATGTAGTTTTCCTCTTTGTATCCTCTAGCTCTGACTACGGTTTCCTCTTGCATCCTGTAGCTCTAAGAATGACTTGTGCAGATAAAGATGAAAAATCTAGAGGAAGATTTTGGTGAGCAAGAAGAACAAGGTAATTTATTCTGGTCAACAAAACAAGTTTGTTCCTACACTTTGATGTTATGATTAGTGCTTATTCACTAACAATGGAAGTACTGATGGGTATAGCATGGTCTGACCAAGAGAAAAAATACTTTTCTACAGGTTATTTTATTAATGATAATAATAAAATATCATCATGGAATATTAATATAAGATCATAGTACGTACTTTGTTTGCTTGATATATGTATATTACATTCTCTATGTATATGCTCATGCCATCAAAAGTCTTTATTTCCTAGAGATAAAACAGCTACATTATCACACATTTTATATGTTCATTTAGACTAATGATTCTAATATTTGTTTAGCAATCTTTTGCAGATTTTGAGGTTGCTCCATTCCATATTGTTGAGCTTCGTAAAAATGGAGAGGGGACTTGTCGCGGATTCATCATCTATGATCTCACGTGTCAAATTTCTCATTCCATATTTTTTTCAAACATATTGAATGAGTTTGACTCTTAGTACTCTTACATAAGTGCCAACATTCATAAGGTAGTTATACATGAGTTTATCATTATAATTTAAATACGGTTTTCTAATCTTTCACAAGTGCAACAAAACAGATATGATATGCTACTGAGCTTTCATATTAGACTGTCAATGCTACTTATTGTAGATATGTTGCTACGCTCTTAAGCTTTCATATTAGGATTTTAACATTCCTTAAGTACTTCCCTTTACTCCTAGCCTTCAAGGTATGATGATCAGGGTCAGGTTTCACTAATTAACTGATGGATTTGTGCAAATATTTTGGGATCAACTGAAAAGAAAATTCAACTTCTTGATTTACCAATTTAGCGAACCAGATCAAAGAGTTGTGTAGCCATTAGATGGACAGCTTCACACTGGTGTAAGTATTCATGCCGCTGTAATATAAGGCTTCTTTACCTTCTACTTATATTTGCTACTGTAAAGGAGAAACCATCTATCTTGGTGTGTCATTGATTTTGTAAGGGAAGGTGTGTTATTGTTATATTGTGTAAATTGTAACCAAGCATATGAAAGATTTGCTATATGGTTCTGTTAGTCAAAAGTCATTATTCATGTTTCAAGGGGATGACATATAACTTTAAGCAAAACATGAAGCAGACTTTTGCTTTAGGTACTCCCTCCATGAAATATAATGCCCCTGACTTTGCTTGTGCGACTTTGGTCATTTCTATATACAAAAGTACATGCATTGGACATGTATAAATTGTATTGTCTTATTTTTCTAGCAAAACAATTTTAATTCATATATGTTTATACTAATTTTGTAGAGATACAGTAAGTGATAATAATTATTAAAGTTGTGAGATGAAAATCAGATAAGTAGTATTAGAAAGGAGGGAGTACTATTTATTGGCGTCATTTAATATCCAAATATTTTGTTTCAAATAAAGTGCCATTTAGTCATTAGTTTTTCTTTCCCGTGGCATGCACGTGCCTCTAATCTTTATGGTGTTGGCCGATGTACCTAGACTGTAGATGGAATCCTAATGATCTTCACTACCAGTTACACCAGGTGACAGATTGCTTCAATAAAGCTTTTGTCTGCGACGCAATTAAAATGGTGTGACACAGACAAGGCAACAAATTGTAAAAGTAATAGAGTTGACACTTCAGTTTCGGATTCAATTTTAGTCTTTGAAAGTCATCATAAAAAAACTTATTCATAAAACTTAGCGATCATAGAACTTCTATGATACCCCTAAATAAATAATGTATTTGCTATAACCAAACCGATCAGATTATCTTATACTCCAAAGTAAGCACATCAAACATTGAATAGTGCAATGATTTGATTGGTTACATCATTATTTTTTGATATCTCCCGTGGCAACGCACGGGCATTCGACTAGTTAATTATAACAAACTCAAAGGTCCTTGGTAGAACAGGTTAAGCTGCAACACATTTTAGGTGTCATCCTCTGTTTTCTCATTCATCCGACGTCAGGAGCACACTGCCCCTGCAGCAGGGGCAGTCGCCGTGGGATCGAAGCCACCGCTCCAGGCACGCCGAGTGGAAGACATGCTTGCAGCGCAGCTGCATAAGCCCGTCTGCCTCGCCGCACCTCTCCAAGCATATCGAGCACTCCAGTGAAGGCCCGGTGTTTTCGCCTTCTTCCACGTCTTCGCAAGCCGTTTCTTGTAGCACAGGGATCGGTTCGGTGCACGGGGTGACAGGCATACACTTATCCACGGTGCTGAAAGGCTCAGGGAATGTTTCTTGAACTTCGTTGTAGGTGGTGATGGATACACTGGATTGGAAGTAACTGGTTAGGCTACCAAGTTCGCTATCGGACAAGTTGGAGACACCAATGTCAGCAGGATGAGTTACTACTCCAGCCCAAATGGTTTCGGAGCACGAAGTGTTTTCCCTGAAACAATGGTCAAACATGCGTAAATCGAATATAAATTAAACTCTGCAATGAAAAAACAATGTGACGATTATTGTTGCGGACCTCCTTCCTGACAAGTCCACACTATTAAGCCTCTGAAGAAGCCTTTCCCTAGCCTGTTGAACAGCATCAGGGAGCCGTCCATGATCCGACACACTGCGGTTTAGCCTTGAGCTGGAGCATGCGACCCCTATATGTTCTAGTTTGTTTCCAGCACATCCCATAAGCTTAGCACCATCTCTTTGGTTTGCTGGAACAAGGTCCTGAACCTGATTTTTTTTAAGATAACAGATGTTAGAAACTATTCTCCGCCAAAAGTGGTTAGATGCATGCCTGGAAATAGCTCGATGACACATAAGAAATAACGGCCAGCTCATGACATCAATAGGAGATTCTACGCATATTTAACTAACTTTCCTTAGGCTACAAGCCCGCGATAAGGGTCAAGAGTTCATCTGCTCATACTCCCTCCTTCCATTTATATAGGGCCTAATGCGTTTTTTAAGACCGTCTTTGACTATTGACAAGATTAATACTATATGAGATTTATAACGTGAAAATTATAGCATTGCAAGCTCCTTTCACATATGAATTTGACAGTATGCTTTGTGTAAGTTGCGTGTCATATATTATTGTTCCAAGATTTGGTCAAAGTTAGCCTCGAAAAACGCATTAGGCCCTATATAGGTGGAAGGAGGGAGTAACTGAGATATGTTTCAAAACTGTATTTGCTCGATTATCGGAATTCTAGCAAGTATTTTGGTAGAAATCGATCAGACATGAGGAATATTTGACATAATAACACTCACTAGACAAATGGCTGCTCCTTCTGAAAATAAACATTCAGACGGTAAGCAATCACAGAGATTAGCACTTTGTGGTTCCCACAATGATTTCGGCCACTTAAAGCTGTGGCGTAATCATTCTACCAAAGCCCGCAACTCATCCATGTTACGGAATAGCTGTTCAAAAGAACTATCATTGTCATGCACACACTGAACTTTCCACAATAGATTAGTAGAGCCTCATTTTCTAGGAAAGAATATTCCAGTATATGCTGGTTCTATGACAACACTTACTATAAAAGTATGGTTCTCAGTTAAATACACGAACCCCCTAAATTCTAAAACTGGTTACCTATATATACTTTGGAAAAAGACTGCACAAATTTTCTGGTACCAGCTGAGATTTGCTAAAAACATCTGCAGCCTGTTTTGTGAATGTATATGAGGAAATACGAGACTGTCCCTTCGTTGCAAAACTAAATAAAAGAACACTCATGAACAAACTAACAAAAGCTACATGCAACACAATCATCCCTATACAGTGAGCAATTTGTGTGTGGGCCAAACATGTAGGCAGTCAGGTATTGAACCAAGGGTACACACATCAACAGAAGTGCAGATGGTCATGGTTCCACACCCTGGTTCATCTCAATTCCCAACCAATCCCGGCAAACATACACCAAGATTACATAATACATATTCTACTTGGTCTTCATGTTAGTCCCACTAAAATAATAGGTACTAGTATTTCTTCCTTTATCTAAAATACAAAATCTAGTATGGTAACAATAGCTTTTCTGAATCAAGTACTAGCAAAATGGGCTCAGAGCTTTGCTCCTCCGTCCATGTATAAAGTACTAGCAATATGAATTTTACCCACCTTGTTCTTGAATTTTGACTAGCTGTAACTGCTCTAACCCCATGGCGTCCCTCCCCACACCCTATTGCACTATCTAGTTTGTCAACCAAACGTCTCGATATTTTTCCGCGGACGCGCATCCAAACGCACCCCTGAATTGCTGCCTCAACCCTTAACATCCGGACTCGCAAAAACAAGCCCCCGCAATTCGCGGCAACTGAAGCTCTAGACAGAAACAAAACCAGAAAGAGAAAAACGTAACAGAGCGCAGGCCACTTTCAGCCAGAGTAGGGAGGGGATCGAGGGAGATGAGACGGCGCGAACTCACCGGCTTGTGATGATGGTGGTGGTGGTGAGAGACGGCCGAGCTGCGCTGGCGGCGGGGAGCGGAGGCGCTCGCCCCGCGGCAGGGCCGGCGGCGCGGGTCGGGGGGCTCCGGGGGCGCCGGCGAGGGGCGGCGCTGGAAGTAGAGGAGCTTGGAGGCGATCGGCATGCAAGGGAGGGAGATGTGGCAAACTGTTGCAGCTCCACCTGCCTCTCACACCTCGGTGTCTCTCCCTCCCTCTTGCAGTAGCACTAGTTGCTTTATTTCTCTCCGGAGAAAGAAAAAAAAAGAGCGGTAGTGGCTTTATTTATTGCAGCGTTTCAGTTCTCTTTTCGTGTTGCGCCTCTCCCTTTCTTTCTCGGGTCAGATTTTTCGCGCACTCTTGGGATTTTCTTTAGGGTCTCTTGGGGATTTTTGTTGCTGTCGTTGCGTCGTCCGATCGAGAAAATGGACGGTGGGATGGGCAGCTGATGAAAGGGATGTGACCTGCGGGAACAGTAGAAGTGTGACATCCTAGTATTACTTGGAACAGTCGTCTTCTTGCTCCAACGATAGCTACTAAATATCTTCTACTCCCTCCGTTCCTAAATACGGAGTATTTGTCTTTCTAGAGATTTCAACAAGTGTCTATATACGAAGCAAAATAAATGAATCTACATTCTAAAATATATCTATATACATCAATATGTGGTAGTCTATTTAAAATCTCTAAAAAGACAAATATTTAGGAACGGATGGAGTAGGTAAGGGCCCTATAATTCACAGGATTCACCTGCAAAAAAAAATTCAGGGGATTCTAAAAACATGCTAGGAATAGAAAAAACATAGAATTGTAATGTCATATCCATTTGAATCTTATAGAATTTGTGTATGTTTGATTGTATCACTGAAAAACAAAGGATTGCTTTTTAGATTTTTTTTGAGTGGATGCTAAATTTTAATACAAAGGAATATTTTCAAAAATATTTCCCGGATAACGTTTGCATCCTCTGTCTTACCGCGGCTGCTGGCACAGAGTTAGCCGATGCTTATTCCTCAGATACCGTATATGGATTGCATCAAACGACCAACGACGTTGCGCTATCTGAAGAGCAGCTGAAGTCAGCACGATGCCTACTGCCCGGAATGCTTCAAAAATGCCAGTCAATCAAGCACGGTGCAGGATTACTTTGGAGTAAGCTTTGATCCTAATGAAACCATGTGGTTGCTTCACCGCAGGCGAGCTAGCTTGTCTTGCTGCTAGTGCGTCTCTCCGCGACCTTGAGGGCCGTTTCAGAAGTTGGTGGCCGTCATAATCCGAAACCGAGACTCGACCAGCAAGGTTAAAATGGCGCCAAATGTCTTCGCTCTACTAATTAACTACTACTCCCGCGATCAAGTACTTATCCGACTGCGAACGTTACGAGTGCGACGGCAACATTCGAATGTGATGCGACTGTGGTTACGTTTTTTGCCAGTGCGATCAGGTTGCCCCGTTATAAAACTCACCACGAGAGACTCGTGGAGGGCCAGCGCTAATAACTCTCCGGCTTTTGAGTTTTTGACCACCCCAACGCCACGAGCATGCTGGCCGCGCTAATCAAGGAGGCAGGGAACAGGTGGCAGTGCCATGCTCGCCGGTATCTCACACGTGGCGCCGCATGCTGGCCCTACTCACAAGTCAAACTTTCCTGACTCCACCAGGCAAATCTCACTCTCTTCGTGACTTCGTCTAACGAACTCTCAAGTCTCAGTCTACTCTCTCGCACGCTGTCTGTCTCTGCATGATACGTACACAGGAGCGGTGCAGTTTTTTGACACCACGGTTTGGTGGAACCGCTGGCCGTTACGAGTCGCTTTCGCGTGACGAGACGCCGTCTGATTCGTGTCTCAGGAGTGCAGAGGGTGGCTTCCGTGGTGAGCTAGTAGTAGGCTGAAAGAGTGAGAGATATGTCATCACTCTCAGAGGCCACCAAGGTACCACCGAGGTGATTTTTTCAAAAGAAATATTTTTTTACAGACTTTACTCCATGAATTTAGGGCCACGTTACGCGCCGGCCGACAGATCTTTTCAAAAGATCCGCCACCTCATGTCCGTTCGATCCAGCGTCAACACTTCCTCATTATTGCAGTTGTGTTACAGAATCCTTTGCAACAAAGCTTATATTGTAGAAACTTTTTGCAATATAGGTGATGTTGCCGAATTTTTTTCATTCACTATTTTTGCAACATGGTTGTTGTTTTAAAAAAAATTGCAACACAGACGATGTTGCAGAAAATATACTTTTTTCGTCTTCATTTTTCTTTGCAACATGTATGTTGTTGCGGAAGGCAATTTACACCACAAATGATGTTGCAGAAAAATCGCAAAAATAAAACACGATGGACACGCGTCATACAGAGGAGGAGGCGGATCGCTCGCATGCGATCCGCAAGCTGAAGGCAAGCATTTCCCATGAATTTAGGCATAGAATCTTAAATCTCAAAATGAAAGGGCATCTTCAACACGGCCACCGAATGCCCACAAACGACGACGCGTCCGGGCACTTTTTGCCATCCAACATGATGTCGTAGACGTCCAAACCTCTGCCACGTACGCGTTCGACAAGCAGTCCAACTCAGAAGCCTGTTCTGCAACCGCTCCAACCGTTCTTTCAGAAAGAGGCGCCATATTCATGCCAGTCTAGGGTAGACGGGATCGCCCTGCAACATGTCGTGCATTGAAGTGGCACGCCGGTGGAGAGCGTCGCACGCTCGCTCTCCGTGTCACCTTCAATGCCGACTCAGAGCAACACTACCGGACAGGGTGACGAGACGGCTTCCTAGTGCATTGAAGCCGCCTGCCCGTCCATCTGCCTGCCCTTGAACAGGCGCGACGTTCGAGAAACCCACTCCGAGCGCCAGCATTCGAAGCACCCATTGGCTTGGCGCCTGATATGTAAGCACGAAACGCAAAGTAGAAGCCGCACCACCTCCGCTTTTCCTTCCTCCTCTGCCCACGGCTGTCGGCGCGCCTCCCCTTCCCTTCCTCCTTCCACGACAACCACCGAGACAATAACGGTGATTGGCAATGGGTTGTGGAAGCGGCTCTTGTTGGCGTAGAAGCACAAGATGGCGCCCCTTGCGAAAGTCTGGCGGGCCCAACATGCACGACACAAAGAGGCTGGATTGCCCCCGAGGTTGCCGGAAGAGAACTCGGAGGACGAGGACTGAACGATGGAGGGGGCGTCCGGTGAAAAACCTGCGCCCGTGCCGGTCGCCAACTTACCTTGGCGCAGGCGCAGTGATACGTCTCCAACGTATCTATAATATTTTATTGTTCCATGCTATTATATTATCTGTTTTAGATGTTTAATGGGCTTTATTATACACTTTTCTATTATTTTTGGGACCAACCTATTAACCGGAGGCCCAATCCAAATTGCTGGTTTTTTGCCTATTTCAGTGTTTCGCAGAAAAGGAATATCAAACGGAGTCCAAACGGAATGACACCTTCGGGGGAGTGATTTTTGGAACAATCGTGATCCAGAGGACTTGGAGTGGACGTCAAGAAAGAAGCGAGGAGACCACGAGGCAGGTAGGCGCGCCTGCCCCCCCTGGGCGCTCCCCCCACCCTCGTGGGCCCCTCGCAGCTCCATCGACCTACTTCTTCCTCCTATATATACCCATATACCCCAAAAACATCCAGGACAACCATAGATCGGGAGTTCCGCCGCCGCAAGCCTCTGTAGCCACCAAAAACCTCTCGGGAGCCCGTTCCGGCACCCTGCCGGAGGGGGAATCCATCACCCGTGGCCATCTTCATCATCCCAGTGCTCTCCATGACGAGGAGGGAGTAGTTCACCCTCGGGGCTGAGGGTATGTACCAGTAGCTATGTGTTTGATCTCTCTCTCTCTCTCTCTCTCTCTCTCTCTCGTATTCTTGAGGTGATACGATCTTGATGTATCATGAGCTTTGCTATTATAGTTGGATCTTATGATGTTTCTCCCCCTCTACTCTCTTGTAATGGATTGAGTTTTCCCTTTGAAGTTATCTTATCGTATTGAGTCTTTAAGGTGAGAACACTTGATGTATGCCTTGCATGTGCTTATCTATGGTGACAATGGGATATTCACGTAATCTACTTGATGTACGTTTTGGTGATCAACTTGCAGGTTCACCTTGTGAACTTATGCATAGGGGTTGGCACATGTTTTCGTCTTGACTCTTCGGTAGAAACTTTGGGGCACTCTTTGAAGTACTTTGTGTTGGTTGAATAGATGAATCTGAGATTGTGTGATGCATATCGTATAATAATGCCCAGTTTTGGTTGATTTGTGTCTTAAGGTGTTATTCTAGTACGAACTCTATGATAGATCGAACAGAAAGAATAGCTTCATGTTATTTTACTACGGACTCTTGAATAGATCGATCAGAAAGGATAACTTTGAGGTGGTTTCGTACCCTACAATAATCTCTTTGTTTGTTCTCCGCTATTAGTGACTTTGGAGTGACTCTTTGTTGCATGTTGAGGGATAGTTATATGATCCAATTATGTTATTATTGTTAAGAGAACTTACCCTAGTGAAAGTATGAACCCTAGGCCTTGTTTCCTAGCATTTCAATACCGTTTACGCTCACTTTTACCACTTGTTAGCTTGCTGTTTTTATATTTTAAGATTACAAATACTGATATCTACCATCCATATTGCACTTGTATCACCATCTCTTCGCCGAACTAGTGCACCTATACAATTTGCCATTGTATTGGGTGTGTTGGGGACACAAGAGACTCTTTGTTATTTGGTTGCAGGGTTGTTTGAGAGAGACCATCTTCATCCTACACCTCCCACGGATTGATAAACCTTAGGTTATCCACTTGAGGGAAATTTGCTACTGTCATACAAACCTCTGCACTTGGAGGCCCAACAACGTCTACAAGGAGAAGGTTGCGTAGTAGACATCAAGCTCTTTTTTGGTGCCGTTGCCGGGAAGGTGAGTGCTTGAAGGTATATCTTCAGATCTTGCAATCGAATATTTTAGTTTCTTGTTTTATCACTAGTTTAGTTTATAAAAATAAAACTACAAAAAAATAGAATTGAGTTTGTCTCATATGCTTCATCTTTTTAATATCTTTCGTGAGAATGATGGAAAGGAAAATTGTGCTCAAGTGCTAGAAGAAGAAGTCTATAAAATGTTTGGCACTAAATCTTTGAATGAGGAGCATGATTGCAATGTTGTTAGTATGAACTCTTTGAATATCCATGGTACTAATGATGATTGCACTAGTCATGATGAAAATGTCTCTTATAAGCATGTCAATTTTTGTGGAGTGCATAGAGTTTGCAAGTACACGCCAAATAGGGAAGATAGATTTTGCAAGAGGCATAAGTATTTAGAAACTAAATGGTTGCAAGAAAGGCTAGATGCTTGTGCTGAAAATTTAAAATTTCTTTGCCATCATTATGAACTTTGCAATGAACGTGATCATTTAAATCCCCAATGCAAATTGCTTCATGGTCATATCGTGTCCAAAAATTGTGATGACTTGATTTCCCTTGCACATCATAATGAAATTAGTTTGCTTTTGGGTTATGAAGAAATGAAACGTATAACTAAAGTATGCCAGATTTTGTCCTTGATAAAGTTCTTGATTTTGATCTAGAAGAAATTTTTATTTATTGTGCGGTGAATTGCATTGAAAACCCTTATGTTGCCAATTACATAAAGAAAAGAAAGCAAATAGAAGATGAAGAGAATACTAATTAAAGGGAAGAGACTTCCCAATATCCTTCTATTATTTTTTATGATGAATCAGGTAACGAGGAGGAGCTTTCTATTCAACCAATCTCATTAATTAGGAGCTCAAAAAGAGGGTTAAACCCACACATGATGTGAAGAAGAAAAAGAAAAGACGGAGAAGCAAAGGTAGAAAGGTATCCCTCCCAAATGATGTTGCTCCTATTACTCATTGTGATGATGATAATTGCTATACTATTGGTGCTATCCATACTATTAATGATGAGAGTGATTATGCTTATGATAGGAAAAGGCCCAAACTTGAGGATGCTATGTTTGATGAGAGTGACATGTTTGAGAATATTTGCTGCAATTAATATTTGTCCCAAGCTTGGGGATGCTATGTTTACTGAAGATGATATTTTTAACCTCCCAAGTTTTGATATGCAAATTTATTATAATGATAGCATGCCTCCTATTTATGATGGTTATATTGATGAAAGCGGGTTTGGAAGAGTGTCAACTTTAGGAAGTAATGGTCCCACTATTTTGGAGGGTGTTGAATCTTATAATATTTATGAAAGTGGATTTGGAGAGGTCATGACTTTATTTAGTGATGAATCCACTATTTTGGAAGAGGTTTCAATTGATTATGATGAGAACAAAGTTGCTACTTATGATGATTATTGTGATGAAAATTATCCTATAAAAAGTAGTGATGATTATATTTATAAAACTTGTCATGATTATGATTACCCTTTTTCTGAACATTACTCTTTTAGTATGGAAACAATTTATAGTATTCGAGTCTCTTATGATACTCCCACTATTCCGAATGAGAAGAATTTTGCTTATGTGGAGAGAAATAAAAATTCTATGCTTTTAGATCATGGAAAGAATGCTTTATGTGATGGTTATATTGTTGAATTCATTCATGATTCTACTGAAAATTATTATGAGGGAGGAACATATGCTTGTAGGAATTGCAATAATACCAAGTTTCCTCTCTAAACATTCATGATTCTACTGAAAATTATTATGAGGGAGGAACATATGCTTGTAGGAATTGCAATAATACCAAGTTTCCTCTCTATGTGCTTAAAATCTTGAAGTTATGCTTGTTTTGCCTTCCTATGCTAGTTGATTATTGTTCCCATAAGTTGTTTGCTCACAAAATCCCTATGCATAGGAAGTGGGTTAGACTTAAATGTGCTAGTCATATGCTTCATGATGCTTCCATTATGTTTCAATTCTTATCTTTTATGTGAGCATCATTGTCATCATCATGCCTAGCTACAAATGCATTAAAGAAAAGCGCTTGTTGGGAGACAACCCAATATTTATCCTTACTGTTTTTGTGTGTTCACATGATTGATCTACTGTAGTAATCATGTTTTATAGCTTTCGTTTCAATAAAGTGCCAAGTAAGACCTTTAAGATAGCTTACGGTGATAGTTGTGTTGATCCTGCTGAAAATCAGAAACTTTTGCACCCAGTAAATTAGTTTTTATAATTCAGAGAAACGTGATTTTGATCTGATTCTTTTTTATATGGATTTTTACACAACTTTATCAGGTTTTCCTAATTTGGTAGGATTTTTTGAGTTCCAGAAGTATACATCTGATACAGATTACTACAGACTGTTCTATTTTTGACAGATTCTGTTTTCTATGTAATGTTTGCTTATTTTGATGAATCTATGAGTAGTATCGGAGGGTATGAACCATAGAAAAGTTGGAATATAGTAGGTTTAACACCAATATGAATTTAGAATGAGTTCACAACAGTACCTAAGTGGTGATTTATTTTCTCATACTAACGGAGCTTACGAGTTTTCTGTTGAGTTTTGTATTGTGAAGTTTTCATGTTTTAGGTAAAGATTCGATGGACTATATATGGAATAAGGAGTGGCAAGAGCCTAAGATTGGGGATTCCCAAGGCACCCCAAGGTAATATTCAAGGACAACCAAGAGCCTAAGCTTGGGGATGCCCCGTATGTCATCGCGTCTTTCGTCTTTGTTCATCGGTAACTTTACTTGGAGCTATATTTTTATTCACCACATGATATGTGTTTTGCTTGGAGCGTCATTTTATTTTATTTTGTTTTGATTTCTGTTTAAATAAAATACCAAGATCTAAAATTCTTAAATGTTAGAGAGTCTTCAGATAGTTGCATAATTATTTGACTACTCATTGATCTTCACTTATATCTTTCGGAGTAGTTTGTCATTTGCTCTAGTGCTTCACTTATATCTTTTAGAGCACGACGGTAGTTTTATTTTGAAGAAATAGATGAACTCTCATGTTTCACTTATATTATTTTGAGAGTCTTTTAGAACAGCATGGTATTTGCTTTGGTTATAAAATTAGTCCTAATATGATGGGCATCCAAGTTGGGTATAATAAAAACTATCATATAGAGTGCATTGAACACTATGATCAATTTGATACTTGATAATTGTTTTGAGATATAAATGTGGTAATGTTAGAGTCATGCTAGTTGGGTAATTTTGAAATTGAGAAATACTTGTGTTAAAGTTGGCAAGTCCCATAGCATGCACGTATGGTAAAAGTTGTGTGACAAATTTGTAGCATGGGGTGCTCTTTGATTGCCTTCCTTATGAGTGGAGGTCGGGATCGCGCGATGGTTAACTCCTACCAACCCTTCCCCTAGGAGCATGCGTAGTAGTACTTTGCTTCGAGGGCTAATAAACTTTTGCAATAAGTATATGAGTTCTTTATGACTAATGTGAGTCCATGGATTATACGCACTCTTACCCTTCCATCATTGCTAGCCTCTACGGTACCGTGCATTGCCCTTTCTCACCTTGAGAGTTGGTGCAAACTTCGCCAGTGCATCCAAACCCCGTGATACGATACGCTCTATCACACATAAACCTCCTTATATCTTCCTCAAAACAGCCACCATACCTACCTATTATGGCATTTCCATAGCCATTCCGAGATATATTGCTATGCAACTTTCCACCGTTCCGTTTATTATGACACGCTCCATCATTGTCATATTGCTTTGCATGATCATGTAGTTGACATCGTATTTGTGGCAAAGCCACCTTTATAATTCTTTCATACATGTCGCTCTTGATTCATTGCATATCCCGGTACACCGCCGGAGGCATTCACATAGAGTCATATTTTGTTCTAAGTATTGAGTTGTAATTCTTGAGTTGTAAATAAATAGAGGTGTGATGATTTACATTATTAGAGCATTGTCCCATGTGAGGAAAGGATGATGGAGACTATGATTCCCCCACAAGTCGGGATGAGACTCTGGACGAAATAAAAAAGAACAGAAAAAAGAGGCCAAAGAAGCCCAAATAAAAAAAGAGGCCAAAGAAGCCCAAATAAAAAATGAGAGAAAAAGAGAGAAGGGACAACTTTACTATCCTTTTTCCACACTTGTGCTTCAAAATAGCACCATGATATTCATGATAGAGAGTTTCTTATTTTGTTACTTTCATATACTAGTGGGAATTTTTCATTATAGAACATGGCTTGTATATTACAATGATGGGCTTCCTCAAAATGCCCTAGGTCTTCGTGAGCAAGCAAGTTGGGTGCACACCCACTTAGTTTCCACTTAGTTTCTTTTTTTATGAGCTTTCATACATTTATAGCTCTAGTGCATCCGTTGCATGGCAATCTCTACTCCTCGTATTGACATCAATTGATGGGCATCTCCATAGCCCGTTGATTAGCCGCATCAATGTGAGACTTTCTCCTTTTTTGTTTTCTCACATAATCCCTATCATCATACTCTGCTCCACCCATAGTGCTATGTCCATGGCTTACGCTCATGTATTGCGTGAGGGTTGAAAAGGCTGAAGCGCGTTAAAAAGTATGAACCAATTGCTTGGCTGAAACCGGGGTTGTGCATGATGGGAGCATTTTGTGTGACGAAAATGAAGCATGGCCAAACTATATGATTTTGTAGGGATAATCTTTCTTTGGCTATGTTATTTTGATAAGACATAAACTGCTTGGTTAGCATGCTTGAAGTATTACTATTTTTATGTCAATATTAAACTTTTATATTTAATCTTTTGGATTTGAACATTCATGCCACAATAAAGAAAATTACATTGGGAAATATGCTAGGTAGCATTCCACATCAAAAATTCTGTTTTTATCATTTACCTACTCGAGGACGAGCAGGAATTAAGCTTGGGGATGCTTGATACGTCTCCAATGTATCTATAATTTTTTATTGTTCCATGCTATTATATTATCTGTTTTGGATGTTGAATGGGATTTACTATACACTTTTATATTATTTTTGGGACTAACATATTAACCGGAGGCCTAGTCCAAATTGCTGTTTTTTTGCCTATTTCAGTGTTTCGCAGAAAAGGAATATCAAACGGAGTCCAAACGGAATGAAAACTCCGGAAGAGTGATTTTTGGAACAAATGTGATCCAGAGGACTTGGAGTGGACGTCAAGAAAGAAGCGAGGAGGCCACGAGGTAGGGAGGCGTGATGTCTACTACACAACCTTCTTCTTGTAGACATTGTTGGGCCTCCAAGTGCAGAGGTTTGTAGGACAGTAGCAAATTTCCCTCAAGTGGATGACCTAAGGTTTATCAATCCGTGGGAGGCGTAGGATGAAGATGGTCTCTCTCAAACAACCCTGCAACCGAATAACAAAGAGTCTCTTGTGTCCCCAACACACCCAATACAATTGCAAATTGTATAGGTGCACTAGTTCGGCGAAGAGATGGTGATACAAGTGCAATATGGATAGTAGATATTGGTTTTTGTAATCTGAAATTATAAATACAGCAAGGTAACTAATGATAAAAGTGAGCACAAACGGTACTGCAATGCTAGGAAACAAGGCCTAAGGGTCATACTTTCACTAGTGCAAGTTCTCTCAACAATAATAGCATAACCAAATCATATAGGTATCCCTCAACATGCAACAAAGAGTCACTCCAAAGTCACTGGTAGCAGAGAACAAACAAAGAGATTATTGTAGGGTACGAAACCACCTCAAAGTTATCCTTTTTGATCGATCTATTCAAGAGTCCGTAGTGAAATAACACAAAGCTATTCTTTCCGTTCGATCTATCATAGAGTTCGTACTAGAATAACACCTTAAGACACAAATCAACCAAAACCCTAATGTCACCTGGATACTACAATGTCACCTCAAGTATCCATGGGCATGATTATATGATATGCATCACACAATCTCAGATTCATCTATTCAACCAACACAAAGTACTTCAAGGAGTGCCCCAAAGTTTCTACCGAAGAGTCAAGATGAAAACGTGTGCCAACCCCTATGCATAAGTTCACAAGGTGAACCCGCAAGTTGATCACCAAAACGTACATCAAGTAGATTACGTACCATAGATAAGAACATGCAAGGCATACATCAAGTGTTCTCAAATCCTTAAAGACTCAATCCGATAAGATAACTTCAAAGGGAAAACTCAATCCATTACAAGAGAGTAGAGGGGGAGAAACATCATATGATCCAACTATAATAGCAAAGCTTGCGATACATCAAGATCGTGCCATATCAAGAACACGAGAGAGAGAGATCAAACGCATAGCTACTCGTGCATACCCTCAGCCCCGAGGGTGAACTACTCCCTCCTCGTCATGGGAAGCGCCGGGATGATGAAGATGGCCACCGGTGATGGATTCCCCCTCCGGCAGGGTGCCGGAATGGGCTCCCGAGAGGTTTTTGGTGGCTACAAAGGCTTGCGGCGGCGGAACTCGTGATCTAGGTTATTTTTTGGAGGTTCAGTATTTATAGGAATTTTTGGCATAGGTCTCACGTCAAGGGGGTCTCCGAGTCGTCCACGAGGCAGGGGGTGCGCCCAGGGGGGTAGGGCTCGCCCTCCACCCTCGTGGACGGCTCGGAACTCTTCTGGCCCAACTCTTTTACTCCGGGTGCTTCTTTTAGTCCAGAAAAAATCGTCAAAAATTGGCACGTCAATTGGACTCCGTTTGGTATTCCTTTTCTGTAAAACTCAAAAACAAGGAAAAAACAGAAACTGGCACTGGGCTCTAGGTTAATAGGTTAGTCCCAAAAATCATATAAAATAGCATATAAATGCATATAAAACATCCTAGATGGATATGATAGGATGGAACAATCAAAAATTATAGATACGTTGGAGACGTGTCAAGCATCCCCAAGCTTAATTCCTGCTCGTCCTCGAGTAGGTAAATGATAAAAACAAATTTTTTTATGTGGAATGCTACCTAGCATATTTTTCAATTTAATTATATTTATTGTGGCATGAATGTTCAGATCCAAATGATTCAAGATAAAAGTTCATATTAACGTAAAAATAATAATACTTCAAGCATACTAACAAGTAATCATGTCTTATCAAAATAACATAGCCAAAGAAAACTTATCCCTACAAAATCATATAGTTAGGCTATGTTTCATTTTCTTCACACAAAATACTCCCATCATGCACAACCCCGGTTTTAGCCAAGCAATTGGTTCATACTTTTTAACGCGCTTCAGCTTTTTCAACTCTCACGCAATACATGAGCGTGAGCCATGGATATAGCACTATGGGTGGAATAGAATATGATGATGGAGGTTGTGTGGAGAAGACAAAAAAGTAAAAAGTCGCACATTGACGATGCTAATCAACGGGCTATGGAGATGCCCATCAATTGATGTCAATATGAGGAGTAGGGATTGCCATGCAACGGATGCACTAGAGCTATAAATGTATGAAAGCTCAACAAAAAGAAACTAAGTGGGTGTGCATCCAATTTTCTTGCTCACGAAGACCTAGGGCATTTTGAGGAATCCCATCGTTGGAATATACAAGCCAAGTTCTATAATGAAAAATTCCCACTAGTATATGAAAGTGACAAAATAAGAGACTCTCTATCATAAAGATCATGGTGCTACTTTGAAGCACAAGGATAGTAACATTGTCCCCTCTTTTTTTTGCCTTTCTTTTGTTGGCCTTTTTATTTGGCCTTTCTTTTTTTATTTAGGGATAATGCTCTAATAATGATGATCATCACACTTCTATTAATTTACAACTCATGGATTACAACTCGATACTAGAACAAGATATGACTCTATATGAATGCCTACGGTGGTGTACCGGGATGGGCAATGAATCAAGAGTGACATGTATGAAAAATTAGGCATGGTGGCTTTGCCACAAATACGATGTCAACTACATGATCATGCAAGGCAATATGACAATGATGAAACGTGTCATAATAAACGGAATGGTGGAAAGTTGCATGGCAATATATCTCGGAATGGCTATGGAAATGCCATAATAGGTAGGTATGGTGGCTGTTTTGAGGAAGATATAAGGAGGTTTATGTGTGATAGAGCGTATCGTATCACGGGGTTTGGATGCACCGGCGAAGTTTGCACCAACTCTCAAGGTGAGATAGGGCAATGCACGGTACCGTAGAGGCTAGCAATGATGGAAGGGTAAGAGTACGTATAATCCATGGACTCACATTAGTCATAAAGAACTCATATACTTATTGCAAAAGTCTATTAGCCCTCGAAGCAAAGTACTACTACGCATGCTCCTAGGGGAAGGGTTGGTAGGAGTTAACCATCGCGTGATCCCGACCTCCACTCATAAGGAAGGCAATCAAAAGAGTACCCCATGCTACAAATTTGTTACACAACTTTTACCATACGTTCATGCTACGATACTTGCCAACTTTAACACAAGTATTTCTCAATTTCATAATTACCCAACTAGCATGACTCTAACATTACCACCTTTATATCTCAAAACAATTATCAAGCATCAAATTGATCATAGTATTCAATGCACTTTCTATGATAGTTTTATTATACCCAACTTGGATGCCCATCATATTAGGACCAATTTTATAACCATAGAAAATACCATGCTGTTCTAAAAGAATCTCAAAATAATATAAGTGAATCATGAGAGATCAATAATTTATACAAAATAAAACCACCGCCATGCTCTAAAAAGATATAAGTGAAGCACTAGAGCAAGATTGTCTAGCTGAAAAGATATAAGTGAAGCACATAGAGTATTCTAATAAATTCCGAATCATGTGTGTCTCTCCCAAAAGGTGTGTACATAAAGGATGATTGTGGTGAACTAAAAATCAAAGACTCATATCATACAAGACGCTCCAAGCAAAACACATATCATGTGGTGAATAAAAATATAGCTCCAAGTAAAGTTACCGATAGACGAAGACGAAAGAGGGGATGCCATCCGGGGCATCCCCAAGCTTAGGATCTTGGTTTTCCTTGAATATTACCTTGGGGTGCCTTGTGAATCCCCAAGCTTACGCTCTTTCCACTCCTTATTCCATAGTCCATTGAATCTTTACCCAAAACTTGAAAACTTCACAACACAAAACTCAACAGAAAACTCGTAAGCTCCGTTAGTATAAGAAAATAAACCACCACTTAGGTACTGTTGTTAACTCATTATAAATTCATATTGGTGTAATATCTAATGTATTCCAACTTCTCTATGGTTCATACCCTCCGATACTACTCATAGATTCATCAAAATAAGCAAACAACACATAGAAAACAGAATCTGTCAAAAACAGAACAGTCTGTAGTAATATGTATCATTCGAGTACATATGTAACTCCAAAAATTCTGAAATAAATTTTTGGACCTGAGTAATTTATCTATTAATCATCTGAAAAAAGAATCAACCTAAAATCAATCTCCAGTAAAAAACGGCAGCTAATCTCGTGAGCACAAAAGTTTCTGTTTTTTACAGCAAGATCACAAAGACTTCACCCAAGTCTTCCCAAAGGTTCTACTTGGCACAAACACTAATTAAAACATAAAACCACATATAAACAAAGGATATATGAATTATTTATTACTAAACAGTAACAAAAATCAAATAACAAAAGTAAAATTGGGTTGCTTCCCAAGAAGCGCTATCATTTAATGCCCCTAGCTAGGCCTGATGATTTGAATGATGCTCACATAAAAGATAGGAATTGAAACATAACGGGAGCATCATGAAGCATATGACTAGCACATTTAAGCATAACCCACTTCCTATGCATAGGGATTTTGTGAGCAAACAACTTATGGGAACAATAATCAACTAGCATAGGAAGGCAAAACAAGCATAACTTCAAGATTTTCAACACATAGAGAGGAAACTTGATATTATTGCAATTCGTACAAGCATATATTCCTCCCCCATAATAATTTTCAGTAGCATCATGAATGAATTCAACAATATAACTATCACATAAAGCATTATTTTCATGATCTAAAAGCATAGAAATTTTATTACTCTCCACATAAGCAAAATTCTTCTCATGAATAGTAGTGGGAGCAAACTCAACAAAATAACTATCATGTGAGGCATAATCCAATTGAAGATTAAAATCAAGATGACAAGTTTCATGGTTATCATTGTTCTTTATAGCATACATGTCATCACAATAATCATCATAGATAGGAACTTTATTCTCATAATCAATTGGAACCTCTTCCAAAATAGTGGATTCATCATTAAATAAAGTCATGACCTCTCCAAATACACTTTCATGAATATAATCATCATAAATAGGAGGCATGATTTCATCATAATAAATATTCTCATCAAAACTTGAGGGATTAAAAATATCATCTTCATGAAACATAGCATCCCCAAGCTTGTGGCTTTGCATATCATTAGCATCATGGGTATTCAAAGAATTCATACTAACAACATTGCAATCATGCTCATCATTCAAAGATTTAGTGCCAAACATTTTAATGTATTCTTCCTCTAGCAATTGAGCACACTTATCGGAATCCTTATTTTCACGGAAGACATTAAAAAGATGAAGCATATGAGGCACCCTCAATTCCATTTTTTTGTAGTTTTATTTTATAAACTAAACTAGTGATAAAACAAGAAACAAAAAGATTCGATTCCAAGATCTAAAGATGTACCTTAAAGCACTCACCTCCCCGTCAATAGCACCAGAAAAGAGCTTGATGTCTACTACACAACCTTCTTCTTGTAGACGTTGTTGGGCCTCCAAGTGAGGTTTGTAGGACAGTAGCAAATTTCCCTCAAGTGGATGACCTAAGGTTTATCAATCCATGGCAGGCGTAGGATGAAGATGGTCTCTCTCAAACAACCCTGCAACCAAATAACAAAGAGTCTCTTGTGTCCCCAACACACCCAATACAATTGCAAATTGTATAGGTGCACTAGTTAGGCGAAGAGATGGTGATACAAGTGCAATATGGATAGTAGATATTAGTTTTTGTAATCTGAAATTATAAAAACAACAAGGTAACTAATGATAAAAGTGAGCACAAATGGTATTGCAATGCTAGGAAACAAGGCCTAAGGTCATACTTTCACTAGTGCAAGTTCTCTCAACAATAATAACATAACCGGATCATATAACTATCCCTCAACATGCAACAAAGAGTCACTCCAAAGTCACTGATAGCGGAGAACAAACGAAGAGATTATTGTAGGGTACGAAACCACCTCAAAGTTATCCTTTCTGATCGATCTATTCAAGAGTCTGTAGTAAAATAACGCGAAGCTATTCTTTGTGTTCGATCTATCATAGAGTTCGTACTAGAATAACACCTTAAGACACAAATCAACCAAAACCCTAATGTCACCTAGATACTCCAATGTCACCTCAAGTATCCGTGGGCATGATTATACGCTATGCATCACACAATCTCAGATTCATCTATTCTGCCTAGAACTGCCTCTCTACTTCTGCCCCAGGGACAGAATAGTTCAAAACAAAAAGATATAAGCGGTACTTCCCGCGGTACTAGCCAGTGGCAGTTCCGCTGGAGCGGTACTGCCGTTTAGCCTATGGATGTCTAGTAAACCCGCGGTAGTTGAGAGGCAGTTAGCCCCCTAGTACCGCATGAGAGGTATTACCATGGTGAATTGCCGCTCTACTACCGCCCGTTTATAAAGGAGCCGTACTGCTCGGCGGTAGTACCGCTGGAGCAGTACTGCCGTTGAGCAGAGCGGTACTACGCCTAGCCTATTCTAACAAGGTTCAAACACAAAGGAAGAACAAGCTCTATTGTCGGGAAAGGAATGAGGGTGCAAAGATAAAATGTACGTGTTGATTCCACCCAAACCTTTATGAATTGGACCCTCTCTTAATAGTACAATGTTCCTACGACTCAAGTCCACCGAAAAAGAAACGCAAGAAAACACAGTCTTCATGAAAATCCGAAGGGGTTCAAATCATCTTGTTCCATAAGATAGCTTATATGAAATGCTCGATGCACACGATTAGTCCGCAAAAGCATTTTCATCAATCACCAAAACCACTAAGGGAGAAATATGGCGGTTGCTACAAATCATCCGCCCGATTTCCTAGAGAAATCAGTCGGGTCGCTAGCCGTCTGATCATACTTATATTAGCCCTTTAAAAACATTCAATGCATGACACACCATCCTATTCCCGGGCCGCATCAGCCACCCCTGCCCCGGTTCTCGTCTAGCAGTAGCAAGGTAGCAATGCACTGCCGTTGCAAAGCATCACGGCTGCCGCCAGCAAGCACTTCCTTGCAAGACCTGAGCCACCACCATCACAGCTCCGAGAGCCGCCGCCGAGTGCTTTACTGTAGTACTAACATTGAGCCTTGCGTCACAGCTCCGAGACTCATCAGCGAGTGCTGCAACACATCACCAGGAGCCACCAATGAGAGCTCCATTGGAGAACCGCACTATGCACTGCATCTTCGAGCCCGCTAACGAGCGTAGTAATGTAGCACCAGGTGCACCGACGAGAGCTCCATTGGAGTAGAGCGTTCGATTTAACTTCAAGAGCCGCCGACAAGTTCCATTGGAACCCCGAGCACTGCACTGCAGATTCGACAACCAGCGACGAGCGCAACAACGCAACACCAGATGTCACCTGCGAGAGCTTCACTGCAACACGCCGGCAGCGAGCTGCCAAGCTCCACGGGGTCGCAACGCCGCTTGTGCTGCACTGCAGCTCCGCCACAATGGTGAAATCCACAGGGACACAGCTCCCCCTGGTGAACACCCGACACTGGCCTCCTCGTGTTGCGTTGCAAAACACCAACGAGCAGCGTAGCCTCCAGCCTCATCCATGATGTGTTGCAGAACCGCGACGAGTAGCAGTGTGACAACATCGTCCCCTCCCTCCCGCAACCCCCTACATGCTGGGTACGCTGCCCCGCTTTAGCAATGGTGCTGCTGTAACAGTAGGGGTGCAACAGCACAACGATGGCGTGCACGGGTGGCCGGCGTTGCCCCTTCCTGTTCATAGCAATGGGTGGTGTTCCCTATGGTGAGGATTCAATAGTTTGTGGCGTGTAGTCGCTTCCCCATGGATCCCTCTCCTCTCGAACTACACGACTGAGAGATTGGGGGAGGGAGGATGAGACGAAGATGAAGGGGAAGAGAGGTGTGTAGGAGACAAACTACTCGAAGAGATAAGGCTGGAGGAGGGGAATCCATGGAGGGTGATAACCCACAAGTATAGGGGATCGCAACAGTTTTCGAGGATAGAGTATTCAACCCAAATTTATTGATTCGACACAAGGGGAGCCAAAGAATATTCTCAAGTATTAGAAGTTGAGTTGTTAATTCAACCACACCTGGATAACTTAGTATCTGCAGCAAAGTATTTAGTAGCAAAGTAGTATGGAAATAACGGTAACAGTAGCAAAAGTAATAGTACCAGTTTTGTAGTGATTGTAACAACAGCAACGGTAAAGTAAATAAGCAAAGAGCAATATGTGAAAAGCTCATAGGCATTGGATCAGTGATGGATAATTATGTCGGATGCGATTCCTCATGTAATAAAGTTATAACATAGGGTGACATAGAACTAGCTCCAATTCATCAATGTAATGTAGGCATGTATTCTGAATATAGTCATACGTGCTTATGGAAAAGAACTTGCATGACATCTTTTGTCCTACCGTCCCATGGCAGCGGGATCCTATTGGAAACTAGGGGATATTAAGGCCTCCTTTTAATAGAGTACCGGGCCAAAGCATTAACACATAGTGAATACATGAACTCCTCAAACTATGGTCATCACCGAGAAGTATCCCAATTATTGTCACTTCGGGGTTGTCGGATCATAACACATAATAGGGGACTATCAAGATAGGATCAATAACTCACATATATTCATGAAAACATAATAGGTTCAGATCTGAAATCATGGCACTCGGGCCCTAGTGACAAGCATAACGCATAGCAAAGTCATAGCAACATCAATCTCAGAACATAGTGGATACTAGGGATCAAACCCTAACAAAACTAACTTGATTACATGGAAAATCTCATCCAACCCATCACCGTCCAGCAAGCCTATGATGAAATTACTCACACACGATAGTGAGCATCATGAAATTGGTGATGGAGGATGGTTGATGATGACGACGGCGACGAATCCCCCTCTCCGGACCCCCGAACGGACTCCAGATCAGCCCTCCCGAGAGAGTTTAGGGCTTGGCGGCGGCTCCGTATCGTAAAACGCGATGAAACTTTCTCTCTTATTTTTTTCTCCGCGAACATTAATATATAGAGTTGGAGTTGAGGTCGGTGGAGGTCTAGGGGGCCCATGAGGCAGGGGGGCGCTCCCACCCTCTTGGACAGGGTGTGGGTCCCTGGTGCTGATTCTTTCGCCAGTATTTTTTATTAATTCTAAAAAGTTTCTCTATGGATTTTCAGGTCATCCTGAGAACTTTTATTTCTGCACAAAAATAACACCATGGCAGTTCTGCTGAAAACAGAGTCATTCCGGGTTAGTTCCATTCAAATCATGCAAGTTAGAGTCCAAAACAAGGGCAAAAGTGTTTAGAAAAGTAGATACAACGGAGACGTATCAACTCCCCCAAGCTTAAACCTTTGCTTGTCCTCAAGCAATTCAGTTGACAAACTGAAAGTGATAAAGAATTTTTTTTACAAACTCTGTTTGCTCTTGTTGTTGCAAATATGTAAAGCCAGCATTCAAGTTTTCAGCAAAGATTATGAACTAACCATATTCACAATAACACTTAGGTCTCATGTTTACTCATATCAATGGCATAATCAACTAGCGAGCAATAATAATAAATCTCGGATGGCAACACTTTCTCAAAACAATCATAATATGATATAACAAGATGGTATCTCGCTAGCCCTTTCTGAGACCGCAAAACATAAATGCAGAGCACCTTTAAAGATCAATGAGTGACTAAACATTGTAATTCATGGTAAAAGAGATCCAGTCATAGTCCTACCCAATATAAATTAATAGTAATGCATGCAAATGACAGCGGCGCTCTCCAGCAGGTGCTTTTTAATAAGAGGGTGATGACTCATAAAAGTAAATAGATAGGCCCTTCGCAGAGGGAAGCATGGATTTGTAGAGGTGCCAGAGGTCGATTTTGAAATAGAGATAAATAACATTTTGAGTGTGTCAACATAACAACTGAGAGATCTCGATATCTTCCATGCTACACACATTATAGGCGGTTCCCAAACAGAATGGTAAAGTTTATACTCCCCCACCACCAACAAGCATCAACCATGGCTTGCCCGAAACAACGGGTGCCTCCAACTAACAAAAATCCTGTGGGAGTTTTGTTTGCAATTATTTTGATTTGATTTGATCATGGGACTGGGCATCCCGGTGACCAGCCATTTTATCGTGAATGAGGAGCGGAGTCCACTCCTCTTGAGAATAACCCGCCTAACATGGAAGATACAGACAACCCTAGTTAATACATGAGCTGTTCGAGCATACAAAATAGAATTTCATTTGAAGGTTTGGAGTTTGGCACATACAAATTTACTTGGAACGGCAGGTAGATACCGCATATAGGAAGGCATGGTGGACTCATATGGAATAACTTTGGGGTTTATGGAGTTGGATGCACAAGCAGTATTCCCTCTTAGTACAAGTGAAGGCTAGAAAGAGACTGGGAAGCGACCAACTAGAGAGCGACAACAGTCATGAACATGCATTAAAATTAATCAACACCAAGTGCAAGCATGGGTAGGATATAATCCACCATGAACATAAATATCATGAAGGCTATGTTGATTTTGTTTCAACTACATGTGTGAACATGTGCCAAGTCAAGTCACTCGAATCATTCAAAGGAGGATACCACCCTATCATACCACATCACAACCATTTTAATAGCATGTTGGCACGCAAGGTAAACCATTATAAGCTCCTAGCTAATTAAGCATGACATAAGCAACTACAATCTCTAATTGCCATTGCAAACATGTTTATTCATAATAGGCTGAATCAGGAACGATGAACTAATCATGTTTACAAAAACAAGAGAGGTGGAGTTCATACCAGCTTCTCTCATCTCAGTCAGTCCATCATATATCGTCATTATTGCCTTTCACTTGCATGACCGAACGGTGTGGATAATAATAATAGCGGACGTGCATTGGACTAAGCTGGAATTTGCAAGCATTCAATTCAAGGGAGAAGACAAGGTAATATGGGCTCTTGGTTAAATCAACAATAATGCATATGAGAGCCACTCAACATTTTCATCATGGTCTTCTCCTCTCGACCCCCAAAGAAAAGAAAAGAAATAAAACTATTTACACGGGAAAGCTCCCAACAAGCAAAAGAAGAACGGGAAATTGATAACCCACAAGTATAGGGGATCACAACAGTTTTGAAGAGTAGAGTATTCAACCCAAATTTATTGATTCGACACAAGGGGAGCCAAAAAATATTCTCAAGTATTAGCAGTTGTGTTGTCAATTCAACCACACCTGGATAACTTAGTATCTGCAGCAAAGTATTTAGTAGCAAAGTAGTATGATAGTAAAGGTAACTGTGGCAAAAGTAACGATAGCAGTTTTGTAGTAATTGTAACAGTAGCAACGGAAAAGTAAATAAGCAAAGCACAATATGTGAAAAGCTCGTAGGCATTGGATCAGTGATGGATAATTATGTCGAATGCAATTCATCATGTAATTGTTATAACATAGGGTGACACAGAACTAGCTCCAGTTCATCAACGTAATGTAGGCATGTATTCCGAATATAGTCATACGTGCTTATGGAAAAGAACTTGCATGGCATATTTTTTCCTACCCTCCCGTGGCAGCGGGGTCCTAGTGGAAACTAAGGGATATTAAGGCCTCCTTTTAATAGAGTACCAGACCAAAGCATTAGCACTTAGTGAATACATGAACTCCTCAAACTACGGTCATCACCGAGAAGTATCCTGATTATTGTCACTTCGGGGTTGTCGGATCATAACACATAATAGGCGACTATAGACTTTCAAGATAGGATCAAGAACTCACATATATTGAAGAAAACATAATAGGTTCAGATCTGAAATCATGGCACTCGGGCCCTAGTGACAAGCATTAAGCATAGCAAAGCCATAACAACATCAATCTCAGAACATAGTGGATACTAGGGATCAAACCCTAACAAAACTAACTTGATTACATGGTAAATCTCATCCAATCCATCACCGTCCAGCAAGCCTACGATGGAATTACTCATGCACGACGGTAAGCATCATGAAATTGGTGATGGAGGATGGTTGATGATGACGACGGCAACGAATCCCCCTCTCTGGAGCCCCGAACGGACTCCAGATCAGCCCTCCCAAGAGAGATTAGGGCTTGGCGGCGGCTCCGTATCGTAAAACGCGATGAAACTTTCTCTCTGATTTTTTTCTCTGCAAAACGGAATATATAGAGTTGGAGTTGAGGTTGTGTAGGATCTTGAAGTATGTCTAGAGGGGGGGGGGTGATTAGACTACTTGACCAAATAAAAACTTAACCTTTTCCCAATTTTAGTCTTTGGCAGATTTTAGCAAACTTAGCACAAGTCAAGCAATCTTAACACAATTCAAGCAAGCATGCAAAGAGTATATGAGCAGCGGAAAATAAAGCATGCAACTTGCAAGAATGTAAAGGGAAGGGTTTCAAGATTGCAAACGCAATTTGGAGACATGGTGATTTTTGAGTCGTGGTTCCGATAGGTGGTGCTATCGTACATCCACATTGATGGATTCTTCAACCCACGAAGGGTAACGGTTGCGTGAGTCCACGGAGGGCTCCACCCAAGAAGGGTCCACGAAGAAGCAACCTTGTCTATCCCACCATGGCCGTCGCCCACGAAGGACTTGCCTCACTAGCGGTAGATCTTCACGAAGTAGGCGATCTCCTTGCCCTTACAAACTCCTTGGTTCAACTCCACAATCTTGTCGGAGGCTCCCAAGTGACACCTAGCCAATCTAGGAGACACCACTCTCCAAGAAGTAACAAATGGTGTGTTGATGATGAACTTCTTGCTCTTGTTCTTCAAATGATAGTCTCCCCAACACTCAGCTCTATCTCACAGGATTTGGATTTGGTGGAAAGAAGATTTGAGTGGAAAGCAACTTGGGGAAGGCTAGAGGTCAAGATTCATATGGTAGGAATGGAATATCTTGGTCTCAACACATGAGTAGGTGGTTCTCTCTCAGAAATGGTAAGTTGGAAGTGTAGATTTGTTCCGATGGCTCTCTCCACGAATGAAGAGGAGGTGGAGGGGTATATATAGCCTCCACACAAAATCTAACCGTTACACACAATTTTCCAATCTCGGTGGGACCGAATCAACAAACTCGGTCAGACCGATTTAGTAAACCTAGTGACCGTTAGGGTTTTCGGTGGGACCGACATGCAACTCGGTAGGACCGATATGGTTAGGGTTAGGGCATAACATAATCTCGGTGAGACCGATTACACAAACTCGGTGAGACCGATTTTGGTAATAAGCTAACCAGAGAGTTGGCAGGTAAACTCGGTGGGACCGGTTCGCTCTTTTCGGTGGGACCGAAATGTTATGAAAAGGAAACAGAGAGTTTACATTGCAATCTCGGTGGGACCGATCGCTCATCTAGGTGAGACCGAAACGTTATGAAGGGAAACAGAGAGATTACAATCCCATCTTGGTGAGACCGAGATCCCTATCGGTAAGACCGATTTGCCTAGGGTTTGTGGCAGTGGCTATGACATCTGAACTCGGTGGCGCCGGATTGAAAGAATCGGTGGGGCTGAGTTGGACTTTAGGTTTAGGTCATATGTGGATGTGACAAAGTAGTTGAGGGTTTTGGAGCATATCACTAAGCACTATGAAGCAAGAAACTCATTAAGCAACACCTCATCCCTCCTTGATAGTATTGGCTTTTCCTATAGACTCAATGTGATCTTGGATCACTAAAATATCAAATGTAGAGTCTTGAGCTTGAAGCTTGAGCCAATCCTTTTATCCTTAGCATTTTGAGGGATCCACTTTTCTCATCCATGCCATGCCATTCATTGAGCTTTCCTAAAATATTTGTCTTGGAATAGTGTTAGCTCAATGAGCTATATGTTGTTAGGAATTACCAAAACCACCTAGGGATAGTTGTACTTTCAATCTCCCCCTTTTTGGTAATTGATGACAACATATAGATCAAAGCTTCGACAAATGATAATAAGATTGAAAAACATCGTCGCCTTGAGAAGTATGTGAGATGTGAGAGCTCCCCCTAAATTTGTTCATAGTTTAAGATTTGCTTTGGACTACAAATGCACATTGAGTTAGGTTCATGAGGTACTCTCCCATGTCACATACATCTTGGGGGAGCGCTCAAAATGATAATATTCAAAATACATGCACTCATCACCAAGCAAAGTGAACGATCATATAGAGATAAAAAGGATAATGTCATCCAACAAGCATTAATGTAGCATATGATCAAACACATGATCATCATTGTATCACACAGGCAATAAAGTATCTCAAGCAAGCAAAAGCAAATAAAGTTCAACCACAAAGACAAGAGAGAACAAAAGCAAACTCTCTCTCTCTCTCTCTCGAAGCCTATGATATATACATTTTTCTCCCCCTTTGGCAACAAGTTGCCAAGAAGTTCCTAGAAAATGCATAGTATTATGTCGTCTCTTAGGCTTGGTCTTGATGTGGTGGTGTAGATATGACTCCAAGGACGAAGGCATCAGTTGATGAAGTTGGAGCTGGTGGAGTAGATGCTGGAGTTGGTGGCACTGAAGCTGTAGCAGGTGCAGATGATGTTGCTCTTGTGTCTGTCACAGGCACAACAGCTGATCTCTAAGCTCTAGGCACTCTAGCAAATGCCTCAGTGGTTCTCTTCCCCTTCCTCTCCTGCATGTCATCTTGGAGTTGCTCAACAACAGGCTGGATCTCAGTTACTTTCACATCCAAGTCATAGAACTTCTGCTCCATGATCCTCTCCAGGCTCTCCTGGTTTTGAGTTAGGGTGGCCAGCCCTTTCTCAATCCTTAGTGTGGATGCTATCAAGTAACCAAGCTGGTCTTGTTTTCTCTTCAGGAAGTACTCAGATGCCTCATCAATTGTTGGCATCTTGGCAGCCTTCTCAGTCTTTGCCTTCTCCTTCTTCTCTTGTGCTTGCACTAAAGATGGTTCATTTTCATCCATAACCACTTGGTTGTCCTCAAAGTCTGGATAGATAGGCATGTGATCCTTGTCCAACAAGTAAGTGCCAATGCCCATCTTGGAGTTAATCAGCTCCTGGATCTGTGGGGCATACCCACAACTTCTCTTCTGGTCTGCAGCTGTCCTCTTGATAGTTTCAACAATGAGGCTCATGACCTTGAACTTTTGAGGCACATCAAACAAGTGTAGCAGATTAATAGCATGGACTCTGATCATGTTATGATCACCTGACTTGGGCAAGAGTGTGTGCTTGAGGATCCAGTTGATGGTTGGCAGTCTTGACAGAAGAAAATGTACAGATCCAAACTTGTGAGTCTCAAGTGCTTTATCTAGGATCTCCTTGTACATATGTGCCATAGAGTTGTGATCCCTTTTCTTCTTGGCATAGACATCCAAGTCATCTTCTTTCTCCTTTTGTGCATTGATCAGATTTGCCCATTCTTCTATAGTAGACTGGTACCTTGTACCTTCAGACATCCAAACTATCCTGCCATCTGGATAGAAGTGTGTTGTGGAGTAGAATTGCATTATGAGCTCATCATTCCCCTTAGTGAGCTTCTGCCCAACAAAGTCATCCACTCCACAACCCTTGAAGCTATCAAACACTCCTGGGTAGTGTTCCTCATTCTCCTTGATGTATTTCCAATCTACCCATCTCATATCACAGACTATTGGTTTCTTGTCCAGCAGCACAGTCTCATAGAAGTCATGTTGTTCCTTTGTATGGAACCTGTAGTCCACAACAGTTCTCCTCCTGACTGCATAAGGATCAGTCAACCTCCACTGTCTGAGTCCTGCATCCTTTCTCAGCTTCATGTTCTCAGCAACAGGATGAGCCTCGTTATGATCTGGAATCTTAGGCTTCAACTTTCTCAGAACATGCTCTTCATCATCTTCTTCTTCTACAACAACTCCAGGCACTGGGGCCTTATTCTTTTCAGCAGCTGGGATGTTCCTGAAATTCCTCTTGGGTGCAGTCTTGGGCTTGGAACCAGCCCCTGACCTTATGGCATCACCCATGAGCTTATGAGCTTTGGGAGCTGGAGCAGCAGCCTCTTCCTCCTCCTCTTCCATCATGGAAGGCTTCCCAACAACTCTGGCCATGGTCTTCTTGACCCTTTCCTTCCTCTTATTTTCAGCCACTACTGGCTCCTTGGGTTCTGATCTCTCAGTTTCCTGAGTTGATGCTCTGGCTTTCAGCATAGGAGTCCTCTTGACAGGGACTTTCCTGTTTAGACCTGGCTTGGTGGTTGCAGCAGTGCCATACTCCTTGAGCACTTTCCTGGAGGTGGCTTCATCCTCTTCTGCCACATAGTCTTCATCCTCAGAGTCGGAGGTTCTTTTCTTTCTGGCCCTGGTGGCAGCTTTGGGTAAGTTGCTTGGGGTGCTCCTGCTGCTATCATCTGAGGAACTAGAGGGACTAGTGCCCTCACTCATCGGAATCTGCTCCTCCTCCCTATTCTGGCTGTCACTTTGATCAGACATGCTGCAAACACTGACTGCTGACCCTGTGAATAGATGTAGATGAGATAGAGAGGATAAGCATCACAAAATACAGAGGTTTTTGCAAAATATTGAGTTAAAAACTTAGTTTTAGTTTTCCACAGAAAGCATTTCGGATCAACCGATTTGTGAACTCGGTGATACCGAAGCAGCTTTAGGAACCTAAACTAGTGAACTCGGTCAGACCGAGTCACAGTTCGGTGGCACCGAGACTGCTAGGGTTTCACAAAGTTCTGAACTCGGTCACACCGATTTGCAATTCTCGGTCAGACCGAGAATCACAAGTGCAATGGCCTTCGCCAAATCGGTGGAACCGATTTCTACAACTCAGTGGGTCCGAGCTGGTTTTGGCGGAAACCTAACCCTAAATTTTCAAATCAAACCTAATCTACTGATTGTTTTGACTAGACGAGATAGTTTCAATCGTGGCAAGATTCATGACGAACACAATGTGCTAGGAATCAAATGGGGATAGCACAGTGATCAAGTCCATACCCTAGCTCGGCGATGGACTCGCTACGGCGGCAACGACAGTGGAGACCGGAGGCAGGAGGCGGCTGGCAATGAGGAGGACGATCTGGAGACCCTGGAGGCAGAGCGGGCTGAGCGCGGGTGAAACTGTTCAGAGAAATTTCCAAAAATTTCCCCTTGGGTATATATAGCCCGACCCTGTCGGTGTGACCGAGTGGAAAAACTCGGTGGCATCGAGATGCATTACTGCAAGCAGTTACTGCAACTCGGTGAGACCGAAATGTTCAAATCGGTTGCACCGAGATTGAAAACCTTGATTGACTTAGTGATCTCGGTATGACTGAAATGGAAGAATCGGTCAGACTGAAACGCACAAAGAAGTTTTGGAAGTTTAAGTCTATGACGAATCGGGGACTCCAAGTGCTCCTCACACAGAGTGGTTCGAATCTGACTTGATCAAATTTTGTGATGTAGCATGAATAGAGTTTGAGACAAGAAAATCATAGATAGCTAGAGAAGGTTCTTAGGCATTCTTGTCCATCCACTTGGCCAAAAGAAAAAGAAGCCAAACAAGCAAAACTACAAGTGGATGTCCTCGAATGAGTAAAATATGCAACCAACATGCTCACACAATAAAATGACAAATGAAATATGTGGCAAAGCATGCACAACCAATTCTAGCATCTATCAAGCAATTGGCGATGACTAGGTCATCTATATATGAGTATATTGACTTAGGAGTCAAATGAGAACATTTGATCATAGGTCATACTCATCGTTTAAGCTCAAGTGGGGTTACCACTTTTACATAATGCATTGATGTGTTCACACCATTAGAGTTGCTTTAGCTCAATTCTTAGAGTAAAGCTCCCCCTAGATGTGAGATCCCCCCTTAGAGGGATGAACTAACCTTGGATTTTGTCGATGATGACTTCATGTAGGTGTTGAAGATGTGGATGCTCAATGTTGATGTAGATCATTTGGAGCAATCCTTTGGAGTGAGTTGCACTTTCAATACCTACACGGGTTAGTCCCACAAGGAACAAACAAGGATATCCATATACATAGAGTGATGCACACACAAGATGATGTCTATGAAAGCATTAGGTTACCTTGTCCCTTGTCTTAACAACAAGAGGGTTTGTGACTCCTTGAACTAGTGCAAGATGTGGAAGTTGATTGAACTTGTCCTTGCCAAAATGATATGAGTGAAGAATGTTGGCGGAGTCACCCTCAAGAACTCTCTAGTTCTTCTTCTTCGGAATCCACACCATGTTGATGGGAATCCTTGGAGTTGTAGTTGTACTTGATGAACTAGAGCTTGACGTAGTCTTGGGAATCCACTTGACCAAGGCCTTGGGAGCTTCTTCAAATGCATCAATCTCCTTTTGAAGCTCATCCTTGCCTTTTTGCTTGTGGTCTTGTGGTGGAAGATCATCTTGATCTTGTGTCCCTTTGAATGAAGTAGGATCATACTTCTCTTGTTGAGGAACAAACTTCGTCTTGGGGTATTGATCTTCTTCCCACTCAACTCCATTGGCATTGAACTTTCGTTCAAAACCAACACCTTGGTTCTTCCGGTGCCTTCCTTGCTTGCGTACAATTTCCTCGAATTGCTTACTTCCGGCAAGGCTCTTGTAAACACCTTTCTCTATGATTCCCTTCAATAAGATATTTTCTTGCTCAAGTGTAACTTGGCTAAGAGAATCATTAGTGGAATCAAGAGAACTACTAGAAGCAACAACATTGGATTTAGCATGATGATTGTTACTACTAGAGGAAGAATCCTTCTTGTTTTTGTTACTAGACTTGATTTGAGGCATGTAAGTAGGTAAGAGTAAACGCTTGGCAATGTAAGAAGAACTTTTGTTGTGAAGATCATCATTGATTGCCTTTAAGAACTCATGCTCTTGCTCAAGATTGAGCTTTTCAAAGCGTAACTTCTCATGAGTCCTTAAAAGTTCTCGATGATCCCCTAAGATAGTTTCATGAGCTAACTGAAGAGTGTTTAGTTCTTTAGTTAGGAGCTCAATCTTCTCCTTGTCATCTTCATTCGTTTTATCTTGATTAGCATGATTAATTGACGTTTCATCATAGTATTCATCACTAGAGTTGTCAATAAGTAAATCATCAACACCTAACAAGACATCTTCATCACTATTCAAATCTGCTACGTCTTGAGCTAGTGTTGGTTTTCCCCGAAGAGGAGAGGGTGATGCAGCAAGTGTATCGTAAGTATTTCCCTCAGTTTTTGAGAACCAAGGTATCAATCCAGTAGGAGGCTCCTCCAAAGTCCCACGCGCCTACACAAACAAACTGAGAACTCGCAACCAATGCAATAAAGAGGTTGTCAATCCCTTCACGGCCACTTGCGGAAGTGAGATCTGATAGAGATAGTATGATAAGATAAATATATTTTTGGTATTTTATAATATAGATGAAAAAAGTAAAGATGCAAATAAAAGTAGATTAAAAGCAAATATGATAAGAGATAGACCCGGGGGCCATAGGTTTCACTAGAGGCTTCTCTCGAGAGCATAAGTATTACGGTGGGTCAACAAATTACTGTCGAGCAATTGATAGAAAAGCAAATAATTATGACGTTATCTAGGCATGATCATGTATATAGGCATCACATCCATAACAAGTAGACCGACTCCTGCCTGCATCTGCTACTATTACTCCACACATCGACCACTATCCAGCATGCATCTAGAGTATTAAGTTCATAAGAACAGAGCAACACATTAAGCAAGATGATATGATGTAGAGGGATAAACTCATGCAATGTGATATAAACCCCATCTTGTTATCCTCAATGGCAACAATACAATACGTGTCTTGCAACCCTTTCTGTCACTGGGTAAGAACACCGCAAGATTGAACCCAAAGCTAAGCACTTCTCCCATGGCAAGAAAGATCAATCTAGTAGGCCAAACCAAACCGATAATTCGAAGAGACTTGCAAAGATAACTCAATCATACATAAAAGAATTCAGAGAAGATTCAATTAATATCCATAGATAAATTTGATTATAAACTCACAATTCATCGGATCTCGACAAACACACCGCAAAAAGAGATTACATCGAATAGATCTCCACAAGAGAGGGGGAGAACATTGTATTGAGATCCAAAAAGAGAGAAGAAGCCATCTAGCTAATAACTATGGACCCGTAGGTCTGTGGTAAACTACTCACAACTCATAGGAGGGGCAAGGATGTTGATGTAGAGGCCCTCCATGGTCGATTCCCCCTCCGGCAGAGTGCCGGCGAAGGCTCCAAGACGGGATCTCGCGGATACAGAAGGTTACGGTGGTGGAAATTGTGTTTCGTGGTGCCCTCGGATGTTTTCGGGGTCCGTAGGTATATATAGGAGGAAGAGGTACGTCGGTGGACGCTCGAGGGTCCCACGAGACAGGGGGCGCACCCTATAGGGGGGGGCGCACCCTCCTATCTCGTGGAGGCTCCGGCTGTTTCTTGACTTGCACTCCAAGCTCTCCGGATCTTATTCGTTCCAAAAATCACGCTCCCGAAGGTTTCATTCCGTTTGGACTCCGTTTGATATTCCTTTTCTTCGAAATACTGAAATAGGCAAAAAAACAGCAATATGGGCTGGGCCTCCGGTTAGTAGGTTAGTCCCAAAAATGATAATAATGTATAAAATAAAGCCCATAAACATCCAAAACAGGTAATATAATAGCATGGAACAATCAAAAATTATAAACGTATCAAGCATCCGCAAGCTTAATTCCTGCTCTTCCTCGAGTAGGTAAATGATAAAAAGAGAATTTTTGATGTGGAATGCTACCTAGCACAATTTTCAATGTAATTTTCTTTAATGTGGCATGAATGTTCAGATCCAAATAATACAAAATAAAAGTTCATATTGACATAAGAAATAGTAATACTTCAAGCATACTAAGCAAAGTAATCATGTCTTCTCAAAATAACATGGCCAAAGAAAGTTATCCCTACAAAATCGTATAGTCTGGCTATGCTTCATCTTCATCACACAAAATATTTAATCATGCACAACCCCGATGACGAGCCAAGCAATTGTTTCATACTTTAATAATCTCAAAGTCTTTCAACTTTCACGCAATACATGAGCGTGAGCCATGTGCATAGCACTATATGTGGAATAGAACGGTGGTTGTGGGGAAGACAAAAAAGGAGAAGATAGTCTCACATCAACTAGGCGTATTAACGGGCTATGGAGATGCCCATTAATAGATATCAATGTGAGTGAGTAGGGATTGCCATGCAACGGATGCACTAGAGCTATAAATATATGAAATCTCAACAAAAGAAAACTAGTGGGTGTGCATCCAACTTGCTTGCTCACGAAGACCTAGGGTATTTTGAGGAAGCCCATCATTGGAATATACAAGCCAAGTTCTATAATGAAAAATTCCCACTAGTAAATGAAAGTGATAACATAGGAGACTCTCTATCATGAAGATCATGGTGCTATTTTGAGGCACAAGTGTGGAAAAAGAGATAGTAGCATTGTCCCTTCTCTCTTTTTCTCTCATTCTTTTTTCTGTTTTTTTTCTTTGGCCTTCTTTTTTTCTTTTTCTTTTTGGCCTTTTTCTCTTTTTTTTTCTTTTTGTAAAGTCCGAAGTCTCATCCCGACTTGTGGGGGAATCATAGTCTTCATCATCCTTTCCTCACTGGGACAATGCTCTAATGATGAAGATCATCACACTTTTATGGATTTACAACTCGAAGCTAGAACAAGATATGACTCTATGTGAATGCCTCCGGCGGTATACCGGGATATGCAATGAATCAAGAATGACATGTATGAAGATTATGATGGTGGCTTTGCCACAAATACGATGTCAACTACATGATCATGCAAAGAGCAATATGACAATGATGAAACGTGTCATAATAAACGGAACAGTGGAAAGTTGCATGGCAATATATCTCGGAATGGCTATGGAAATGCCATAATAGGTAGGTATAGTGGCTGTTTTGAGGAAGGTATATGGTGGGTGTATGGTACCGGCGAAAGTTGCACGATACAAGAGAGGCTAGCAAAAATGGAGGGGTGAAAGGGTGCGTATAATCCATGGACTCAACATTAGTCAAAAGAACTCATATACTTGTTGTAAAAATTTAGAAGTCATCAAAAACCAAAGCACTACGCGCATGCTCCTAGGGGTATAGATTGGTAGGAAAAGACCATCGCTCGTCCCCGACTGCCACTCATAAGGAAGACATTCAATAAATAAAATTGTGCCCCAACTTCATCACAAAGCGGTTCACCATACGTGCATGCTACGGGAATCACAAACTTCAACACAAGCATTCTTTAAATTCATAATCACCCAACTAGCATGACTTTAATATCACTACCTCCATATCTCAAAACAATTATCAAGCATCAAATTGATCATAGCATCCAATTCACATCCTATGATAGTTTTTATTATACCCAACTTGGATGCTCATCATTCTAGGACCAAATTATAACCATAGCAAATACCATGCTGTTCTAAATGACTCTCAAAATAATATAAGTGAAGCATGAGAGACTAGCAATATCTTCAAAATTAATCCACCACCATGCTCTAAAAGATATAAGTGAAGCAGTAGAGCAAAAACTATCAAGCTCAAAAGATATAAGTGAAGCACATAGAGTATTCTAGCAAATTCTAATCAAATAGGCTTCTCCCAAAAGGTGTGTTACAGCAAGGATGATTGTGGTAAACTAACAAGCAAAGACCAATATAATACACGACGCTCCAAGCAAAACACATATCATGTGGCGAATAAAAATATAGTTCCAAGTAAAGTTACCAATGAACGAAGACGAAAGAGGGGATGCCTTCCCGGGGCATCCCCAAGCTTGGGATTTTGGATATTCTTGAATATATTGGGGTGCCTTGGGCATCCCAAAGCTTAGGCTCTTGCCACTCTTTATTCCATAGTCCATAAAAGCTTTACCCACAACTTGAAAACTTCACAACACAAAACTCAACAGGAAATCTTATAAGCTCCGTTAGTGAAAGAAAACAAAACCACCACATAAGGTACTGCAATGAACTCATTCTTTATTTATTTTGGTGTTAAAGCTACTGTATTACAACTTCCTTATGGTTTATAAACTAATTTATTAGCCATAGATGCATTGAAATAAGCAAACAACACATGAAAAACAGAATCTGTCAAAAACAGAACAGTCTGTAGCAATCTGTAACTAACGCAAACTTCTGGAAATATAAAAATCCTACCTAAATAGTACGTACTGGAAAATTTGTTTATTGATCAGCAGCAAAAATAATCAATGCAAAAGAACGTTTCTGTGATTTATTGAATTTTTTCTCGTGAGCGCAAAGTTTCTGTTTTTCAGCAGACTCAAATCAACCATCATCATAGTTTATCCTATAGGTTCTACTTGGCACAAACACTAAACAAAAGATAAAAACACATCTAAACAGAAAGTAGAAACAAAATTTAACACTAAACAGGAACAAAAACAAAGAACAAAAAGAAAATTGGGTTGCCTCCCAACTAGCGCTATCGTTTAACGCCCCTAGCTAGGCATAAAAGCGAAGATAGATCTAACGAGTGCCATCTTTGGCACTTGATTCATAAGTAGCACGCATGATAGATTCATAAGGTAATTTGACTTTCTTTCTTGGAAAGTGCTCCATGCCTTTCTTTAAGGGAAATTGGAATCTAATGTTCCCTTCTTTCATATCGATAATCGCACCAATCGTTCTAAGGAAAGGTCTACCAAGAATAATAGGGCAAGAAAGATTGCAATCTATATCAAGAATGATAAAATCTACGGGCACCAAATTTCTATTTGCAACAATAAGAACATCATCGATCCTTCCCATAGGCTTTTTAATGGTGGAATCCGCAAGGTGCAAATTTAATGAGCAATCATCAAGATCATGAAAATCTAGAATATCACATAAAGTTTTCGGAATTGTGGAAACACTAGCACCAAAATCACACAAAGAAAAACACTCAAAATCTTTAATTCTAATATTTATAGTAGGTTCCCACTCATCATTAAGTTTTCTAGGTATAGAAACTTCCAAATTAAGTTTTTCATCATAAGATTGCATCAAGGCATCAACAATATGTTTGGTAAAAGCTTTGTTTTGACTATAAGCATGAGGAGAATTAACAACGGATTGCAACAAGGAAATACAACCTTTTAAAGAGCAATTATCATAGTCAAATTCCTTGAAATCCAAGATAGTAGGTTCAACATTATTAGAAGTTGAGGATTCTCCAATCTCTCTTTTACCAAATTTAGCATTAAGATCTAAAGACTCCGAATTTTTGGGACGCCTTCTAGGCAAAGTTGATTCATCATCAGTCCCATAATAATCAAAATTCATATTGCAAAACATAGATCTAATAGGAGACGCATCAATAACTTTAAGATCCTCATCATTATTTTCACGGAAACTAGAAGAAAATGCTTTTATAAAGCTATCTTTCTTAGCATGCAATCTAGCGGTTCTTTCCTTGCACTCGTCAATGGAAATTCTCATTACTTTGAGAGACTCATTGGTATCATGCTTAGGAGGAGAAGGTCTAAGTTTAAGAGAATCAATATCAAGCGAAAGTCTATCAATGTTCCTAGCCAAATCATCAACTTTGAGCAATTTTTCTTCAAGCAAAGCATTAAAATTCTTTTGAGAAATCATAAATTCTTTCACACTATTCTCAAAATCAGAGGGCATCTTATTAAAATTACCATAAGAATTATTGTAGGAATTTCCATAATTATTATTAGAGGAATTACTAGGGAACAGTCTAGCATTAAAATTTCCTCTATAAGCGTTGTTTCCAAAACTATTCCTACCAACAAAATTCACATCCATAGATTCATTATTATTCTCGATCAAGGAAGACAAAGGCATATCATTAGGATCAAGAGGAGTATTTTTAGTAGCAAACATCTTCATAAGTTCATCCATCTTTCCACTCAAAACATTGATTTCTTCTATATGCACTTTTTTACTAAAAGATCTTTCGGTGTGCCATTGATAATAATTAGCCATAATATTATCAAGAAGTTTTGTAGCATCTCCTAACGTGGTTTCCATAAAGGCGCCTCCCGCGGCCGAATCTAAGAGATTTCTAGAAGCAAAGTTCAAACCAGCAACAAAAAATTTGTATGATCATCCATAAATTCAAACCATGAGTAGGGCAATTGTGAAGCATCAATTTCATTCTTTCCCAAGGTTGGGCAACATGCTCATGGTCAAGTTGTTTAAAATTCATAATATCGTTCCTAAGAGTGATGATCTTAGCGGGAGGAAAATACTTAGAGATAAAAGCATCTTTGCACTTGTTCCAAGAATCAATACTATTTTTAGGCAAAGACGAAAACCAAACTTTAGCACGATCTCTAAGTGAAAACGGAAATAACTTCAATTTGACAATATTGTTATCCGTATCTTTCTTGTTTTGCATATCACACAAATCAACAAAATTGTTTTGATGAGTAGCGGCATCTTCACTAGGAAGGCCGTTGAATTGATCTTTCATAACAAGATTCAGCAAAGCAGCATTGATTTCACAAGACTCAACATCATTAAGAGGAGCAATCGGAGTAATAAGGAAATCATTATTATTGGTATTCGAGAAATCACACAATTTGGTATTATCTTGCGCCATGGCAACAAGTAATCCAACACACAAGCAAACAGAAAAAGGCAAGCGGAAAAGAGAGGAGGAGATTGGGAAAGAGAGGGCGAATAAAACGACAAGGGTGAAGTGGGGGAGAGGAAAACGAGAGGCAAATGGCGAATAATGTAAATGCGAGGGAGATAGGTTTGTGATAGGTACTTGGTATGTCTTGACTTGAGCGAAGACCTCCCCGGCAACGGCGCCAGAAATCCTTCTTGCTACGTCTTGAGCTAGCGTTGGTTTCCCCGAAGAGGAGAGGGTGATGCAACAAGTGTAGCGTAAGTATTTCCCTCAGTTTTTGAGAACCAAGGTATCAATCCAGTAGGAGGCTCCTCCAAAGTCCCACGCGCCTACACAAACAAATTGAGAACTCGCAACCAACGCAATAAAGGGGTTGTCAATCCCTTCATGGCCACCTGCAAAAGTGAGATCTGATAGAGATGTATGATAAGATAAATATATTTTTGGTATTTTATAATATAGATGCAAAAAGTAAAGATGCAAATAAAAGTAGATTAAAAGCAAATATGATAAGAGATAGACCCGGGGGCCATAGGTTTCACTAGAGGCTTCTCTCGAGAGCATAAGTATTACGGTGGGTCAACAAATTACTGTCGAGCAATTGATAGAAAACCGAATAATTATGACGTTATCTAGGCATGATCATGTATATAGGCATCACATCCATAACAAGTAGACAGACTCCTGCCTGCATATACTACTATTACTCCACACATCGACCGCTATCCAGCATGCATCTAGAGTATTAAGTTCATAAGAACAGAGCAACACATTAAGCAAGATGATATGATGTAGAGGGATAAACTCATGCAACATGATATAAACCCCATCTTGTTATCCTCGATGGCAACAATACAATACGTGTCTTGCAACCCTTTCTGTCACTGGGTAAGAACACCACAAGGCTGGACCCAAAGCTAAGCACTTCTCCCATGGCAAGAAAGATCAATCTAGTAGGCCAAACCAAACCAATAATTCGAAGAGACTTGCAAAGATAACTCAATCATACATAAAAGAATTCAGAGAAGATTCAATTAATATCCATAGATAAATCTGATCATAAACTCACAATTCATCGGATCTCGACAAACACACCGCAAAAAGAGATTACATCGAATAGATCTCCACAAGAGAGGGGGAGAACATTGTATTGAGATCCAAAAAGAGAGAAGAAGCCATCTAGCTAACAACTATGGACCCGTAGGTCTGTGGTAAACTACTCACAACTCATCAGAGGGGCAAGGATGTTGATGTAGAGGCCCTCCGTGGTCGATTCCCCCTTCGGCAGAGTGCCGGCGAAGGCTCCAAGATGGGATCTCGCGGATACAGAAGGTTACGGTGGTGGAAATTGTGTTTCGTGGTGCCCCCGGATGTTTTCGGGGTCCGTAGGTATATATAGGAGGAAGAGGTACGTCAGTGGATGCCCGAGGGTCCCACGAGACAGGGGGCGCGCCCTACAGGGGGGGCGCCCTCCTATCTCGTGGAGGCTCCGGCTGTTTCTTGACTTGCACTCCAAGCTCTCCGGATCTTATTCGTTCCAAAAATCACGCTCCCGAAGGTTTCATTCCGTTTGGACTCCGTTTGATATTCTTTTTCTTCGAAATATTGAAATAGGCAAAAAAACAGCAATATGGGTTGGGCCTCCGGTTAGTAGGTTAGTCCCAAAAATGATAATAATGTATAAAATAAAGCCCATAAACATCCAAAACAGGTAATATAATAGCACGGAACAATAAAAAATTATAGATACGTTGGAGGCGTATCAAAATCAACATCCTCGGGGTGTGTTACCTTTGGGCCTTTAGCCATGAAGCATCTTCCAATTCCTTCATTTGGTGAATCAAATATGTCGTGGGAGTTGGTTGACACAAGTGCTAGACCGGCAACACCTTCATCTTGAGTATGTTCGGAGTCGGAGTGATAGCTTCTCTCGGAGTGATGTTTAGAGTCGGAACAGGATACCCATTCACCAACATGAGCTTGATGTCTTCGTTTTGTGTAGCTCCTTGATGACTTGTCCTTCCTTTCTGAATCCTTGCTTCTCCGGGATGTTCTTCATTCATAACGATCATCTCTACTCCTTCTCTCTCTTGGCGGTGATTCTTCTCTTCTACTTCTCCTCTTAGGTGAATCTTCTCTTCTTTTGTAGGGAGCCGTACACTCATTGGAATAGTGTCCGGGTCTTCCATAGTTGTAGCAATTTCGCTCTTGACTGGAAGATCTTTTGTCATTGTAGGACCTTGACTCGGAACTTCTTTCCTTGCTTCTACTCTTGTAGAATTTGTTGAAGTTCTTCACCATTAGGCTCAATTCTTCATTGAAGGTTTGTTTCTCACTTGATGATGTGGGAGCTTCACATGAGGCTTTGTAAGCACCACTTGACTTGTTGTGTAGCTCCTCCTTATCCTTGAGTGACATCTCATGAGCAACAATTCTTCCAATAACCTCCGTTGGCTTGAGATTCTTGTAATTGGGCATCATTTGGATCAATGTGCATACAGTATCATATTTTCCATCCAAGGCTCTTAGGATCTTCTTGATGATGAATTTGTCGGTCATCTCTTCACTTCCTAAGCCGACAATCTCATTTGTGATGAGAGCAAGCCTGGAGTAAATTTCAGCGACACCTTCACCATCCTTCATCTTGAACTTGTCAAGTTGACTTTGAAGCACATCCAATTTGGATTCCTTGACGGAGTCGGTACCTTCATGCATATCAATCAAAGTGTCCCAAGTTTCCTTTGCATTCTCAAGACGGCTGATTTTGTTGAATTCTTCGGGGCACAATCCATTGAAGAGGATATCACAAGCTTGAGCGTTGTATTGCAGCATCTTCAACTCTTCTGCGCTAGCTTCACGGTTTGGTTCTCTCCCATCAAAGAATTCACCTTGCAAGCTAATACACACAATAGCCCAAACGGCGGGGTTATGTCCGAGAATATGCATTTTCATCTTATGCTTCCAACTAGCAAAATTAGTACCATCAAAGTAAGGACCTCTACGGTGATAGTTTCCCTCCCTAGACACCATACTCTCCTAGGTTGTGAAACCAAGGCTATGACCACCAAAAGCTATGGAAATCAAAGCAAATGGAGACCAATGCTCTGATACCACTTGTAGGATCTTGAAGTATGTCTAGAGGGGGGGGGGGGTGATTAGACTACTTGACCAAATAAAAACTTAACCTTTTCCCAATTTTAGTCTTTGGCAGATTTTAGCAAACTTAGCACAAGTCAAGCAGTCTTAACACAATTCAAGAAAGCATGCAAAGAGTATATGAGCAGCGGAAAATAAAGCATGCAACTTGCAAGAATGTAAAGGGAATGGTTTGGAGATTTCAAACGCAATTTGGAGACACGGTGATTTTTGAGCCGTGGTTCCGATAGGTGGTGCTATCGTACATCCACGTTGATGGAGACTTCAACCCACGAAGGGTAACGGCTGCGCGAGTCCACGGAGGGCTCCACCCAAGAAGGGTCCACAAAGAAGCAACCTTGTCTATCCCACCATGGTCGTCGCCCATGAAGGACTTGCCTCACTAGCGGTAGATCTTCATGAAGTAGGAGATCTCCTTGCCCTTACAAACTCCTTGGTTCAACTCCACAATCTTGTTAGAGGCTCCCAAGTGACACCTAGCCAATCTAGGAGACACCACTCTCCAAGAAGTAACAAATGGTGTGTTGATGATGAACTCCTTGCTCTTGTGCTTCAAATGATAGTCTCCCCAACACTCAACTCTCTCTCATAGGATTTGGATTTGGTGGAAACAAGATTTGAGTGGAAAGCAACTTGGGGAAGGCTAGAGATCAAGATTCATATGGTAGGAATGGAATATCTTGGTCTCAACACATGAGTAGGTGGTTCTCTCTCAGAAAATGGTAAGTTGGAAGTGTAGATTTGTTCTGATGGCTCTCTCCACGAATGAAGAGGAGGTGGATGGGTATATATAGCCTCCACACAAAATCTAACCGTTACACACAATTTGCCAATCTCGGTGGGACCGAATCAACAAACTCGGTCATACCGATTTAGTAAACCTAGTGACCGTTAGGGTTTTTGGTGGGACCGACATGCAACTCGGTAGGACCGATATGGTTAGGGCTAGGGCATAACATAATCTCGGTGAGACCGATTACACAAACTCGGTGAGACCGATTTTGGTAATAAGGGTTTAGGGTTTAGGGTTAGGTAAACTCGGTGGGACCGGTTCACTCTTTTCGGTGGGACCAAAATGTTATGAAAAGGAAACAGAGAGTTTACATTGCAATCTCGGTGGGACCGATCGCTCATCTCGGTGAGACCGAAACGTTACGAAGGGAAACAGAGAGATTACAATCCCATCTCGGTGAGACCGAGATCCCTATCGGTAAGACTGATTTGCCTAGGGTTTTTGGAAGTGGCTATGACATCTGAACTCGGTGGCGCTGGATTGAAAAATCGGTGGGGCCGAGTTGGACTTTAGGTTTAGGTCATATGTGGATGTGGGAAAGTAGTTGAGGGTTTTGGAGCATATCACTAAGCACTATGAAGCAAGAAACTCATTAAGCAACACCTCATCCCTCCTTGATAGTATTGGCTTTTCCTATAGACTCAATGTGATCTTGGATCACTAAAATATCAAATGTAGAGTCTTGAGGTTGAAGCTTGAGCCAATCCTTTTATCCTTAGCATTTTGAGGATCCACTTTTCTCATCCATGCCATGCCATTCATTGAGCTTTCCTAAAATATTTGTCTTGGAATAGTGTTAGCTCAATGAGCTATATGTTGTTAGGAATTACCAAAACCACCTAGGGATAGTTGTACTTTCAGGTTGGTGGAGCATCAGGGGGCCCACGAGATAGGGGGACGCGCCCGGAGGGAGGGGGCGCGCCCCCCACCCTCGTGGACAGGGTGTGGGACCCCTGGCCTGGATTATTTTGCCAGTATTTTTTATATTTTCCAAAAGTTATCTCCGTGGATTTTCAGGTCATTCCGAGAACTTTTGTTTTCTGCATAATAAACAACACCATGGCAGTTCTGCTGAAAACAGCATCAATCCGGGTTAGTTTCATTCAAATCATGCAAGTTAGAGTCCAAAACAAGGGCAAAAGTGTTTGGAAAAGTAGATACGTTGGAGCCGTATCAACTCTCTGATACGTCTCCTGCTATCTATAATTTTTGATTGTTCCATGCTATTATATTACCCGTTTTGGATGTTTATGGGCTTTACTTTACACTTTTATATCATTTTTGGGACTAACCTATTAGCCGGAGGCCCAGCCCGTATTGATGTTTTTTTGGCCTATTTCAATGTTTCGAAGAAAAGGAATACCAAATGGAGTCCAAACGGAATGAAACCTTCAGGAGCGTGATTTTTGGAACAAACATGATCCAGAGGACTTGGAGTGCAAGTCAAGAAGCAATCGAGGAAGCCACGAGGGTGGAGGGCGCGCCCCCCTACTGGGCGCGCCCCCTATCTCGTGGGCTCCTCGGGCGTCCACCGACCTACTTCTTCCTCCTATATATACCCACGTACCCCGAGAACATCAGGGCGACCACGAAAACCTAATTCCAACGCCGTAACCTTCTGTATCCGTGAGATCCCATCTTGGAGCCTTCGCCGGCGCTCCGCCAGAGGGGGAATCGACCATGCAGGATGTCTACATCATCTCCAAGGCCTCTCCTATGAGTTGTGAGTAGATTACCACAGGCCTTCGGGTCCATAGTTATTAGCTAGATGGCTTCTTCTCGATCATCTTGGAGATCTATTCGATGTAACTCTTTTTGCAGTGTGTTTGTCGAAATTCGATGAATTGTGGGTTTATGATCAAGTTTATCTATGAGAAATATTTGAATCTCCTCTGAATTCTTTTATGTGTGATTAAGTTATCTTTGCAAGTCTCTTCGAATTATCAGTTTGGTTTGGCCTACTAGATTGATCTTTCTTGCAATGGGAGAAGTGCTTAGCTTTGGGTTTAATCTTGCGGTGTCCTTTCCCAGTGACAGCAGGGGCAGCAAGGCACGTATTGTATTGTTTCCATCGAGGATAAAAAGATGGGGTTTATATCATATTGCATGAGTTTATCCCTCTACATCATGTCATCTTTCTTAATGCGTTACTCTGTTCTTTGTGAACTTAATACTCTAGATGCATGCTGGATAGCGGTCGATGTGTGGAGTAATAGTAATAGATGCAGGCAGGAGTCGGTCTACTTGTCACAGACGTGATGCTTATATACATGAGCATGCCAAGTG
>NC_041389.1:105488960-105494629 GCF_002162155.2 Triticum dicoccoides | reverse complement strand
TTTCGGTTCGGTGGGAGGCGGAGAGCGCACAAAGAGCAGATCGAGGCAGTGCACGCGAGGGGGGGAATTTTACCCAGCTTCGGGCCGCACGGATGCGTAAAACCCTACTGCTGCTTGTTTGTGTGTATTGAATCTTTGCCCAGGAGCGATCGACGCTTCCAGACTGAGCATGGGAGTGTTTCTGGTATCTCCAATGAGCCGAACTGGCCGAACCCCCTCTACGTTGTGCTTGGGCCTCCTTTTATACTTTCAAGGGGTTACCCACAGGTGGCAACGTAGACTAGAAGGGTAAAAATGGAAAAGGATGCGGTAGGTGCAGCTACCGCTACTGTGGATACAGTGCACCCTACCTAACTCTGACGGCAGGGGACAAGGGCATTAAATGCCTGTCTGAGTATTCTAAACAGTGCAAAAGGTGACCGTTAGGAGCGCCACCGTTTGCCACGATGGGCTTCTCTTCATCTCCGCTTGCCACCACGTACCCCTAGCTGCACGGCCTCCTGCCACGTGCGCTTTGGGAGAGTCCCAGAGCGACACGTTAGCAGGTGTGCTGGAGCGCGGGCACGAAGTGGGGGTTTCCCGCGGCAAGCTCCTTGCCGCGGTCGTCATCTTGTCGCGTCTGGAAGCTTGTCGCTCGCCGGATCTTGCCGAGACGCAGGGCGCGTTGCGGCAAGCCTTCTTGGTATGTCTTGAGTAGCCTTCCCGGCAAGCTCCTCTTGCCGGGGTCTTGTCTCTTCCCGGGAAGATCCTCTTGTCAGGGCCTCGTTTGGCCTTCCCGGCAAGCTCCTCTTGCTGGGGCCTTGGTTTGAGTACTTTGTTCTTGAATGGTCTTCAAGGGATCCACGGAGGGTCTTGGCGGTCACCTGGCAAGCTCTGCCGCGGGGTGCTGCAACTGCCCGTGCACGAGTTCGGGATACTAGGGTACCCCTACTCTAGTACACCGATAGGAGCCCCCGGGCCTGGGCCATACACGGTGCCGAGCGCTGTTGGGCCAGGCCCAAAACAGTGCACGGGCACGCGCGGCCTAGGTCACGCCGAGTCTAACTCCGCTCCCACCGCGCACGCCCAGAACGGCACGCGTCAAACCGGCGTCGTGGGTGAGATCGTGGGTGGTTGTTTACTTGGAAGGTCGAAACGTCTGCCCCGTCCCCCTTATAAGCAGGGGAAACAGGAGTATTTCCCCTATCTTCGCCATTTGCTGCTGCAATCTCAGAAACCTCCGCCGCCCTCTTCTGCTTCCAAAGTCGAAAGAGAGCAGCGCTCCGCTCCCATCGCCGTCGCCACCATCAGCGCCGTCGATTTCCCCCATCGCCTCCGCCATGCCTCCGAAGTCCGGGAAGGGGAAGGCCACGAAGGCCGCGGCCGGGAAAGCTGTGAAGTCGACCGAAGCGCAGCGGCTTGAGGCGCTGCGGAAGGAGCGGGCCACTTTCCCCCCTGAACTCTCCGCGGAGGAGCTGAGGGAGTGGTACTATCTCTTCTGGTTGACGGAGACGCGGGCGCATCCGCGCACGAAGGTACTCTCCGCCGTCGCCTCACGAGCAGCTCCAGTTGGCGGATATCCTTTCTTCGCCGTGTTCTTCTACTGCGGGCTCTGCCCGCCCTTCTCTGATTTCTTTTGCGACGTCATGAACACCTATGGACTCCACCTCCTTGACTTTACCCCCAACGCCGTCCTGACCATGGCAGTTTTCGCCCATCTATGCGAAAACTTTGTCGGAGTCCTCCCCAACGTAGCTCTCTTCCGCCATTTCTTTATGCCTCGTGTTGAGAGAGGGGAACCTCTTGCCGGCCGGATCGCCTGGATCTCGCGGGCCGGCAAGAAGGAGACCTATCTGGAGGGGGAGCTCCGCAGCAAGTGGGACGAGTGGAGAGCTGATTGGTGCTGGGTTGTAGAAGAGAGCCCACAGCCGTTCACTGCCCTGCGCCAAGCCCCAGCAGTGCGCGGCAATGACTGGAGCGCTCTGTCCGTGGATGACGACAAGCTGACGATCGCCATCACTCGGATCTTGCGCCCCAGGCTGGCCGGGTTGACTGTAGGAGCTGTTGGCGCAGATTTCCTTCGCCGGCGCATCGCCCCTTTGCAGGCGAGGGGGAGGCCCGCCTGGGAATTTGGAGGCCCGGCAGATATCATGAGGTTGCGCCCATGCCTCAACTTCAACTTCACCGTCATGGAGTTGGACGGGATACTCAAGGAGATATTCAAGCATGACCCACAGCATCCCGAGTGGTTCAGGTTGCCGTCAAGCGTCGTTCCTCTGTGCAACAACTCTTCGCGCGACCGCATCTGTGCCATGATGCCGTTGTGTGACTCGCACGGGATTGCTCCAACTTGGCGAGAGCCCGCCGGCGACGTCGTGCAGCAGTTCTTTGACAGCCTAGTGGAGGTGGCGGTCAATCCTGACGAGAAGAAGCTCCTCACCCGCGACACCACTGAGCAAGAGATGGAGCGCATCGCCACCAGGGCGGAAGAGGCGGCGGCAGCTGCGGGTGAATTCGGGTTCACCGTGGAGGAAGCAGACGCGGCGTTGGCGATGAGTATTGCCGAACGGGAGCAGCCCGAAGAGGAAGAAGAGCTCGCCGCGCCCGATGCCGAGTCGAACGAGCCCGCCGAGGGTGCGAGCGGCCCGCCATCCGCGAGGAGCTTGCCGCGGGCAGGGCCCGCAGCGCAGCCAAGAAGTCGCCTCCACAGGGTTGGCGACGTAGCAGGGCGGCAAGTGGGCCAACAGCCGCAGTGTCGCGCGACGCGCTCTACCGTGGCAAGTGCGGTTGCCGTGGGAGCGCCTCCTGTCGCAGCGACAACTGAAGCGGGGTCGTCTCGGGCTGGCGCCGCAGCCCCCGCCAAGCGGCCAAGGGATCCCACCCCTCCACCTCGTCGTGCCTGAGATGGTCCGAACTTCGACCTCTTCGCGCTCAGCTCCGACGAGGAAGATGAAGAAGAGTAAGATTCCCTTGTTGTTCTTGTAGTTCTTCAACTTGCTGATGTTATCTTGCATCTGATCTGACCCATCCTGGACTCTTCCTTTTCAGGACTCTGGCCCAGAGGGCGGCGAAGAGGACCAAGGCTCAGGTGGTGGTCATCGAGGACGAGCCCACTGCGACGACAGGAGGCGCGCCCGAGACCACCTTGCCGGATCCGGCCACCGCTTCGCAGAGCAGCCCCCAGCGCAACCCCCAGCGTGACCATATGGTTTACTTCCTGCTTCTGGGTGCGCGTGGTTGCTCTTTTCCTTTGTTGACATCCGATCACTGGTTTATTTGTGCAGGGGCAGAACAGCTTGATCAGGAGGGCGTGGTGATTTCCTCCGACTCGTCGTCTGCTTCGACTACGCCGCCAAGGGCGGGCTCCCCAGCAAGGGAGCGTCATCCGGTAAGGGAGGAGCCTTCGGCAATGGAGGAGTCTCCGGCAAGGGACAGTGCTAATGATCCGCCGGTGGTGGAGGTCATGACGGCAGATCCTAGCACAGGTAGCCCTTCTTGCCCGAAACTTTCCTCGTAGTCTTCTGCTGATTTCTCTTCTCGAACACTTGTTTGATTTCTCCTTCTTCTTTGGTCGTCAGACCCACCCTCCACGGATCCGATGGAGACCGAGGCGGGCGGCGAGGAAGACGCGCGCGGCAATACTGATGATGCCGCGGCCACCGAAGAAGGAGCTGGCGCTGACGTGCCCGCTGGCGAAGAGGCTGCCAAGACTACTGCCGAAGAAGCTGGCGGGGGATCTGGCGATCGCACTGACGGCCCTGAGGCCGCAGGAGCGTCGGGCGCTGCACCGACCGCCGATCCCTCCGCCGCTGCCGCAGCGTCAGGCTCCGAGGAGCCCCAGTCCGGCGCCTATCTGAAGGCCGGCGAGGGCATCTTCATCAAGCTCCCCTAGACGTCGAGCTCCAGGGCGCCGGTGGAAGGAGAAGCTCTAGATGGGGAGGTGCTTGCCTCCGCCGGATTGTCGATCGTCGACTCGCCGGGAAGCAGCAGCAGCGAGCCTGAGGAGGAGCGGTTGCTACGGAGGCTGCTGGCGCTCTACCGCGCCCGCCAGGTCAAGTTGGAGTCCCGGGAAGCGCTTGTTGCGAGGGCGAGCGTGGACATAGAGAAGCGCGCGGAGGAGCTCCGGGGTCTTCGCCAAGAAACTCTCCGGGCCTTGGCGGAGGAGCGGGAGCAGCTTGCTGAGGAGCGGAAGGCCTTCCTCCTCGAGAAGGCCGAAGCTGAAGAGCAGCAGCGGCTCATCGGCGAGAGGCTGTACGCGCGAGAAGGCGAGCTGACTCAGCGGAAAGTGAACCTCGACAGCCACGAAGAGGAGCTTGCCGCGCGCAAACGGGCACTTGGCGGGACGCTCCAAGAGGCAAAGGATACGGCTGCGGCTGCCGAGGCCGCCAAGAAAGACTTGGAGGCAAAGGTGGCGCAGCTAGAAACTGATCTGAAGGTTGGTGGCAAAGAGCTTGCCGCGCTCAAGCTAGAGCGCGAGAAGGACGCCCTTGCCCATGGTGAGTTGCAGGGCCAACTCTCCGAAAAGGGCAAAGAGCTGCGTGCCGCCAAGGATTCCAACGCTGATCTGGACCTGAAGCTGGCCACCTTGACGGAGACGTTGGACAGCGCCAGGAAACGGGAGGCAGACTTGAAGAAGGACATCGAGGCCAATGAGGCGCTGCTGGCGAGAGCCGCCGAAACCCAGAATCTCCTCAGGGATACCGTGGAGCTCTGGACGGAGGGTCTCGTGAATATTGCCGCAGTCATCGGAGAGGAGCTGGTGCATTTGGGGGTGGAAGGCTTCGGATACTCCTCCAACGAGAACCTCCAACCCAGCGCCAAGCTCACCCTGTTCTTCGAAGGCGTGGCGGCGGCGCTCCAGCAACTCCGGGAACGGATCCCAAAGCAGTTGGCCGACGAGTCACGCTCGATTTGCGCCGGAGCTCTGGAGAAGGTGCTGGTGAAGGTGGCCTTCCACAATCCGGGCCTCAACCTAACCAACGTCCTCAAGAAGCTGCCGGCGGACGCTGATCTTGACGCTCTTAAGGCCCTCGTCGCACCCATTGTAGGCCGGGTGAACGAGGTCAAAAGGGTTGACGGCGGTCGCGTAGATTAGGCCGTCCGTTTTCTTCTTTTCTTGTCGCTACCAGTCATGTCATGGGAACACTTTATTAGAGGCACGACAAGTTATTTCTGTAATATAACTCTATCTTAGGCAAAAAATTGCTGTGTCACTTCCTTTACTCGACTCTTGGCCTTGTATGGTTTTGCCCTACGCTTTCTAGGGAAACTTGCCGGTGCGGACACCCTTGCCGCGAGCGCCGAGTGCGGAACTTCAGCAGCCTGCCGGCGGGGCCGTTACCGACAAGCAACCTTGTCGCAACTAGTTGCAGCTCGCTTAAGTTGTTGAGCGAACTCGAAACAAAGTAAGGGCGCTAGCAGCTCACTTAAGTTGCTGAGCGGACTCGAAGCAAAAGTAAGGGCGCTAGCAGCTCGCTTAAGTTGTTGAGCGGGCTCGAAACAAAATAAAGGCGCAACTAGCTACGAGTTGGTTCCTCCGCGCACAGGTTTTCCATACAAAGCATGGTCGTTCAAGGAAAATAACTCAAAAACTTAAAAATTTGATTGCTCAAGCTTTAGCAACTTAGCTTTTCTGTCGTCTGCCTCCCGGCAAGGAGAAACCTTCTTGAACGGCCTGGTCCACACCATTA
>NC_041389.1:105412041-105488626 GCF_002162155.2 Triticum dicoccoides | reverse complement strand
CCCCGGTAAACCTTGTGGGCGAGGGAACCTTCCTTCTTTTGAGAAAAAAAAGAGAAATAAAGTAATGATGTGGAGCCTTGGGCTCGTTATTGCTTACCGGGTTCTGGTGCTGCACAAAGTGTCAGATAATATATGCGTAAAAGGATTGTAGCATAAAAGAAAGCTGACAAGATGTGCGGGGCACACGAACTTTACTAGTGCACGGGGTCTGCGCCCGGCTCTGTACAAAGGATTACATGCACCAACGGCAAGACTTGTACAGAAAGGTGGTTGCCGGACGTGGTCCGACAACCGCGCCTTACGGGTAAAACTTACGAAGACGCTCGATGTTCCAGGAGTTGCTCACTGGAATGCCATCTTCGGTCTCAAGGCGGACAGCGCCGGGCCTAGTGACTCGTTTCACCCAATAAGGGCCTTCCCACTTCGGCGTCAACTTGTGGGAATTCTTGGCCGACTGAACGCGCCGAAGAACAAGGTCGCCTTCCTCGAGACTCCTGGCATTGACTCTGCGGCTATGGTAGCGGCGCAGAGCCTGCTGGTAGCGAGCGGCTCGCACAGCAGCCTGGAGACGGTCTTCCTCAAGGAGCAGCGTGTCATCTTGCCGCAGCTGCTCTTGCTCGAGCTCATCATAAGCGAGCACTCGAGGTGACCCGTATACGAGTTCCGTGGGGAGAACTGCCTCCGCTCCATAGACTAGGGTGAAGGGTGTCTGGCCAGTGGCTCGATTTGGCGTCGTTCTGATCGACCAAAGAACCACTGGCAGCTCCTCGATCCAGTTTCTTCCACACTTGTGCAGCCTGTCGAAAGTTCTTATCTTGAGGCCTCGCAGCACTTCAGCGTTTACTCTTTCCGCTTGACCGTTGCTTCTGGGGTGAGCAACAGAAGCGAAGCAGATCTTGGCGCCAAGATCTTGGACGTACTACATGAAGGTGCGGCTCGTAAACTGTGGGCCGTTGTCGGTGATGATCCTGTTAGGGATCCCGAAACGGCAAACAATCGACCTGAAGAACTTGACTGCTGACTGTGCTGTCACGTTCCTCACTGGTTCCACTTCTGGCCATTTTGTGAACTTGTCAATTGCAACGTACAAGAACTCAAAGCCCCTGACAACTCGGGGGAAGGGGCCGAGGATGTCGAGCCCCCAGACCGAAAATGGCCAAGATAAAGGGATCGTCTGGAGAGCTTGAGCTGGCTGGTGTATCTGTTTGGAATGGAACTGGCACGCTTCACACTTGGTTACTTGTGCAGTTGCATCCTGGAGGGCTGTCGGCCAGAAGAAACCTTGTCGGAACGCTTTGCCAACAAGTGCTCTTGCGCCAATGTGGTGACCACATGTGCCTCCATGTATCTCTGCCAACAGCTGTTGTCCATCTTCCCGGCGAATGCATTTCAATTTCACACCGTTGAGTCTTATTCTGTACAGTGTGCTGTCGACAAACTTGTACATACTTGACTGCCGGGCTACTTTTTTAGCTTCTTCTTGCTCTTCGGGAAGCTCTCCTGTCTGAAGGAAATGGACAATCTGTTGCGCCCATGCTGGAGCTTGCGGCTCGACAACAAGGACTAAAGGCATATCTGTTGCTACGGGAACATCCGCTTCTACGGCAAGAACCTGCGGTTCGGCCGGAGCGTGATATTCCCCGGCAAGCTTGCCGGAGCATAACTTGCCGGGAGCGTTTGCTTCGACGGAACAAACCATAAGGTTTGCCGGAGCAGACTGCCCCTCAGCATCTTTGGTGTTGATCTTGGGGACTTTCTTGGCGGCGGCTTCGGGGAGCTCTGCCGAAAAGTAGTCACTGGAAACCAACTTCCTCTTTTTGCTTGGTACGGTTGACGGTGTCACGGATGGTTGGGTTAGCTTGAGCAAAAAAATCCCTGGTTCCACAGGTAACTTTAGTGCTGCGCACTTTGACAGGCCGTCAGGAATATCGTTCTGAGCTCGTGGAACGTGTTCCATTTGCAGGCCGTCAAAGTGTGCTTCCAGCTTTCTCACTTCATCAACATAAGCTTCCATCAATGGACTCTGGTAGTTCTTGTTCACTTGGCGGACGACAAGCTGTGAGTCACCCCTGATAATGAGCTTCTTGATCCCAAGTTTGGCTGCGATTCTGAGACCGGCAAGCAACCCTTCATACTCTGTAGTATTGTTGGTTGCTTGCTCTTTGGGAAAGTGCATCTGGACTATGTACTTGAGGTGCTCTCTAGTGGGTGCGATAAGCAGCACGCCGGCACCGGCGCCTTGCAGCGAGAAGGCACCATCAAAGTACATCAGCCACTCTTTGCTTGACTCCTTGACGGGGATGCTCGCCTCTGGAATTTCTTCATCTGGAGTTGGCGTCCACTCTGCTATGAACTCTGCCAATGCCCTGCTTTGGATAGTTGTAGTGCTCTCAAACTTGAGGCCAAAGCTTGACAGTTCCAATGCCCACTCGACAATCCTGCCTGTTGCTTCTGGATTCTGCAGTATCCTCTTCAGCGGAAAGCGACTGACGACAGTGATCTCGTGTGCCTGGAAGTAATGGCGCAGCTTTCTCGAGGCCATGAGAAGGCCGAAAAGCAATTTTTGCACACCAGAGTACCTCGACCTAGCCCCCTGGAGAAGGGAGCTGACAAAGTAAACTGGTCGCTGCACCATCTTCTTCTGCACGTCCTTGCACATCTGCGCAGATCCATCTTTGTCGGGACCAGAGCTTGTCGGAGAAGCCCCCTGCTTGTCGCCGGATTCATTTGCCGCGATTGCTGGCTCATCGTCCGCCTCCCTCTCTGCTACTAACGCAGCACTAACCACTTGATTGGTTGCTGCTAGGTACAGCAGCAACTTCTCTTGTGGCTTAGGTGTGACAAGTATTGGAGTGGAGGACAGGTACTTCTTCAAGTCCTGCAGCGCAGCCTCCGCTTCCGGAGTCCATTTCACTGGACCTGCCTTTTTCAATATTCTGAAAAACGGCAGGGCGCACTCAGCAGACTTAGAGATAAACTTGCTGAGAGCAGCCACGCAACCGGCAAGCCTTCGCACATCCTTGACGCGCTTTGGTGCTTCAATCTGCTCGATGGCCTTAATCTTGTCGGGGTTGGCTTCAATCCCCCGCCGAGACACGAAGAACCCGAGAAGCTTGCCGGAAGGGACTCCAAACACGCACTTCTCGGGGTTGAGCCTGAGGTTGATCTTGTGCAGATTTGCAAAAGTTTCTTCTAAATCTTGGATCAGGGTAGCCTTGTCCTTGCTCTTGACCACTATATCATCCATGTAGGCTTCCACATTTCTGTGTATCTGTGGCTCAAAAGCGACCTGGACTACTCTTGCAAATGTTGAACCAGCATTCTTCAACCCAAAGGGCATCCGTACAAAACAGTATGTGCCACAAGGGGTGATAAATGCGGTTTTCTCCTCATCCTCTTCTGCCATGAAGATTTGATGGTATCCAGAATACGCATCAAGAAATGAAAGCAAATCACATCCAGCTGTGGAGTCAACAATCTGGTCAATGCGCGGCAAGGGAAATGGATCTTTGGGACAAGCTTTATTGACATCAGTGAAGTCTATACAAAGCCTCCACTTCCCATTTGCCTTGCGCACGACTACAGGATTGGCCAACCACGTGGGATGGAGCACTCCTCTGACAAGGCCTGCTGCTTCCAATTTCCTGATCTCTTCTGCAATGAACTCTTGGCGCTCCACTGCCTGCTTCCTGACTCTCTGCTTGACGGGCCGCGCATGAGGACAGACGGCAAGGTGGTGCTCGATCACTTTCCTGGGAACACCGAGGATATCTGACGGTTGCCATTCAAACACGTCGATATTCGCCCGCAGGAAAGCAATGAGCGCGCTTTCCTATTTGGGGTCAAGCGTGGCACTGATGGTGAAGGTACCACCAGTGCCGCCCTCCTTGGTGGACACCTTCTTGGTCTCGGGTGGCGCTGCCATCGTCTTCTCACACTTGCCGGTGGAGCCCGATGGTGCGACCTCGACGGTAGCGCAGCACTCCGAAGAGGTGCGCTTGCCGGAGTGGGCATTAGAGCTCTTGCCGGACTTGGCCTTCTTCTTCCCCCCGGGAGCTTCAGCGGCAAGTGTGTGGTGATCGGCTGCGGCTGCTGCTTCCCGGTAGATCTTGTCGGCGCAGATAAGGGCATCCTTCTTGTCGCCGGGGACAGAGATGACACTTATCGGGCCTGGCATTTTGAGCATGTTGTATGCATAGTGAGAGGCTGCCATAAACTTGGCGAGCGCTGGACGGCCAAGGATCCCATTGTAGGGCAATGGAAAATCAGGAAAGTCAAATGTGACCCTCTCAGTTCTGAAATTCAGCTCGCTGCCAAATGTGACCGGCAGCGTGATCTTCCCTTTCGGCTTGCTCCTTCCCGGGTTGATTCCTTGGAATGTGCCGGTCTCTTCGAGCTCGCTGTGGGGGATCTGGAGTTTGTGAAGGACCGCGGAGGAGATGAGATTCAAGCCGGCCCCGCCGTCAACTAGCATCTTTGTGACCTTGAGGTTGCGGATAGTTGGTGAAACCAACATCGGCAAGCACCCGACCGCAGTTATGCGATCAGGGTGATCTCCAATGTCGAAGATGATAGGCGTGCTGGACCATTTCAGGGGTTTGCATGACTCTATGGATGGCTCCGCTGCATTCACTTCCCGCATCCACTGCTTGAGCTGGCGGTGCGAAGTATGCAGAGAGGCGCCACCGTCAACGCACAGGACCTCTGTGGCTTTCTGAAATTCCTGCTCATCGGCCTCATCATCATCCATGTCTTCGTCATCGTCGTCATCTTCATCCTTGTCGCGGCCGTGGGGAGGTCTGTCTCCTTGCCGCTGTTTGGCCTTGCCACGGCGTCCTCCCCGGCCGGGGCGTTTCTTGCCGGATCCACAAGTTCCTTCCTGGGCCTTCTCTTTGTCGCGTCGCTTGTATTCAGCTTTCTACTGCTCAGCAAGCTGTTCGACCTTCTTGCAGTTCTGGAGATCGTGACCCTTGGTGCGGCGAATCTTGCAATACTGCCTGCCGGAGCTGTCCTGCTTGTCGGCGGCCGCCACCGGATGGGCCTCCTTGTCGGAGCCACCAGCCTTAGCTTCCTTGGCGCCACCTCCGTTACCGGTCTGCTCGACAGCCAGCACTTCCTTACCCTTATTCCTTTTGTTGTTCCGCCGCCGGCCTTTCCTTGCCGGGGCGGGATCCTCACTGTCAGATCCTCCTGCTCCTGTACTCTCTCCAGGGAGCCTCCTCCCCTCTTCAGCGCGTGCACACTTGTCAGCCAAGGCGTAAAGCTCGCTGACGTCTCTGATCTTACACATCGCCATCTCCTCCCTCATCCTTCGGTTTCGCACGTTCTGATGGAACGCGCTGATGATCGCGGCGGGGTGGACATCTGGGATGTTGTGCTGTACGCGGCTGAATCTCTGAATGTACTTGCGCAATGGCTCTCCTTCCTTCTGGGCGAGCAGATGAAGATCGCTCTCTTGGCCATGTGGCTTGTGGCCGCCTGTAAAGGCGCCGACAAACTGATGGCACAGATCATCCCAGGTGAATATGGAGTTGTCCGGCAAGTGCATGAGCCAGGATCTGACATTGGGTTTGAGCACCAGCGGGAAGTAGTTGGCAAGAATCTTGTCATCTCGCCCCCCGGCAGCCTGCACCGCAATGGTGTAGATGCCGAGGAACTCCGACGGATGCGTCTTGCCGTCGTACTTCTCCGGCACGTCTGGCTTGAAATTCTTTGTGCTGGGCCATTGGACTTGCCGCAGCTCACGGGTGAACGCAGGACAACCTACCGCGTACGGCAGATCGCCTGGTTCCCCTGGCGCATGCATGTCAACGGAGAGCCTAGCGCGCTTGTCGGATTGACGTCGCGCTTCTCTTTAGCGCTCGATGCGGGTTCGGGCGTCTTCTTGTTGTCGTTCATGGAGAACTTGGCGCTGGTGGCGACGAACTCGTGGGTCCGACGACGCGGTGGAGCCGCTATTGGGGTGGACCCGGCGAGTCGGCGATTTTGGCCTTCATAGTGGGGAGTGCATGGAAGTCGCACCTCCCTCAGTTTTGTTGCCATCGGCTCGCGTCCGGCTGTCCTGCCGCGGCAGCGAGGTGCTTGGTCGCCGCGCAGTGTCACCGTTGGCGAAACCGATGAGGCTCTGGATAGTGGCCCTCCATTCGTCGGTCTTGTCCGCCGTCGGAGGATAGTCCAAGAGCAGCTGGGCCCGCGCCAAGGCTTCTGCTGGAGTGGTGGGCGGCGGAGGTGAATGGTGCGAGGAGAGGGGCGTGCCCGGACTCCTAACCAGGTTAGAAGGAGCAGCGTCCCGTCCTGGCGACCGCACCTCGCTGGGGCCATCATGCTAGCGTGCATGCTGGTCTTGAACGCCACGCGAACCACCAGCTTGGTCTTGGGTCAGCGGACGTATAGCGCTGCGAACGCTATGACGCTGCTGGTCCCGTGCCTCCTGAGAGGGGCGCGGTGCTCGCATGGACGCCGAGGTCTGTGCCGCCCTGTCCTTGGACTTGGCAGCGCTGTGGGCACCCTCGTCGACGCCCATTCCTCCGCCGGCGTCCACTCCACCACCCGTTTGCTCCGGAGGCGGTGGAAGCGACGCAGACGGGACAGCTGTCTCCGAACCCTTCTTCTTCGTTGGCATGTCGATGAAGACGACGAAGATTTAACTTGCGCGCACGCCGGATCGGGTTCGCACAATCTCGACGCCCCCCTACCTGGCGTGCCAGAGATGTCGGGGGGGGGGGAGCTGATTCCACCAACACCTATGGGGACAGGGCCCCTTTCGGTTCGGTGGGAGGCGGAGAGCGCACAAAGAGCGGATCGAGGCGGTGCACGCGAGGGGGGGAATTTTACCCAGCTTCGGGCCGCACGGATGCGTAAAACCCTACTGCTGCTTGTTTGTGTGTATTGAATCTTTGCCCAGGAGCGATCGACGCTTCCAGACTGAGCGTGGGAGTGTTTCTGGTATCTCCAATGAGCCGAACTGGCCGAACCCCCTCTACGTTGCGCTTGGACCTCCTTTTATACTTTCAAGGGGTTACCCACAGGTGGCAACGTAGACTAGAAGGGTAAAAATGGAAAAGGATGCGGTAGGTGCAGCTACCGCTACTGTGGATACAGTGCACCCTACCTAACTCTGACGGTAGGGGACAAGGGCATTAAATGCCTGTCTGAGTCTTCTAAACAGTGCAAAAGGTGACCGTTAGGAGCGCCACCGTTTTCCACGATGGGCTTCTCTTCATCTCCGCTTGCCACCACGTACCCCTAGCTGCACGGCCTCCTGCCACGTGCGCTTTGGGAGAGTCCCAGAGCGACACGTTAGCAGGTGTGCTGGAGCGCGGGCACGAAGTGGGGGTTTCCCGCGGCAAGCTCCTTGCCGCGGTCGTCGTCTTGTCGCGTCCGGAAGCTTGTCGCTCGCCGGATCTTGCCGGGACGCAGGGCGCGTTGCGGCAAGCCTTCTTGGTATGTCTTGAGTAGCCTTCCCGGCAAGCTCCTCTTGCCGGGGTCTTGTCTCTTCCCGGGAAGATCCTCTTGTCGGGGCCTCGTTTGGCCTTCCCGGCAAGCTCCTCTTGCCGGGGCCTTGGTTTGAGTACTTTGTTCTTGAATGGTCTTCAAGGGATCCACGGAGGGTCTTGGCGGTCACCTGGCAAGCTCTGCCGCAGGGTGCTGCAACTGCCCGTGCACGAGTTCGGGATACTAGGGTACCCCTACTCTAGTACATCGACACCAAGATAATCTCATAATTATTCGCTTTTCTATCAATTGCTCGACAGTAATTTGTTCACCCACCGTAATACTTATGCTATCTTGAGAAGCCACTAGTGAAACCTATGCCCCCGAGTCTATATTTTATCATATAAGCTTTCAATCTACTTTTATTTGCATCTTTACTTTTCCTATCTATATCATAAAATACCAAAAATATATTTATCTTATTATATTATGTCTATTAGATCTCACTTTCGCAAGTGGCCGTGAAGGGATTGACAACCCCTTTATTGTGTTGGTTGCGAGTTCTTTATTGTTTGTGTAGGTGCGTGGGACTTTTGAGGAGCCTCCTACTGGATTGATACCTTGATTCTCAAAAACTGAGGGAAATACTTACGCTACTATTGCTGCATCGCCCTTTCCTCTTCAAAGAAAACCAACACAACCTCAAGACGTAGCAAGAAGGATTTTTGGCGCCGTTGCCGGGGAAGTCTTCGCTCAAGTCAAGAGATACAATTACCCATCACAAAATCATCTCCCTCGTATTTACATTATTTGCCATTTGCCTCTCTTTTTCCTCTCCCCCACTTCACCCTTGCCGTTTTATTTGCCCTGTCTTTCCCAATCTCCTCTCTCTTTTGCTTGCCTTTTGTGTGCTTGTCGCTATGGCTAGTCCCTTATCCACTCCTATCTCTCTCGAGTTTGAAGTTCTTCACTTCAAGCAAAGGCAAGGAGAAAACTTAAAAGATGCTTGGTATAGGATGATGGAGTCCTATCGTAATTGCACTATAGACGTGAATTTTAGAATCTTACTTCTCAATTTTTATATCGGGCTAAATATGCCCCATAGACAACTATTGGATTGCATTGTCAAAGGAAATTTTATTGAAATTGATCCCAGTATTGCACATGAAGTCATAGAGGGAATAGTGGGAACACTACCTCAAAAGGGAGGGCCACATCCTACCTAATAAGAGACACAAGTTTTTGAAAAGATTTGAGAAGTAACAAAAATATTACAAAAGTCTCTTGAGCCTCTTAAAAGTGTTAGCGGAAATCTTCACCGCATGAATATGTTGATTACTCTTTGCAATAAGCGGTTGAATTCTTTACATCTAAAAATTGCCGAGTATGAAGGGAAGCGTAAAGAACCTCCCGGATTCGAGCATGACTCCACTAAAAAACTGAAAATTAAAGATGGCACTACTTAGATCTATCCTCTCTTTTATGCCTAGCTAGGGGCGTTAAACGATAGCGCTAGTTGGGAGACAACCCAATTTTATTTGTGTTTTTTGTTTTTGTTTTAGTTTAGTAATAAATCTTGCATCTAACTTCCGTTTAGATGTGTTTTTATGTTTTAATTAGTGTTTGTGCCAAGTAGAACCTATAGGATAACCTATGGTGTTAGTTAATTTGATTCTGCTGAAAAACAGAAACTTTGCATGCACGAAAATAATTTTAGTAATTCACATAAACATGATTTTGCGTTGATTCTTTTCGTTGTAGGTCAATAGAAAATTTTTACAGGACTTCCTATTTTGGTAGGATTTTTAGAGTTCCAAAAGTATTTGAGAGTCACAGATTGCTACAGACTGTTCTGTTTTTGACAGATTCTGTTTTTCGTGTGTTGTTTGCTTATTTTGATGCATCTATGGCTAGTATGTAAGGGTATGAACCATAGATAACTTGAAATAAAGTAGGTTTAACACCAACATAAATAAAGAATGAGTTCATTACAGTACCTTATGTGGTGATTTTTTCTTTCTTTCACTAACGGAGCTTATGAGATTTTCTGTTGAGTTTTGTGTTGTGAACTTTTCAAGTTTTGGGTAAAGATTTGATGGACTATGGAATAAGGAGTGGCAAGATCCTAAGCTTGGGGATTCCCATGACACCCAAAGATATTCAATAATAGCCAAAAGCCTAAGCTTGGGAATGCCCCCGGAAGGCATCCACTCTTTCGTCTTCGTTTATCGGTAACTTTACTTGGAGCTACATTTTTATTCGCCACATGATATGTGTTTTCCTTGGAGCGTCTTGTATGATATTAGTATTTTATTTTTAGCTTTCCACAATCATCCTTGCTGTACACACCTTTTAGGAGAAACCCACTTGATTGGAATTTATTAGAATACTCTATGTGCTTCACTTATATCTTTTGAGCTAGATAGGTTTTGCTCTAGTGCTTCACTTATATCTTTTAGAGCACGGCGGTGGCCTAATTTTGTAGAAATTGTTAGTCTCTCATGCTTCACTTATATTATTTTGAGAGTCTCTTAGAACAGCATGGTATTTGCTATGGTTATAAAATTGGTCCTAGAATGGTGGGCATCCAAGTTGGGTATAATAAAAACTATATAGGAAGTGAATTGGATGCTATGATCAGTTTGATACTTGATAATTGTTTTGAGATATGGAGGTAGTGATATTAGAGTCATGCTAGTTAGGTGATTATGAATTTAAAGAATTCTTGTGTTGAATTTAGCAAGTCTCATAGCATGCACGTTTGGTTAAAGTTGTGTAACAAATTTCAAATATGAGGTGTCCTTAGATTGTGCATCCTTATGAGTGGCGGTCGGGGACGAGTGATGGTCTTTTCCTACCAATCTATCCCCCTAGGAGCATGCACATAGTGCTTGGTTTTTGATGACTTGTAGATTTTTTCAATAATTATATGAGTTCTTTTGACTAATGTTGAGTCCATGGATTATACGCACTCTCACCCTTCCATCATTGCTAGCCTCTTCGGTACCGTGCATTGCCCTTTCTCACCTTGAGAGTTGGTGCAAACTTCGCGGTGCATCCAAACCCTGTGATACGATATGCTCTATCACACATAAACCTCCTTATATCTTCCTCAAAACAGTCACCATACCTACCTATTATGGCATTTCCATAGCCATTTCGAGACATATTGCCATGCAACTTTCCACCGTTCCGTTTATCATCATGACACACATTATCATTGTCATATTGCCTTGCATGATCATGTAGTTGACATAGTATTCGTGGTGAAGCCACCATGCATAAATTTTCATACATGTCACTCTTGATTCATTGCCCATCCCAGTACACCGCCAGAGGCATTCATATAGAGTCATATCTTATTCTAGTTTTGAGTTGTAATTCATGAGTTGTAAATAAATAGAAGTGTGATGATCATCATTATTAGAGCATTGTCCCCAAATAAAAAAAGGAAAGGCCAAATAAAAAAAGGTGGAAGGCCAAATAAAGGCCCCAAAAAAAGAAAATAAAAAGGGGCAATTTTACTATCTTTTTTCCACACTTGTGCTTCAAAGTAGCACCATGTTCTTCATATAGTGAGTCTCATATGTTGTCACTTTCATATACTAGTGGGAATTTTTCATTATAGACCTTGGCTTGTATATTCCTGATACGTCTCTAACGTATCTATAATTTTTGATTGTTCCATGCTATTATATTACCCGTTTTGGATGTTTATGGGCTTTACTTTACACTTTTATATCATTTTTGGGACTAACCTCCTGACCGGAGGCCCGGCCCATATTGCTATTTTTTTGCCTATTTCAGTGTTTCAAAGAAAAGGAATGCCAAACAGAGTCCAAACGGAATAAAACCTTCAGGAGCGATCTTTTTGGAACAAACGTGGTCCAAAGGACTTGGAGTGCAAGTCAAGAAGCAATCGAGGAGGCCACGAGGGTGGAGGGCCCCCCTACTGGGCGCACCCCCTATCTCGTGGGCCCCTCGGGAGTCCACCGACCTACTTCTTCCTCCTATATATACCCACGTACCCCGAGAACATCAGAGGCAACCACGAAAAACTATTTCCGCCACCGTAACCTTCTGTATCCGCGAGATCCCATCTTGGAGCCTTCGCCGGCGCTCCGCCGGAGGGGGAATCAACCACGGAGGGCTTCTACATCAACACCATAGCCTCTCCGATGAGTTGTGAGTAGTTTACCACAGACCTTCGGGTCCATAGTTATTAGCTAGATGGCTTCTTCTCTCTCTCTTTGAATCTCAATACCATGTTCTCCTTGATCTTCTTGGATATCTATTTGATGTAACTCTTTTTGCGGTGTGTTTGTCGAGATCCGATGAATTGTGTGTTTATGATCAAGTTTATCTATGAGAAATATTTGAATCTCCTCTGAATTATTTTATGTGTGATTAAGTTATCTTTGCAAGTCTCTTCGAATTATCAGTTTGGTTTGTCCTACTAGATTGATCTTTCTTGCAATGGGAGAAGTGCTTGGCTTTGGGTTCAATCTTGCGGTGTCCTTTCCAAGTGACAGCAGGGGCAGCAAGGCACGTATTGTATTGTTGCCATTGAGGATAAAAAGATGGGGTTCATATCATATTGATTGAGTTTATCCCTCTACATCATGTCATCTTTCTTAATGCGTTAGTATGTTCTTTGTGAACTTAATACTCTAGATGCATGCTGGATAGCGGTCGATGTGTGGAGTAATAGTAGTAGATGCAGGAAGGAGTCAGTCTACTTGTCACGGACGTGATGCCTATATACATGATCATGCCTAGATAATCTCATAATTATTCACTTTTCTATCAATTGCTCAACAGTAATTTGGTCACCCACCATAATACTTATGCTATCTTGAGAGAAGCCAGTAGTGAAACCTATGGCCCCTGAGTCTATCTTTTATCATATAAGCTTTCAATCTACTTTTATTTGCATCTTTACTTTTCCAATCTATATTATAAAATACCAAAAATATATTTATCTTATCATACTATCTCTATCAGATCTCACTTTCGCAAGTGGCCGTGAAGGGATTGACAACCCCTTTATTGCGTTGGCTGCGAGTTCTTTGTTTGTTTGTGTAGGTGCGTGGGACTTTTGAGGAGCCTCCTACTGGATTGATACCTTGGTTCTAAAAAACGGAGGGAAATACTTACGCTACTATTGCTGCATCACCCTTTCCTCTTCAAGGAAAACCAACGCAAGCTCAAGACGTAGCAAGAAGGATTTCTGGCGCCGTTGCCAGGGAGGTCTTCGCTCAAGTCAAGACATACCAAGTACCCATCACAAACTCATCTCCCTCGCATTTACATCATTTTCCATTTGCCTCTTATTTTCCTCTCCCCCACTTCACCCTTGCCATTTCATTCGCCCTCTCTTTCCCAATCTCCTCTCTCGTTGCTTGCTTTTTGTGTGCTCATCTCTATGGCTAGTCCTCCTATTATCATCAATACTCCCGACCACGAAGTTCTCAATTTTAAACAAAGGGAGGGAGAAAATTTGAAAGATGCTTGGCATAGAATTTGCAATGCTCAAAATAGATCTACTAGGAAGCCGTCCACTTTCGTTCTTCTTCGCAATTTTTATGTGGGCATCACTCCTTGGAATAGATATATCCTTGATACCATTACCGGAGGGAATTTCTTGGATAGCCACACTTTTCATGCTTATAATGCTATGATAGATTTGTTTGGTCCACCCCCTCTTTTGGTTAATGGAACTGTTTTAACTTTGTAACAATTGATACAAAGGCTTGAAATTATTGAAAATAAAGTTGCCACAGTTGAGTTAATTGAAAATTTGGATAAAAAATCCACAATCAAATTACTCAATATGGATCTAGGGTTGGTGTTACCTTCAAATTTTTTAAAGAAAAAGAACCTATAGTTAATGAAAGAACAGATCTAGATTCTACAAGAATTGGTAAACTTGAGGACATTATCACCAACTTAGGGTCTGCCTTTTCATCTGTGAAAAATACCCCAACTCCTCCTACCAAAATTTCCAAGGTCATGTATGTTCCTAAAAATAAGGATGAATCTTCTAGTAAAGGAAGTGCCGATCTTAAATCAATTAGTGTTCACCCTGATTTTCTTGCTATCATTAAGGAACCTTTTGCTACAAATGAATTTCTTGATTTCTTACCAAGGAGCTTAATCATCACTAAAAATAAATAAACTCCTAGGGATTATAAGTGCTCCATTGAAGATTTGAGTACCAAAGATGGAACCACTTAGATCTATCCTCGCTTTTATGCCTAGCTAGGGGCGTTAAACGATAGCGCTAGTTGGGAGGCAACCCAATTTTATTTGTGTTTTTTGTTTTTGTTTCTGTTTAGTAATAAATTTTGCATCTACCTTCTGTTTAGATGTGTTTTTATGTTTTAATTATTGTTTGTGCCAAGTAGAACCTATAGGATAACCTGTGGTGATTGTTAATTTGATTATGCTGAAAAACAGAAACTTTACGCGCACGAAAATAATTTTAGTAATTCATAGAAACGTGACTTTGCGTTGATTCTTTTTGCTGTAGATCAATAGACAAATTTCCAAGGACTTCCTATTTTGGTAGGATTTTTAGAGTTCCAGAGGTATTCGAGAGTTACAGATTGCTACCGACTTTTCTGTTTTTGACAGATTTTGCCTTTCGTGTGTTGATTGCTTATTTTGATGCATCTATGGCTATTATTAAGTGGTATGAACCATATAGAACTTGGAATAAAGTAGGTTTAACACAAATATAAATAAATAATGAGTTCATTACAGTACCTTATGTTGTGGTTTTTCTTATTTTCACTAACGAAGCTTATGAGATTTCCTGTTGAGTTTTGTGTTGTGAACTTTTCAAGTTTTGGGTAAAGATTTGATGGACTATGGAATAAGGAGTGGCAAGAGCCTAAGCTTGGGGATGCCCAAGGCACCCCAATATATTCAAGAATAGCCAAAAGCCTAAGCTTGGGGATGCCCCCGGAAGGCATCCCCTCTTTCGTCTTCGTTTATCGGTAACTTTACTTGAAGCTATATTTTTATTCGCCACATTATATGTGTTTTGCTTGGAGCGTCTTGTATGATATTAGTCTTTGCTTTTTAGATTTCCACAATCATCCTTGCTGTACACACCTTTTTGGAGAAGCCCACTTGATTAGAATTTATTAGAATATGCTCTGTGCTTCACTTATATCTTTTGAGCTAGATAGTTTTTTTCTCTAGTGCTTCACTTATATCTTTTAGAGCATGGTGGTGGCTTAATTTTGAAGAAATTGTTGATCTCTCATGCTTCACTTATATTATTTTGAGAGTCTTTTAGAACAACATGGTATTTGCTATGGTTATAAATTTGGTCCTAGAATGATGAGCATCCAAGTTGGGTATAATAAAAACTATCATAGAAAGTGCATAAAATACTAGGATCAGTTTGATGCTTGATAATTGTTTTGAGATATAAAGGTGGTAATGTTAGAGTCATGCTAGTGGGTAATTATGAAATTGAGAAATACTTGTGTTGAAGTTGGCAAGTCCCGTAGCATGCACATATGGTAAAAGTTGTGTGACAAATTTGGTGCATGAGGTGCTCTTTTGATTGTCTTCCTTATGAGTGGCAGTCGGGAACGAGCGATGGTCTTTTCCTACCAATCTATCCCTCTAGGGGCGTGCATAGTAGTACTTTGCTTCAAGGGCTAAGTAGACTTTTGTAATAAGTATATGAGTTCTTTATGACTAATGTGAGTCCATGGATATACGCACACTCACCCTTCCACTTTGCTAGCCTCTATTGTGCCGCGCAACTTTCGCCGGTATCATGAACCCATTATTTACTTTCCTCAAAACAGCCACCATACCTACCTATTATGGCATTTCCATAGCCATTCCGAGATATATTGCCATGCAACTCTCCACCGTTCCGTTATTATGACACGCTCCATCATTGTCATATTGCTCTTTGCATGATCATGTAGTTGACATCGTATTTGTGGCAAGGCCACCTTCATATATTTTCATACATGTCACTCTTGATTCATTGCATATCCCGGTACACCACCGGAGGCATTCATATAGAGTCATATTTTGTTCTAAGTGTTGAGTTGTAATTCTTGAGTTGTAAATTAATAAAAGTGTGATGATCTTCATTATTAGAGCATTGTCCCAAGTGAGGAAAGGATGATGAAGACTATGATTCCCCCACAAGTCGGATGAGACTTCGGACTTTAAATCAAAAAAAAGAGGCCAAAGAGCCCACCAAATAAAAAAAGAGGCCAAATAAAAAAAGGAGAAAGGCCAAATAAAAAATGAGAGAAAAAGAGAGAAGGGACAATGCTACTATCTCTTTTTCCACACTTGTGCTTCGAAATAGCACCATGATCTTCATGATAGAGAGTCTCTTGTGTTGTCACTTTCATATACTAGTGGGAATTTTTCATTATAGAACTTGGCTTGTATATTCCAATGACGGGCTTCCTCAAAATGCCCTAGGTTTTCTTGAGCAAGCGAGTTGGATGCACACCCACTTAGTTTCTTTTGTTGAGCTTTCATACATTTATAGCTCTAGTGCATCCGTTGTATGGCAATCCCTACTCACTCACATTGATATCTATTGATGGGCATCTCCATAGCCCGTTGATACGCCTAGTTGATGTGAGAATATCTTATCCCTTTTTGTCCTCACAACCACCACCATATGCCACCATAGTGCTATGTCCATGGCTTGCGCTCATGTATTACGTAAGAGTTGAAAATGCTGAAGCACGTTAAAAAGTACGAACCAATTGCTCGGCTCGTCATCGGGGTTGTACATGATGGGAGTATTTTGTGTAATGAAAATGAAGCATCGCCTAACTATATGATTTTGTAGGGATAAGCTTTCTTTGGTTATGTTATTTTGATAGGACATGATTATTTGTTAGTATGCTTCGAACTATTACTATTTTTATGTTTTATAAGCTTTTATCTTGAATCATTTGGATCTGAACAATCATGCCACAGTAAAGAAAATTACATTGAGAATTATGCTAGGTAGCATTCCACATCAAAAAATTTGTTTTCATCATTTACCTACTCGAGGACGAGTAGGGATTAAGCTTGGGGATGCTTGATACGTCTCCAACGTATCTATAATTTTTGATTGTTCCATGTTATTATATTACCCGTTTTGGATGTTTATGGGCTTTACTTTACACTTTTATATCATTTTTGGGACTAACCTACTAACCGGAGGCCCAGCCCGTATTGCTATTTTTTTGCCTATTTCAGTGTTTCGAAGAAAAGGAATACCAAACGGAGTCCAAACGGAATGAAACCTTCGGGAGCGATCTTTTTGGAACAAACGTGATCCAGAGGACTTGGAGTGCAAGTCAAGAAGCAATCCAGGAGGCCACGAGGGTGGAGGGCGCGCGCCCCTATTGGGCGTGCCCCCTATCTCATGGGCCCCTCGGGAGTCCACCGACCTACTTCTTCCTCCTATATATACCCACGTACCCCGAGAACATCAGAGGCGACCACGAAAAACTATTTCCACCACCGTAAACTTCTGTATCCGCAAGATCCCATCTTGGAGCCTTTGCCGGCGCTCCGCCGGAGGGGGAATCAACCACGGAGGGCTTCTACATCAACACCATAGCCTCTCCGATGAGTTGTGAGTAGTTTACCATAGACCTTCGGGTCCATAGTTATTAGCTACATAGCTCCTTCTCTCTCTTTGAATCTCAATACCATGTTCTCCTTGATCTTCTTGGAGATCTATTCGATGTAACTCTTTTTGCGGTGTGTTTGTCGAGATCCGATGAATTGTGGGTTTATGATCAAGTTTATCTATGAGAAATATTTCAATCTCCTCTGAATTCTTTTATGTGTGATTAAGTTATCTTTGCAAGTCTCTTTGAATTATCAGTTTGGTTTGGCCTACTAGATTGATCTTTCTTGCAATGGGAGAAGTGCTTGGCTTTGGGTCTTGCGGTGTCCTTTCCCAGTGACAGCAGGGGTAGCAAGGCACGTATTGTATTGTTGCCATCGAGGATAAAAAGATTGGGTTTATATCATATTGCATGAGTTTATCCCTCTACATCATGTCATCTTTCTTAATGTGTTACTCTGTTCTTTGTGAACTTAATACTCTAGATGCATGTTGGATAGCGGTCGATGTGTCGAGTAATAGTGTTAGATGCAGGCAGGAGTCGGTCTACTTGTCACGGACGTGATGCCTATATACATGATCATGCCTAGATAATCTCATAATTATTCGCTTTTCTGTCAATTGCTCGACAGTAATTTGTTCACCCACCGTAATACTTATGCTATCTTGAGAGAAGCCACTAGTGAAACCTATGGCCCCGGGGTCTATCTTTTATCATATAAACTTTCAATCTACTTTTATTTGCATCTTTACTTTTCCAATCTATATTATAAAATACCAAAAATATATTTATCTTATCATACTATCTCTATCAGATCTCACTTTCGTAAGTGGTCGTGAAGGGATTGACAACCCCTTTATTGCGTTGGTTGCGAGTTCTTTGTTTGTTTGTGTAGGTGCGTGGGACTTTTGAGGAGCCTCCTACTAGATTGATACTTTGGTTCTCAAAAACTGAGGGAAATACTTATGCTACTATTGTTGTATCACCCTTTCCTCTTCAAGGAAAACCAACGCAAGCTCAAGACGTAGCAATTCCTACGATGGGCTTCCTCAAAATGCCCTAGGTCTTCGTGAGCAAGCAAGTTGGATGCACACCCACTAGTTTCTCTTGTTGAGCTTTCATACATTTATAGATCTAGTGCATCCGTTGCATGGCAATCCCTACTCCTCATGTTGACATCAATTGATGGGCATCTCCATAGCCCATTGATTATCCTCGTCAATGTGAGACTTTTCTCCTTTTTTTGTCTTCTCTACACAATCCCCATCATCATATTCTATTCCACCCATAGTGCCATATCCATGGCTCACGCTCATGTATTGCGTGAAAGTTGAGAAAGTTTGAGATTATTTAAGTACGAAACAATTGCTTGGCTTGTCATCGGGGGTGTATAAGATGGGAGCATTTTTGTGTGACGAAAATGAAGCATAGCCTAACTATATAATTTTGTAGGGATGAACTTTCTTTAGCCATATTATTTTGAGAAGACATGATTGCTTTGATTAGTATGCTTGAAGTATTACTATTTCTTATGTCAATATGATTTTTTTGAATCATTTGGGTCTGAACAATCATGCCACAATAAAGAAATTTACATTGAGAATTATGCTAGGTAGCATTCCACATCAAAAATTCTGTTTTTATCATGTACCTACTCGAGGACGAGCAGTAATTAAGCTTGGGGATGCTTGATACGTCTCCAACGTATCTATAATTTTTGATTGTTCCATGCTATTATATTACCCGTTTTGGATGTTTATGGGCTTTACTTTACACTTTTATATCATTTTTGGGATTAACCTACTAACCGGAGGCCCAGCTCGTATTGCTGTTTTTTTGCCTATTTCAGTGATTCAAAGAAAAGTAATACCAAACGGAGTCCAAACCGAATGAAACCTCCGGGAGCATGATTTTTGGAACAAACGTGACCCAGAGGACTTGGAGTGCAAGTCAAGAAGCAATCGAGGAAGCCACGAGGGTGGAGGGCGCCCCCCCCCCCATACTGGACGCGCCCCCCTATCTCGTGGGTGAAGGAAATATGCCCTAGAGGCAAGAATAAAGTTATTATTTATTTCCTTATTTCATGATAAATCTTTGTAATTCATGCTAGAATTGTATTAACTAGAAACATAATGCATGTGTGAATACATAGACAAACATAGTGTCACTAGTATGCCTCTACTTGACTAGCTCGTTAATCAGAGATGGTTAAGTTTCCTAACCATAGACATGAGTTGTCATTTGATTAGAGAATGATGTGATTGACTTGACCCACTTCATTAGCTTAGCACTTCATCGTTTAGTATGTTGCTATTGCTTTCTTCATGACTTATACATGTTCCTATGACTATGAGATTATGCAACTCCCGTTTATCAGAGGAACACTTTGTGTGCTACCAAACATCACAACGTAACTGGGTGATTATAAAGGTGCTCTACAGGTGTCTCCAAAGGTACTTGTTGAGTTGGCGTATTTCGAGATTAGGATTTGTCACTCCGATTGTCGGAGAGGTATCTCTGGGCCCTCTCAGTAATGCACATCACTATATGCCTTGCAAGCATTATGACTAATGAGTTATTTGCGGGATGGTGCATTACAGAACGAGTAAAGAGACTTGCCGGTAACGAGATTGAGCTAGGTATTGAGATATCGACGATCGAATCTCGGGCAAGTAACATACCGATGACAAAGGGAACAACGTATGTTGTTATGCGGTTTGACTGATAAAGATCTTCGTAGAATATGTAGGAGCCAATATGAGCATCCAGGTTCCACTATTGGTTATTGACCGGAGACGTGTCTCAGTCATGTCTACATAGTTCTCGAACCCGTAGGGTCCGCATGCTTAAAGTTCGGTGACGGTCGGTATTATGAGTTTATGTGTTTTGATGTACCGAAGGTAGTTCGGATTTCCGGATAAGATCGGGGACATGACGAGGAGTCTCGAAATGGTCGAGACGTAAAGATCGATATATTGGACGACTATATTCGGACATCGGAAAGGTTCCGAGTGATTCGGGTATTTTTCGGAGTACCGGAGAGTTACAGGAATTCGTATTGGGCCTTAATGGGCCATACGGGAAAGGAGAGAAAGGCCTCAAAGGGTGGCCGCACCCCTCCCCATGGACTAGTCCGAATTGGACTAGGGACTAGGGAGGGGGGCGCCCCCTTCCTTCTTCTCCTTTTTCCTTCCCTTCTCCTACTCCTATAAGGAAAGGAGGAGTCCTACTCCCGGTGGGAGTAGGACTCCCCCCTTGTCGCGCCCACCTCTTGGCCGGCCGCCTCCCCCCTTGCTCCTTTATATACGGGGCAGGGGGGGCACCTCTAGAGACAATAATTGATCATTGATCTCTTAGCCGTGTGCGGTGCCCCCCTCCACCATATTCCACCTCGGTAATATCGTAGCGGTGCTTAGGCGAAGCCCTGTGTCGGCAGCATCATCAACACCATCATCACGCCATCGCGCTGATGGAACTCTCCCACAAAGCTCTGCTGGATCGGAGTTCATCGGACGTCATCGAGCTGAACGTGTGATGAACTCGGAGGTGTCGTACATTCGGTACTTGATCGGTCGGACCGTGAAGACATACGACTACATCAACCGCGTTGTACTAACGCTTCCACTTTCGGTCTACGAGGGTACATGGACAACACTCTCCCCTCTCGTTGCTATGCATCACCATGATCTTGCGTGTGCGTAGGAAAATTTTGAAATTACTACGTTCCCCAACAGTGGCATACGAGGCAGGTTTTATGCGTAGATGTTATAAGCACGAGTAGAACACAAGTGAGTTGTGGGCGATACAAGTCATACTGCTTACCAGCAAGTCATATTTTGGTTCAGCGGTATTGTTGGATGAAGCGGCCCAGATCGACATTACGCGTACGCTTACGCGAGACTGGTTCTACCAACGTGCTTTGCACATAGGTGGCCGGCGGGTGTCAGTTTCTCCAACTTTTGTTGAACCGAGTGTGGCTACGCCCGGTCCTTGCGAAGGTTAAAACAACACTAACTTGACGAAATATAGTTGTGGTTTTGATGCGTAGGTAAGAACGGTTCTTGCTCAGCCCGTAGCAGCCACGTAAAACTTGCAACAACAAACTAGAGGACGTCTAACTTGTTTTTGCAAAGCTAGTTGTGATGTGATATGGTCAAGACGTGATGAGATATAAATTGTTGTATGAGATGATCATGTTTTGTTGAAGTTATTGGCAACTGGCAGAAGCCTTATGGTTGTCTCTTTATTGCATAAGATGCAAGCGCCAAATAATTGCTTTACTTTATCGCTATGCGATAGCAATAGTTGCAAGAGCAATAGTTGGCGAGACGACCGTGTGACGACACATTGATATAGATTAAGCTGATGGAGATCATGGTGTCATGCCGGTGACAGTAGAGATCATGACGGTACTTTGGGGATGGAGATCAAAGGCACAAGATGATCGTGGCCATATCATGTCACATATTTTGATTGCATATGATGTTTATCTTTTATACATCTTATTTTTCTTACTTCGGCGGTAGCTTTATAAGATGATCCCTTACTAAAATTTCAAGGTATAAGTGTTCTCCCTGAGTATGCACCGTTGCAAAAGTTCTTCGTGCCAAGACACCACGTGATGACCGGGTGTGATAAGCTCTACATTCAAATACAACGGGTGTAAGACAGTTTTGCACACGGGGAATACTCAGGTTAAACTTGACGAGCCTAGAATATGCAGATATGGCCTCGGAACACTAGAGACTGAAAGGTCGAGCGTGAATCGTATAGTAGATATGATCAACATAGTGATGTTCACCATTGAAAACTACTCCATCTCACGTGATGATTGGACATGGTTTAGTTGATCTGGATCACGTGATCCCTTAGATGATTAGAGGGATATCTATCTAAGTGGGAGTTCTTAAGTAATATGATTAATTGAACTTTAATTTATCATGAACTTAGTCCTGATAGTATTTTGCAAATAATGTTGTAGATCAATAGATCGCATTGTTGCTTCCGTATGTTTTATATGTGTTCCTAGAGAAAACTAAGTTGAAAGATGACAGTAGCAATGATGCGGGCTGGGTCCGTGATCTGGGGTTTATCCTCATTGCTGCACAGAAGAATTAAGTCATTGATGCACCGCTAGGTGATAGACCTATTGCAAGAGCAGATGCAGACATTATGAACGTTTGGCTAGCTCAATATGATGACTACTTGATAGTTTAGTGCACCATGCTTAACGGCTTAGAATCAGGACTTCAAAGACGTTTTGAACGTCATGGACCATATGAGATGTTCGAGGAGTTGAAGTTAATATTTCAAGCAAATACCCGAGTTGAGAGGTATGAAGTCTCCAACAAGTTCTATAGCTAAAAGGCAGAGGAGAATTGCTCAACTAGTGAGCATGTGCTCAGATTGTCTGGGTACTACAATCGCTTGAATCAAGTGGGAGTTAATCTTCCAGATAAGATAGTGATTGACAGAGTTCTCTAGTCACCATCACCAAGTTAGTAGAACTTCGTGATGAACTATAGTATGCAAGGGATGATGAAAACGATTCTCGAGCTCTTCGTGATGGTGAAATCAACGAAGGTAGAAATCAAGAAAGAGCATCAAGTGTTGATGATTGACAAGACCACTAGTTTCAAGAAAAGGGCAAAGGGAAAGAAACGGAACTTCAAGTAGAATGGCAAGCAAGTTGTCACTCCCGTGAAGAAGCCCAAAGCTGGACCAAAGCCTGAAACTGAGTGCTTCTACTACAAAGGAAATGGTCACTGGAAGCGGAAATACCCTGAATATTTGGTGGATAAGTAGGATGGCAAAGTGAACGAGGGTATATTTGATATATAGGTTATTGATGTGTACTTTACTAGTGTTTATAGTAGCCCCTGAGTATTTGATACTTGTTCGGTTGCTAAAAATTAGTAACTCGAAACAGGAGTTATAGAATAAACAGAGACTAGTTGAGGGTGAAGTGACGATGTGTGTTGGAAGTAGTTCCAAGATTGATATGATCATCATCACACTCTCCCTACACTTTCGAGATTAGTGTTGAACCTAAATAAATGTTATTTGGCATTTGCGTTGAGCATGAATATGATTTGATCATGTTTATTGCAATACAATTATTCATTTAAAGTCAGAGAATAATTGTTGTTCTGTTTACATGAATAAAACCTTCGATGGTCATACACCCAATGAAAATAGTTTGTTGGATCTCGATCGTGGTGATACACATATTCATAATATTGATGCCAAAAGATGCAAAGTTAATAATGATAGTGCAACTTATTTGTGGCACTGCCGTTTCGGTTATATTGGTGTAAAGCGCATGAATAAACTCCATAAAGATGGATTTTTGGAATCACTTGGTTATGAATCATTTGATGCTTGCAAACCGTGCCTTTTGGGCAAGATGAATAAAACTCCGTTCTCCGGAATAATAGAACGAGCTACTGACTTGTTGGAAATAATACATACCGATGTATGCGGTCCAATGAGTGTTGATGCTCATGGCGGGTATCGTTATTTTCTGACCTTCACAGATGATTTGAGCAGATATGAGTATATCTACTTAATGAAACAATCTGATCATAGAGGAGAATATTTGAGTTACAAGTTTGGCCTTCATTTAGAACAATGTGGAATAGTTTCACAGCTCACGCCACATGGGACACCACAATGTAATGGTGTGTCCGAACGTCGTAACCACACTTTATTGGATATAGTGCGATCTATGATGTATATTACCGATTTACCACTATCGTTTTGGGGTTATGCATTAGAGACAGCTGCATTCACTTTAAATAGGGCACCATCAAAATCCGTTGAGACAACGCCTTATGAACTATGGTTTGGCAAGAAACCAAAGTTGTCATTTCTAAAAGTTTGGGGCTGCGATGCTTATGTGAAAAATTTATAACCTGATAAGCTGGAACCCAAATCGGAGAAGTGCGTCTTCATAGAGTACCCAAAGGAAACTATTGGGTACACCTTCTATCACAGATCCGAAGGCAAGATATTCGCTGCTAAAAATGGATCGTTTCTAGAGAAGGAGTTTCTTTCGAAAGAAGTGAGTGTGAGGAAAGTAGAACTTGATAAGGTAATTGTACCTTCTCCCGAATTGGAAAGTAGTTTATCAGAGAAATCAGTTCTAGTGATTCCTACACCAATTAGTGAGGAAGTTAATGATGATGATCATGAAACTTCAGATCAAGTTTTATAGAAACTCGTAGGTCTTCCAGAGTACGGTCCACACCAGAGTGGTACGGTAATCCTATTCTAGAAGTCATGTTACTAGACCATGATGAACCTATGAACTATGAGGAAGCGATGATGAGCCCAGATTCAGCAAAATGGCTTGATGGCCATGAAATCTGAGATGGGATCCATGTATGAGAACAAAGTGTGGACTTTGGTTGACTTGCCCGATGATCGGCAAGCCATAGAAAATAAATGGATCTTCACGAGGAAGACGGATGCTGATAGTTATGTTACTATCTACAAAGCTCGACTTGTTGCGAAAGGTTTTTGACAAGTTCAAGGGATTGACTATGATGAGACTTTCTCACCCGTAGCGATGCTTAAGTCTGTCCGGTTCATGTTAGCAATTGCCACATTTTATGAAATCTGGCAAATGGATGTCAAAAACTGCATTCCTTAATGGATTTATTAAAGAAGAGTTTTATATGATGCAACCAGAAGGTTTTGTCAATCCGAAAGGTGCTAACAAAGTGTGCAAGCTCTAGTGATCCATCTATGGACTGGTGCAAGCATCTCGGAGTTGGAATATACGCTTTGATGAGTTGATCAAAGCATATGGTTTTATACAGACTTGCGGTGAAGCCTGCATTTATAAGAAAGTGAGTGGGAGCACTACATCATTTCTGTAAGTATATGTGAATGACATATTGTTGATTGGAAATAATGTAGAATTTTTCTGGAAAGCATAAAGGAGTATTTGAAAAGAGTTTTTCAAAGAAAGACCTCGGTGAAGCTGCTTACACATTGAGCATCAAGATGTATAGAGATAGATCAAGACGCTTGATAAGATTTTCAATGAGTACATACCTTGACAAGATTTTGAAGTAGTTCAAAATGGAACAGTCAAAGAAAGAGTTCTTGCCTGTGTTGCTAAGGTGTGAAATTGAGTAAGACTCAAATCCCGATCATGGCAAAAAATAGAAAAAGAATGAATAGTCATTCCCTATGTCTCAGTCATAGGTTCTATAAAGTATGTTATGTTGTGTACTAGATCTATTGTATACCTTGCTCTGAGTTTGGCAAGGGAGTACAATTTTTGATCTAGAAGTAGATCACTGGACAACGGTCAAGAATATCCTTAGTAAGGACTAAGGAAATATTTCTCGATTATGGAGGTGATAAAAGAGCCCGTCGTAAAGAGTTACATTGGTGTAAGCTTTTACACCGATCCAGATGACTCTAAGTCTCAATTGGATACATATTGAAAGTGGGAGCAACTAGCTAGAGTAGCTCCATGCAGAGCATTGTAGACATAGAATATTTGCAAAATACATACGGCTCTGAATGTGACAGACCCGTTGACTAAACTTCTCTCACGAGCAAAACATGATCAGGCCTTAGTACTCTTTGGGTGTTAATCACATAGCGATGTGAACTAGATTATTGACTATAGTAAACCATTTAAGTGTTGGTCACATGATGATGTGAACTATGGGTGTTAATCATATACAGATATGAATATTGGTGTTAAATCACATGGCGATGTGAACTAGATTATTGACTCTAGTGCAAGTGGGAGACTGAAGGAGATATGCCCTAGAGGCAATAATAAAGTTATTATTTATTTCCTTATTTCGTGATAAATGTTTATTATTCATGCTAGAATTATATTAACCAGAAACATAATACATGTGTGAATACATAGACAAACATAGTGTCACTAGTATGCCTCTACTTGACTAGCTCGTTAATAAGAGATGGTTAAGTTTCCTAACCATAGACATGAGTTGTCATTTGATTAATGGTATCACATCATTAGGAGAATGATGTGATTGACTTGACCCATTCCGTTAGCTTAGCACTTGATCATTTAGTATGTTGCTATTGCTTTCTTTATGACTTATACATGTTCCTATGACTATGAGATTATGCAACTCCCGTTTACCGGAGGAACACTTTGTGTGCTACCAAACGTCACAACGTAACTGGGTGATTATAAATGTGCTCTAAAGGTGTCTCCGAAGGTACTTGTTGAGTTGGCGTATTTCCAGATTAGGATTTGTCACTCCGATTGTCGGAGAGGTATCTCTGGGCACTCTCGGTAATGCACATCACTATAAACCTTGCAAGCATTGTGACTAACGAGTTAGTTGCAGGATGATGCATTACAGAACGAGTAAAGAGACTTGCCGGTAACGAGATTGAGCTAGGTATTGAGATACCGACGATCGAATCTCGGGCAAGTAACATACCGATGACAAAGGGAACAACGTATGTTGTTATGCGGTTTGACCGATAAAGATCTTCATATAATATGTAGGAGCCAATATGAGCATCCAGGTTCCGCTATTGGTTATTGACCGGAGACGTGTCTCGGTCATGTCTACATAGTTCTTGAACCCGTAGGGTCCGCACGCTTAAAATTCGGTGACGATCTGTATTATGAGTTTATGTGTTTTGATGTACCGAAGATAGTTTGGAGTCCCGGATGAGATTGGGGACATGACGAGGAGTCTCGAAATGGTCGAGACGTAAATATCGATATATTGGAGGACTATATTCGGACATCGTAAAGGTTCCGAGTGATTCGGGTATTTTTTGGAGTACCACAGAGTTACGGGAATTCGTGTTGGGCCTTAATGGGCCATCCAGGAAAGGAGAGAAAGGCCTCAAAGGGTGGCCGCACCCCTCCCCATGGACTGGTCCGAATTGGACTAGGGAGGGGGGCGCTCCCTTCCTTCCTTCTCCTTTTTCCTTCCCTTCTCCTACTCCCGGTGGGAGTAGGACTCCCCCCTTGGCGCGCCCACCTCTTGGCCGGCCGCCTCCCCCCTTGCTCCTTTATATACGGGGCAGGGGGCACCTCTAGAGACAACAATTGATCATTGATCTCTTAGCCGTGTGCGGTGCCCCCCTCCACCATATTCCACCTCGGTAATATTGTAGCGGTGCTTATGCAAAGCCCTGCGTAGGCAGCATCATTAACACGGTCATCATGCCGTCGTGCTGACGGAACTCTCCCACAAAGCTCTGCTGGATCGGAGTTCGTGGGACGTCATCGAGCTGAACGTTATCATGTCTATAGAGGGAATTTACCTTTACTACTTGTGTCGGGTTATCAAGACAATGTGTTTCTTCAACAAGCGGTATATTAAGACCATGTATTTCTTCAATAGGAGGTAAATTCTTAACATCTTTAGCTTTAATACCTTTTTCTTTCATTGATTTCTTTGCCTCTTGCATATCTTCAGGACTGAGAAATAGAACGGCCCTATTCTTCGGAGTAGGTTTAGGAATAGGCTCAGGAGTTGGCTCAATTGGCTTAGGAATTGCCTCAGGAATTGGCTCAGGAAGAGTCCAATTATTTTCATTAGTCAACATATTATTCAATAGCAATTCAGCTTGGTCGGCTGTTCTTTCCCTGAAAACACAACCAGCACAACTATCCAAGTTGTCCTTGGAAGCATCGGTTAGTCCTTTATAAAAGATATCAAGTATTTTATTTTTCTTAAGAGGATGATCAGGCAAAGCATTAAGTAATCGGAGAAGCCTCCCCCAAGCTTGTGGGAGACTCTCTTTTTCTATTTGTACAAAATTATATATTTCCTCAAGGCAACTTGCTTCTTATGAGCAGGAAAATATTTAGCAGAGAAGTAATAAATCATATCCTGGGGACAACGCACACAACCAGGATCAAGAGAATTAAACCAAGTTTGAGCATCAGCCTTTATTGAGAATGGAAATATCTTAAGGATATAATAATAGCAAGACTTCTCATCATTAGTAAACAGGGTGGCCATATCATTCAACTTGGTAAGATTTGCCACAACAGTTTCAGATTCATTGCCATAAAAAGGATCAGATTCAACTAAAGTAATTATCTCAGGATCAACAGAGAATTCGTCATCCTTATCAGTAACAAAGATAGGTGAAGTAGCAAAAGCAGGGTCATATTTCATTCTAGCATTCAGAGTTTTCTGTTTAAGTTTATCTAGTAACCTCTTAAGATCATATCTATCATTGCAAGCAAAAAGATCTCTAGCAGTTTCTTCATCCATAACATAACCCTCAGGTACAACAGGAAATTCATAATTAGGAGGAGAACCTTCATCATCACTATCTTCAATAATTTCATCAATAATTTCGTTCTCTCTAACCCTAGCAAGTTGTTCATCCAGATATTCACCTAATGGCACAGTAGTATCAAGCATAGAAGTAGTTTCATCATAAGTATCATGCATAGCAGAAGTGGCATCATCAATAACATGCGACATATCAAAATTCATAGCAGTAGCAGGTTTAGGTATCACAAGCTTGCTCATAACAGAAGGTGAATCTAGTGCAGAGCTAGATGGCAGTTCCTTACCTCCCCACGTAGTTGAGGGAAAAATCTTAGTTCTTGCGTCTTTCAAGTTCTTCATAGTGATCAGCAGATATAAATCCCAAGTGACTCAAAGAATAGATCTATGCTCCCCGGCAACGGCGCCAGAAATTAGTCTTGATAACCCACAAGTATGGGGGATCGCAACAGTTTTTGAGGGTAGAGTATTCAACCCAAATTTATTGATTCGACACAAGGGAGCCAAAGAATATTCTCAAGTATTAGCAGTTGAGTTGTCAGTTCAACCGCACCTGGATAACTTAGTATCTGCAGCAAAGTAGAATGATGGTAAAGGTAACTGTGGCAAAAGTAACGATAGCAGTTTTGTAGTAATTGCAACAGTAGCAACGGAAAAGTAAATAAGCAAAGCACAATATGTGAAAAGCTTGTAGGCATTGGATCAGTGATGAATAATTATGTCGGATGCAATTCATCATGTAATAGTTATAACATAGGGTGACACAGAACTAGCTCCAGTTCATCAATGTAATGTAGGCATGTATTCCGAATATAGTCATATGTGCTTATGGAAAAGAACTTGCATGACATCTTTTTTCTTACCCTCCCGTGGAAGTGGGGTCATAGTGGAAACTAAGGGATATTAAGGCCTCCTTTTAATAGAGTACCGGACCAAAGCATTAGCACTTAGTGAATACATGAACTCCTCAAACTACGGTCATCACCAAGTATCTCGATTATTGTCACTTTGGGGTTGTCGGATCATAACACATAATAGGTGACTATAGACTTGCAAGATAGGATCAAGAAGTCACATATATTCATGAAAACATAATAGGTTCAGATCCGAAATCATGGCACTCGGGCCCTAGTGACAAGCATTAAGCATAGCAAAGTCATAACAACAACAATCTCAGAACATAGTGGATACTAGGGATCAAACCCTAACAAAACTAACTTGATTACATGGTAAATCTCATCCAACCAATCACCGTCCAACAAGCCTATGATGGAATTACTCACGCACGGCGGTGAGCATCATGAAATTGGTGATGGAGGATGGTTGATGATGACGACAGCGACGAATCCCCCTCTCCGGAGCCCCGAACGGACTCCAAATCAGCCCTCCCGAGAGAGATTAGGGCTTGGCGGCGGCTCCATATCATAAAACGCAATGAAACTTTCTCTCTGATTTTTTTCTCCGTGAAACGGAATATATAGAGTTGGAGTTGAGGTCGGTGGAGCATCAGGGGGCCCACTAGACAGGGGGACGCGCCCAGGGGGAGGGGGCGCGCCCCCACCCTCGTGGACAGGGTGTGGGCCCCCTAGCCTTGATTCTTTCGCCAATATTTTTTATATTTTCCAAAAGGTATCTCCGTGGATTTTCAGGTCATTCCAAGAAATTTTGTTTTCTGCACAATAAACAACACCATGGTAGTTCTGTTGAAAACAGCGTCAGTCCGGGTTAGTTTCATTCAAATCATGCAAGTTAGAGTCCAAAACAAGGGCAAAAGTGTTTGGAAAAGTAGATACATTGGAGACGTATCAGAAATATTTTTGGGTTTTCTTTTAATTACTACTACTACAGGCATGGAAAGTAAACTAACTATTTTTTTTGGTTTTTCTTAAGGTTATTCAAATACACAAGAAGAAAACAGGAAAAGAAAGTCAACTAGCATGGATAGTACAATGAAAAAGTATGAGCACCGACAACTAGAATGAGTGTGTGAACATGAATGTAATGTCGGTGAGAAATACGTACTCCCCCAAGCTTAGGATTTTGGCCTAAGTTGGTCTATGCCCATGGATCGCGGCTACTCTCTCCGGTGTACTGAGGAGTGTTGTCTGACTGCCACTTGCTGGCAATTTCCTCCGGATCCCACTGATAAAAGGATGGATGATAAGGGTCAAGTGGTGGTTCCGGCTCAGACTCTGGAGCTGATGTCTGGCCCCGGTACGCGTAAACAGCCTCCGGCAAGACGAGATATGTGCCTGCAATTAAGTTAAACTAGGGTGCAGGCAAAATAATAGTCTCATTGTGTTTCTTATGAAATCTCAAATTATAGTTAAGCATCTTCTCATCATTTTTAACAATAAACTCATGCGCTACCATGATCTTATAATCTAGAAAGGTAGGGGCAACAACTTTTCTTCTTTATCATAATGCCTAATAGGTATCCTGAAGTATTTAGTAAGGCGTGAAGCATAGATGCCTCCAAAGATGGGGCCCTTTGTACGGTCCAGGCTTAATCTTTTAGCAACAATAGAGCCCATACTAACAAAGTTATCATGAAATAAAGCATGGAACAAAATAATAATATCAGGAACACTGAGGTTTCCGCAGTTTCCGCGACCAATTAAGCATCTACTAGCAAATATTGCAAAGTAACGTAGAACAGGAAAGTGTATGCTAGTAATTCTTGCATCGGAAACCTTCCTCGTTTCCCCTACATGATCATATCAATAAATCCATCCACATCTTTATGATGTGGTTCCTCTAGGCTGCCCTCGAAGGGTATCTTCCAAACCGCACAAAATTCACATAGTGACATCTCCCTAGCCTCATCATATAAATGAAAATCTATTGAAGGAGGTAATTTCTTAGGATGAAAGTAAAAATTTTGCACGAAAGTATTGGTGAGTAAGAGATACTGTTCGATCTGGTCGTGGAGGAAGTCGGTGAGGCCCGCATCATTAGCCAAAGAATAAAAATCTTCATGTATCCCGGCTGCTCTCAAGAACTCATCGCAAGGCCATTCACACGGCCGAACTTCCGTGACGCGAGGGAGATTATACTTGGGCTTTTTATTCTCCTTCGAGCTTTGTCTAGAAGAGCCCCTCAAAAATCTCTTCATCATTCTCTGAAAATTTCTGAAATTTTTAGTAACACAAAATAAAAGTGAACCAAACTCAACAAAATTGATAGCAACTACTCCCACAAGTGCCTAGAGACTATATCATGCATTAGAACTACTTGGGACCATAAAAATTTGACATGCAAGCTCAAGAACAGGGTCACCTAGGCAGCAAAAATTTGCAATGAATAAAGCACTAGAACAAAAACTAATTGGACCATTGGAGGAGTCACATACCAAAGAACAATCCCCCCAAGCAGTTTTGTGAATGGAGCTTTGAGCAAGGAGATCGAAAATGACAGCAAAATGAGCTAGAACTCGTGCTTGAGCTGGATAGTGATTTTTTTTGGGAGGAAGAGGAAGTGTGTGGGTGCATGAATAAGTTGAGGGGGGCACTATGGGCTCATGAGGCAGGGGGGCACCCAGAGGGGTAGGGCGCACCCCTGACCCTCGTGGCCATATATTCTCAAATGTTCTAGAAAAAATCATATTAAATTTGCAGGGCATTTGGAGAACTTTTATTTTCGGGGTATTTTTTATTGCATGGATAATTCACAAAATAGACAGAAAATACTATTTTTACTTTATTTAATCTAAATAACAGAAAGTAAAAGAAGGGTACAGAAGTTTGTGCTTTCTAACTTCATCCATCTCATGATCATCAAAAGGAATCCACTAACAAGGTTGATCAAGTCTTGTTAACAAACTCATTCCGAATAACATGGAACCAGAGAAATTTCGAATAACACTAGGTTACCTCAATGGGGATATGCACATCCCACATAATAAGAATATCATATTTCTTTCAAAACCTCCAATAATAATTGACGGAATTTTCCAATAGAATTGATACTGTGAACTTGAGGTTGTTTCCTCGGAAAGTGTACCGTATGCTCATTACCATTAACATGAAATGTGACATTGCCTCTGTTGCAATCAATAACAGCCTTTGCAGTATTCAAAAACGGTCTACCAAGGATAATCGACATACTATCGTCCTCGGGAATATCAAGAATAACAAAGCCCGTTAAGATAGTAACGTTAGCAACCACAATAGGCACATCCTCACAAATACCGATAGGTATAGGAGTTGATTTATCAGCCATTTGCAAAGATATTTCAGTAGGTGTCAACTTATTCAATTCAAGTCTACGATATAAAGAGAGAGGCATAACACTAATACTAGCTCCAAGATCACATAAAGCAGTTTTAACATAGTTTCTTTTAATGGAGCATGGTATAGTTGGTACTCCTGGATCTCCAAGTTTCTTTGGTATTCCACCTTTAAAAGTATAATTAGCAAGCATGGTGGAAATTTCAGCTTCCGGTATCTTTCTTTTATTTGTATAATATCTTTCACGTACTTAGCATAAGGATTTACTTTAAGCATATCAGTCAAACTCATACGCAAAAAGATAGGTCTAATCATTTCAGCAAAGTGCTCAAAATCCTCATCATCCTTTTTCTTGGATGGTTTAGGAGGAAAATGCATGGGTTTCTGAACCCATGGTTCTCTTTCTCTACCGTGCTTCCTAGCAACGAAGTCTCTCTTATCATAACGTTGATTCTTTGATTGTGGGTTATCAAGATCAACATCAGGTTCAATCTCTATATCATTATTATTGCTAGGTTGAGCATCAACATGAACATTATCATTAACATTATCACTAGTTTCATGTTCATCACCAAATTGTGTTTCAGCATCAGAAATAGAAATATCATTGGGATTCTCAGGTGTGTCTACAACAGGTTCACTAGGAGCATGCAAAGTCCTATCATTTTTCTTTTTCTTCTTTTTAGAAGGACTAGGTGCATCTACATTATTTCTCTGAGAATCTTGCTCAATTCTCTTAGGGTGGCCTTCAGGATACAAAGGTTCCTGAGTCATTTTACCCATTTTAGTAGCCACTCTAACAGCAAAGTCATGTTTATTATTTAATTCATTGAGTAAATCATTCTGAGCCTTAAGCACTTGTTCTGCTTGAGTGTTAACCATAGAAGCATGTTTGCTAATCAGTTTAAGTTCACCTTTAACTCTAGCCATATAATCATTCAAGTATCCAATCATATAAGCATTTTGTTTCAATTATCTACCAACATAAGCATTGAAGTTTTCTTATCTAGCCATAAAGTCATCAAATTCATTCAAGCATTGGCTAGCAAACTTAGTAGACGAGATTTCAACTTTATCATATCTATAGAGAGAATTTACCTTTACTACCTGTGTCGGGTTATCAAGACCATGTGTTTCTTCAATAGGTAGTACATTAAGGCCAAGTATTTTTTTTCAACAGGAGGTAAATTCTTAACATCTTCAGCTTTAATACCTTTTTCTTTCATAGATTTCTTTGCCTCTTGCATATCTTCAGGACTGAGAAACAGAACACCCCTTTTCTTCGGAGTTGGTTTAGGAGTTGGCTCAAAAATTTGCTCATGAGTTGGCTCAGGAAGTGTCCAATTGTTTTCATTAGTCAACATATTATTCAATAGCAATTCAGCTTGATCGACTGTTCTTTCCCTAAAAACACAACCAGCACAACTATCCAAGTGGTCTTTGGAAGCATCAGTTAGTCCATTATAAATGATATCAAGTATTTCATTTTTCTTAAGAGGATGATCAGGCAAAGCATTAAGTAATCGGATAAGCCTCCCCCAAGCTTGGGGGAGACTCTCTTCTTCATATTGCACAAAATTATATATTTCCCTCAAGGCAGGTTGTTTCTTATGAGCAGAGAAATATTTAGCAGAGAAGTAATAAATCATATCCTGGGGACTATGCACACAACCATGATCAAGAGAATTAAACCAAGTTTTAGCATCACCCTTTAATGAGAACGGAAATATCTTAAGGTTATAGTAGTAGCGAGATTTCTCATCATTAGTGAACAGGGTGGCTATATCATTCAATTCAGTAAGATGTGCCACAACAGTTTCAGATTCATAGCCATAAAAAGGATCAAATTCAACCAAACTAATTATCTCAGGATCGACAAAGAAATCATAATCCTTATCAGTAACAAAGATAGGTGAAGTAGGAAAAGCAGGGTCATATTTCATTCTAGCATTCAGAGATTTCTGTTTCAGTTTAGCTAATAACTTCTTAAGATCAGACCTATCATTGCAAGCAAGAAAATCTCTAGCAGTTTTGTCGGGGATATACCCCGCGGTATGACCCGGCCGGAAATTTGATCCGGCCGGACTTGGCGGCTCACCAGAGACCCTACTGACATTTGGCGACTCACTAGTCTGACAAACTCACAAGCCCGGCGACTCACTAATGGCCCCGATGGCGGGTCATATAGAAGACTAGGCCCAAGGCCCAGAAGCCCGGCTCAAGTTATGGTAGGACCAGTTTACGAGGAAAGGCATAAGAAGTTTTCCCTTAAGGGGGCAGCCTAGGATTCCACTTATAATAGACTAGTCCAAATCCTAATAGGACTCCACATGTAACCCGCTGCTTCAACTTATATAAGGAGGGGAAGGGCACCCCAAGAGGGACAAGCAAGCAAGAAGAAAAAATCTATAGGGCTAGACACGAAGAGCCGGCTTACCGGCGACTCCCTCATGATCATAATGAGACCTAGCCACAAACAGCATGTAGGGTTATTACGAGATGATGTTTCCCAACGCCCGAAGCTGTCTAAATCCTTGTCTTATGTTGCGTCTCTCGATTCCACCCAACCCCTCTCAAGCTACCACATAGATGTGTTGGCCTCGCGAGGATATACCCCGCGGTATGACCCGGCCGGAAATATGATCCGGCCGGACTTGGCGGATCACCAGAGACCCGGCTGACATTTGGCGACTCACTGGTCTGACAAACTCACAAGCCCGGCGACTCACTAATGGCCCCGATGGCGGGTCATATAGAAGACTAGGCCCAAGGCCCAGAAGGCAGGCTCAAGTTATGGTAGGACCAGTTTACGAGGAAAGGCATAATTACTTTTCCCTTAAGGGGGAAGACTAGGATTCCACTTGTAATAGACTAGTCCAAATCCTAATAGGACTCCACATGTAACCCGCTCCTTCAACTTATATAAGGAGGGGCAGGGCACCCCAAGAGGGACAAGCAAGCAAGAACAAACAATCTGTAGGGCTAGACACGAAGAGTCGGCTTAACGGCGACTCCCTCATGATCATAATGAGACCTAGCCACACACAGCATGTAGGGTTATTACCGGATGATGTTTCCCGGGGCCCGAAGCTGTCTAAATCCTTGTCTTATGTTGCGTCTCTCGATTCCGCCCAACCCCTCTCAAGCTACCACATAGATGCGTTGGCCTCGCGACTAAGTCCTCACACTGAGGACATCTGGCATGAAAATTCCACGACAGTTGGCGCCCACCGTGGGGCATGTGCACGATGGTGTTGAGTTCTTGAAGGGGTCTGTCACAAGGAGTGAGAAGTTTGAAATTTTCCAGTTCAACAAGCCGGCGTGGAAAAATTCACATTAACTATGAGTTCATTGGTCAGGATTAACGAAGTATGCTGCGACGGCGGGCATGAGATTGAGACTATTTTAGGCTTAATTATTGTGCAGCCGCCTCACGCGCAGTGGATATTCCGCCGAGTCCGAGTTGGCCTTGGGCGATTCATCATGATGCATGTCGATGGATAAGGAATTTTTGGCTACGGCGCTACAAGTCCAGGGCCGTCAATCAAAGCTATTGTTTATTCGAGATGAAGATCAAAAACAGGCCAACTAGCCCGTCAAGATTAATCGAGCGGTGTTACTTGTGTACTACTATTCGTCAGGAAGACATGCTGCCGATCGGATCCACACGTGCGCAGTTAAACACAAAATCGAAAATCAACCACGACTAGACGGATTGGTCAATCCGGCCACGACTTGGAGAAGGACCCAAGCATGAGCACGGACTCCGACGACTCTGGTTGCGCGTTGAGTCGCCGTCGCCTGCTCCAAGCTGTCACCGTCCGAACTGACCGCCGCCATTGCCGTATCTCGCACTGGCCTTGAGCCTCCCGCGTTTGTTGCGAGCCGCCATCATCGCGCCTGGCTCCGGCTTTGAGTCGCCTCGCAAGCCGCTCGCCTTTGCTGTAAGCCCAAGATAAGAAGAGCTGGCATGAAATACTCTTGGACAGAGCTAGCGCATTCAACATTTGTAATCAAAAGTGTGATTAAACTTTAAGCCGACAGCTGGCATGAAATACTCTTGGACAGAGCTAGCGCTCCCGAAGGAAACTACAACTAGCCATGCATGTGCGTGATAGAGCATGTTTGCCAAAATCGGTGGATTAGAAAGCATCTTTTCAAGCAAAAGCAAATCAATGGGATAAGTCCATGAAAGTCAATGCCTGTACGGGTTGTCTAGGATATACGTGACTGGGGATATACCAAAATCTGGCTGAGACTATCAATATTGCTGCTCCAAACCGGATTCAATTCAGATGGATACGACGCGGACACGGATGGTCCGCGGGCTCGTACTCCACATATGGCCTGCTTTGTGACCCACCATCTCGGCAGCGCCACGGGCCGGCCATACCTCTACTCCTCGAGCCGCCCCCGCACTGATCGGCGTCACATTCCACTTGTGCCCTCAAGCCGCCTCGGCCGCCTCTGATGACTGGCCACTTCCGGCGCTGCAACAAGCCGTCCCTGCTCAACTTGCTCCGCCGGCTGCCGGAGTGCTAATGGGTTCAAGTAGCCGCGGCCCATGGGCGTCTCAATTCACTGCGGTCCACGGCCACCTTGAGCTGCCCCCGCGCGAGCTCGCGCCCATGGCCCTGAGCCGCCGCGCTGGGAGCCGCTGCCCGCCTTGCCGCACGAATCGCCTTCGCTATTGTAAGCCACCGCCAGCTCAAACTTAGCAGCGCCAAGCCATGGTCCGCCTCAAGTCGTCGGTGCCCTTCTGACATGGCCACCTTTCTGCCGCTGGTGCGCCCTCGCGCCTGCCTGAACTGCCGTCCCACGGATTCGCCTCATCAACCGCGTATGTCGTTGCTGCGAGTCGCCGGTACGCCTCCGAACTGCGCCGTACCATTGTCAAGCCGCCCCTGCCTCTATTGTCATCGCTTGCCCATGCCTGTGAGCCGTCTCGCGAGAATCAATTGATTTTTCAAGCATTGCATACGAGATATCAAGGTACTGTGAGTACTACTTCACAAAAGCAGACAAGACCATGGATTAATATTAGTACTGGTATACGTACTCAACACTCCAAGATCCAATGTGGAGCCCGTGCACTACTTCGTCTCGAGAAAACTAGGGAATCATCAGTTTTTCATCTGCTGCCAAATAAACAGGCTGAAGTCTAAGGAAGAGACAATTGACTGCAACAAGTACTATGACGGTCAGTCAGTTGACTGTCGAAGTGACGTCGCTCCGTGGATACAGGTCTCATGCGTCCCCGATGGAGGTTGGGCCAGCGTCCGCCTTGCATACCCACGTACTGCATACTAAATCTGGCAGAAGCCTACAAAAAAGGGGGAGGAGGAAACCTGCTACGTGCATGAATTATGCGGCCAGAGTGCTAATCACATGCGCATACTATTCACTTTCCATGCACCTCCAGTACCTCACGCACGGTTCAAATTGGAGTGTTGGTCGTACATCCAACGACACAGACATACTGGTCCAGCATTATTGAATGCCAGTGTCTGCATTCGACCAACGAAGCATCAGGTGATATCCATCCAGTTTACTTTTTATCAGTACTTGTTAATTTTTTATGGAAACAACCACGCTGCCCTATAGTGTTGTTATACACAGGTAAATTATTTGTTACAAAAGTGTTGATATACCGCGAATATGGAGCATGCGCCAGCATCATTTTTATGGGCGTTCGTCTGTGTCGCGCAACTTCACGGACAAGCCTGTAAGCCGCCGCCCCTGCGGTCCGGTCTACATCAACATGCCAACCGACTCGCCCATCCGCACCGCCTTACAATGCCACAGACAACTTACCCGTCCGCCCCTGCGGCCGACTCTCCCGTCCATGCGGCTTACCACGGCCGCGATTGACTCGCCCGTCCGCGCTGGCTTACAATGCCGTGGCCGACTCGGACGTGATTGGTTTCAGCTTCACCGTGATGATCATCAACTCTGTGGTGGATAATTTCTAGCCTGACATATCAGGTGAAATCAATCCAGTAAATTTTATATATTATATATTGTTTTCTTTAAAAAGAGCAATTACTCTGGCTTGCGATGTATCTGATACAGGACAATTGTTCACTACATCAACACGACGTGGTTGACTCGCCAATCCGTGCGGTTTACCGCGCCTGCGATTGAATCGCTCGTCCACACCGGATTACAACGTCGTGACCAACTCATCTGTCTGTACTGCTTCTGATGCTATGGTTGTCTTTACCGTCAGTCTCTCGCGGCCTGGTCTATATCACCATACCGGGCCACACCTGTCTGCATGAGATGATTATTGAATATGAGCAAGTCACTGCTTGGGAAGCCCAGTTTTCTTCCAACAACTTGGAGGAAAATTATCATGTGTTATCAGCCGCCGTCTGCACTAGACGGCTCAATGGGCAGGCGCACAAGTCGCCGCCACTACAGTTTGGTTAACTTCAAAACATCCAGTTGGAAGGAACCATTGGCCGAGTTACTGACACGGCTCATACGGCATCATTTATAACCCGCCGCAGTCACCTCAACATTCTGTGGATTCACATCGCGCTATCAACACCAATGATATACACCTTCTTCTATGGTCAAATATGGAGAATCTCAAAGACAACTCCTTGAGCCGCCTTGAGACTCAGGGGCTACATGGACATGGCTCAGTAAATATTGCCAGTTTAAAGGCCGTCGGAAAATTTCCGGCTCAAAATGAAGAATTCCGGTTCAGGATCCGGTTCAAGAGAAATCTGTCTCTTACAAAGCTTTGAAGCTCTCAATATCCGGTTCAAAAAGAATTTATCTCTCGCAAAGCTCGAGTTCTTAGGAAAAATTAAAGGGGCCAAAGAGAGTCTGTTACAAAGCACAACTCAAACATAGGTACCCTTCTTTAATGACCATCGGGAGCTGATCGTATTCGAATTTAGCTTAACCCTTTGGGTCTGACCCTGATCGTATTCGAATCAGAGTCGTTAAATATTCTCATGATCACTAGGGGCTTCCTGTTCAAACATAGGTCGTATTCGAACCAAAGAGAACATAGCTGTCGGTACCCTCTTGATCGACACACTGCCGAGCTCACTAGGGGGCTTCTTGATCGTATTCGAATCATAGCTTAACCCCTTTTGGGAACTAACTTTGATCGTATTCGAATCAGAGTCGTTAAAAAACTCTCAAGATCATTAGGGGGCTTCCTGTTCAAACATAGGTCGTATTCAAACCAAAGAGAACATGGTTGTCGGTACCCTCTTGATCGGCGCAACGCCAAAGCCACTGGGGGCTACATGATCATATTTGAATCCTAGCTTAACCCCTTTGGAGCGGTTTACTTATCGTTTTCAAATTAGAAGCCTTGATTGTTTCTTCTTGTTTGGTTTAAGTTTTATTTGAGCACAGCCTTTATTTGACTTGAGACTTTTTTGTTCCAAGATCTAAGTGTAAGTGTGGTTTAAGTTTAACCCAGCTTGATTTTGGATGATAAGTCGCCAACACATGTGAAACATCATATCTTTGGAAGTGTTGGTCTTCACAGATTGGGATATCACCCTTATTGTTCAGGTCACATAAACCGGCAGTACAAATTCAATATCACAGTGGTTATATGTGAGATATTGTGACCCGCCCTACGGTAAACCGCCCGGCTTGACTTTGGATGATAAGTCGCCAGCATATGACAATCATCAAACATTTGGAAGTTTTGGCTTTTAAAGATTGGGTTATCACCCTTACTACACAGGTGTCATAAGCCGGCAGTACGATTCAATATCACGGGTATGATATTGTTTATACATGATTATGTTTAAACCGGCCCTAGCTATGGACTTTAAGGCACCGGTATATTTTGGATTGCGCCATTGGAATCATGCGCTTATCAATCATTGGATTATTGCCCTTATTAATACAGTGATGTAAGCCGGCAGTATGAGATAATTTCTACAGGTATGTTTTCCTGATTATATAAATATGCAAGGTTGGATAACCCGCCCTGGCTTTTGACGTTAAGTCACCAGTATGTTTAGGCTTGAATGGCCTTAATCCTAGTCTTTTCCATAATTGCATAGACTATATTATGTTTGGGTTGTTACCCGCCCTGGCTTTGACGTTAAGTCGCCAGGGCATATGTTGTTTAAACTCTGTGCAGGATTTGCAGAAATATGACTTACATAAATGGTTAAGTTCGAGCTCATTATCAAAATTGATGCTTCAACTTATCCATTCTGTGTTTTCTCAAAGGCTATAAGCCGCCGGGTTATGAAATTCTTGCTTACAAAATGCGCATTAAGTCGCCATCGGCCAAGGGCCGCCAAATATTTGAACTTCGGATCTACTTGTCAACCGATAAGGTATTCAAATTTCTAATAGCCAAAACTTGGCTGGATTTTCATGATGATATTGAATGATTGAGGTTTTTCATACCGGATTATATTATTCAAATCTTGAATAGCCAACAGGGCTGGATTTTTTATTATGGTTATCAATATTATGATGGAGGTCTTTAAAGTCGCTTCAGCACAATGGCTATTATTTTATTAATGGATATGATTTATTCTACAATAGATGGAATAGTCCCGAGTCGCTGCGGGCTTACGACCCGGCACTTGGGGGCTACATTATTCAGATTGAGATCATATCAAATATGCAAGTCCCATGTCACTGCCAGCATGCACCATGGCACTTGGGGGCTAATGCAAAATCATTTTTTGCTCAAATTATTGAAGACCCAACTCATCACATTGTAATGAGCCGGCCCTTGAGGGCTACCGATTGCTCTTGTCAAAAATTCAAGGTACACAAGCATTAATCCATTATATTGAATGGTCCACTACTCAGTTGTAGAGTATAAAGCTCTTAACCTTTTGGACGTGGGTTCAAGCCACATGGTGGAGATTATATTATATGATGTTATTATCAATAAATTATATACAAAGTCCCAGCTCAGTATTATCTTACTGAGCCAGCCCTCGGGGGCTACACGTTGCTGCTCAAATCTACATGATCATATTTACAAAGTCCCTGTTCATTATTGCATAATGACCCAGCCCTTGGGCGATACACTGGTTGAAGTTTTTATGAGCATAAGGCAATTACAAGTCCCAGGTTGCTACAAGCATGACAACCCGACACTTGGGGGCTACAGGTGATATGCATATAAGGGAGGAATAACTTCAAATTCTCAGTTTTGAGCAAATCAGGTATTATATTATTAGCGGAGAAATCTACAAAGTTTATGACCCAGCGTCATCATAAGATTAACTCGGCATCAGCAACAATTACATGACCCGGCACCATTTGTTTATAACCCGGCAATTTTGGCAATTATAACTCACCAGCCTCTATGTCCTTAAACCGGCGGATCACCAGATGAATCTTGAGTCCAATATGTTTATTAAGCCAGAGCTTTGGAAACCGACTCAAATGGATTATTTGTTATAATATTTCTCTACAAGAAACCAATGTCAGCAAATTGATTATGAAGCTGGCATATTAACCCAGATTTTTCAGAAGAAGTACCTGGATTTTTTGCATTGGTAATGTTTAAGCACATCTGCTAAAGGAGATTTGCTATGAGATCATGAACACGCATCCAAGGGGAAATTTCAAGGAATTAAGGATGATCAGGTGCCGTCTTACAAGAATATTTAACCCGGAGCACAACCTATCAAGCATGTTCTTATGTTTATTTTACAGGATCAGTTTAACATGGATAAATCCAAATTAAACTGGGGGCTAATGTCGGGGATATACCCCGCGGTATGACCCGGTCGGAAATTTGATCCGGCCGGACTTGGCGGCTCACTAGAGACCCTACTGACATTTGGCGACTCACTGGTCTGACAAACTCACGAGCCCGGCGACTCACTAATGGTCCCGATGGCGGGTCATATAGAAGACTAGCCCAAGGCCCAGAAGGCCGGCTCAAGTTATGGTAGGACCAGTTTACGAGGAAAGGCATAAGGAGTTTTCCCTTAAGGGGGCAGACTAGGATTCCACTTGTAATAGACTAGACCAAATCCTAATAGGACTCCACATGTAACCCGCCCCTTCAACTTATATAAGGAGGGGCAGGGCACCCCAAGTGGGACAAGCAAGGAAGAAGAAACAATCTCTAGGGCTAGACACGAAGAGCCGGCTTACCGGCGACTCCGTCATGATCATAATGAGACCTAGCCACAAACAGCATGTAGGGTTATTACCGGATGATGTTTCCCGGGGCCCGAAGCTGTCTAAATCCTTGTCTTATGTTGCGTCTCTCGATTCCGCCCAACCCCTCTCAAGCTACCACATAGATGCGTTGGCCTCGCGACTAAGTCCTCACATTGAGGACATCTGCCGTGACAATTACACGACAAGTTTCTTCATGCATAACACAACCCTCAGGAACAACAAGCAATTCATATTTAGGGGGAGAACCTTCATCATCACTATCATCAATAATATCAGTTTCAATAGTTTCATTCTCTCTAACCCTAGCAAGTTGTTCATCAAGATATTCACGTAATGGCACGGTGGTATCAAGCATAGAAGTAGTTTCATCATAAGTATCATGCATAGTAGAAGTGGCATCATCAATAACATGCGACATATCAGAATTCATAGCAGAAGCAGGTTTAGGTGTCGCAAGCTTACTCATAACAGAAGGAGAATCTAGTTCAGAGCTAGATGGCAGTTCCTTACCTCCCCTCGTAGTTGAGGGATAAATCTTAGTTCTTTCATATTTCAAGGGTTCCTCATAGTGACCAGCAGATATAAATCCTAAGTGACTCAAAGAATAGAGCTATACTCCCCGAGAATGGCGCCAGAAAATAGTCTTGATAACCCACAAGTATAGGGGATCGCAACAGTTTTCGAGGGTAGAGTATTCAACCCAAATTTATTGATTCGACACAAGGGGAGCCAAAGAATATTCTCAAGTATTAGCAGTTGAGTTGTCAATTCAACCACACCTGGATAACTTAGTATCTGCAACAAAGTATTTAGTAGCAAAGTAGTATGGAAGTAATGGTAATAGTAGCAAAAGTAACAGTAGTAGTTTTGTAGTGATTGTAACAGCAGCAATGGTAAAGTAAATAAGCAAAGAGAAATATGTGAAAAGCTCGTAGGCATTGGATCAGTGATGGATAATTATGTCGGATGCGATTCCTCATGTAATAGTTATAACATAGGGTGACACAGAACTAGCTCAAATTCATCAATTTAATGTAGGCATGTATTCTGAATATAGGCATACGTGCTTATGGAAAGGAACTTGCATGACATCTTTTGTCCTACCCTCCCGTGGCAGCAGGGTGCTATTGGAAACTAAGGGATATTAAGGCCTCCTTTTAATAGAGTACCGGACCAAAGCGTTAACACTTAGTGAATACATGAACTCCTCAAACTATGGTCATCACCGAGAAGTATCCCGATTATTGTCACTTCGGGGTTGTCGGATCATAACACATAATAGGTGACTATAGACTTGCAAGATAGGATCAAGATCTCACATATATTCATGAAAACATAATAGGTTCAGATCTGAAATCATGGCACTTGGGCCCTAGTGACAAGCATTAAGCATAGCAAAGTCATAGCAACATCAATCTCAGAACATAGTGGATACTAGGGATCAAACCCTAACAAAATTAACTTGATTACATGGTAAATATCATCCAACCCATCACCGTCCAGCAAGCTGATGACCCACAAGTGTAGGGGATTGCAACAGCTTTCGAGGGTAGAGTATTCAACCCAAATTTATTGATTCGACACAAGGGGAGCCAAATAATATTCTTGAGTATTAGCAGTTGAGTTGTCAATTCAACCACACCTGGATAACTTAGTATCTGCAGCAAGGTATTTAGTAGCAAAGTAGTATGATAGTAATGGTGACAGTGGTAAATATAAAGATAGCAAAAGTAATATTTTTGGGTTTTGTAGTGATTGTAACAGTAGCAACGGAAGAGTAAATAAGCAAAGCACAAGATGTGAAAAGCTCGTAGGCAATGGATCAGTGATGGATAATTATGTCGGATGCGATTCCTCATGTAATAGCTATAACATAGGGTGACACAGAACTAGCTCCAATTCATCAATGTAATGTAGGCATGTATTCCGAATATAGTCATACGTGCTTATGGAAAAGAACTTGCATGACATCTTTTGTCCTACCCTCCCGTGGCAGCAGGGTCCTAGCGGAAACTAAGGGATATTAAGGCCTCCTTTTAATAAAGAACGGGACCAAAACATTAACACATGGTAAATACATGAACTCCTCAAACTACGGTCATCACCGAGAAGTATCCCGATTATTGTCACTTCGGGGTTGTCGGATCATAACACATAATAGGTGACTATAGGCTTGCAAGATAGGATCAAGAACACACATATATTCATGAAAACATAATAGGTTCAGATCTGAAATCATGGCACTTGGGCCCTAGTGACAAGCATTAAGCATAGCAAAGTCATAGCAACATCAATCTCAGAACATAGTGGATACTAGGGATCAAACCCTAACAAAACTAACTTGATTACATGGTAAATCTCATCCAACCCATCACCGTCCAGCAAGCCTACGATGGAATTACTCACGCACGACGGTGAGCATCATGAAATTGGTGATGGAGGATGGTTGATGATGACGATGGCGACGAATCCCCCTCTCCGGAGCCCCGAACGGACTCTAGATCAGCCCTTCCGAGAGAGATTAGGGCTTGGCGGTGGCTCCGTATCGTAAAATGCGATGAAACTTTCTCTTCGATTTTTTTTCTCCGCGAGACGGAATATATGGAGTTGGAGTTGAGGTCGGCGGAGCTGTAGGGGGCCCATGAGACAGGGGGCGCGCCGAGAGTGGGTGGGCGCCCCCTCCCCCCCTCGTGGACAGGGTGTGGGCCCCCTGGTCTTGATTCTTTCGCCAGTATTTTTTATATTTTCTAAAACTTGTCTCCGAGGATTTTTAGGTCATTCCGAGAACTTTTGTTTTCTAACATGAAACAACATCATGGTAATTCTGCTGAAAATAGCGTCAGTCCGGGTTAGTTTCATTCAAATCATGCAAGTTAGAGTCCAAAACAAGGGCAAAAGTGTTTGGAAAAGTAGATATGTTGGAGACGTATCAACTCCCTCAAGCTTAAACCTTTGCTTGTCCTCAAGCAATTCAGTTGATAAACTGAAAGTGATAAAGAAAAACTTTTACAAACTTTGTTTGCTCTTATTGTTGTAAACATGTAAAGCCAGCATTCAAGTTTCAACAAATATTATAAACTAACCATACTCACAATAACACCTCGGTCTCACAATTACTCATATCAATAGCATAATCAGTTAGCGAGTCATAATAATAAAACTCGGATGACAACACTTTCTCAAAACAATCATAACATGATATAACAAAATGGTATCTCGCTAGCCCTTTCTGAGACCTCAAAACATAAATGCAGAGCACCTTTAAAGATCAAGGACTGACTAAACATTGTAATTCATGGTAAAAGAGATCCAATCAAGTCATACCCAATATAAATCAACAATAATGAATGCAAATGACAGTGTGCTCTCTAGCGGGTGCTTTTTAATAAGAAGGTGATGACTCAACATAAAAGTGAATAGATAGGCCCTTCATACAGGGAAGCAGGGATTTGTAGAGGTGCCAGAGCTCGATTTTAAAATAGAGATTGAATAACATTTTGGGCGGCATACTTTCACTGTCAACGCAACAACTATGAGATGGATGTATCTTCCATACTACATGCATTATAGGCAGTTCCCACGCAGAATGGTAAAAGTTTATACTCCCCCACCACCAACAAGCATCAATCCATGGCTTGCTCGAAACAATGAGTGCCTCCAACTAACAACAACCCTGTGGGAGTTTTGTTTAAATATATTGATTTGCTTTGATCTTTTTGGATCATGGGACTGGGCATCCCGGTTACCGGCCCTTTCTCATGAATGAGGAGCGGAGTCCACTCCTCTTGAGAATAACCCACCTAGCATGAAAGATATAGGCAGCCCTAGTGGAAACCTGAGCTGCTCGAGCATACAAAACAGAATTTCATTTGAAGGTTTAGAGTTTGGCACATACAAATTTACTTGGAACGAAAGGTAGATACCGCATATAGGAAGGTATGGTGGACTCATATGGAATAACTTTGGGGTTTAAGGAGTTTGGATGCACAAGCAGTATTCCCGCTTAGTACAGGTGAAGGCTAGCAAAAGACTGGGAAGCGACCAACTCAGAGAGCGACAACGGTCATAAACATGCATTAAAACTAATTCACACCGAATACAAACATGAGTAGGATATAATCCACCATGAACATAAATATCGTGAAGGCTATGTTGATTTGTTTCAACTACATGCGTGAACATGTGCCAAGTCGAGTCACTCAATTCATTCAAAGGAGGATACCATCCCATCATATCACATCATAATCATTCTAATAGCATGTTTGCACGCAAGGTAGACCATTATAACTCATAGCTAATCAAGCATGGCACAAGCAACTATAATCTCTAAATGTCATTGCAAATATGTTTACTTCATAATAAGCTGAATCAGGAACGATGAACTCATCATATTTACAAAAACAAGAGAGGTCGAGTTCATACCAGCTTCTCTCATCTCAATCAGTTCATCATATATCGTCATTATTGCCTTTCACTCGCACGACTGAACGATGTGTATAATAATAAGAGTGCGCGTGCATTGGACTAAGCTGGAATCTGCAAGCATTCAACTCAAGAGAGAAGACAGAGTAACATGGGCTCTAAATTAAATAAACAATCATGCATAAGAGAGCCACTAAACATTTTCAATATGGTCTTCTACTCTCAACCCCTCAAAGGAAAGAAAAGAAAATAAAACTATTCACACGGGAAAGCTCCCAACAAGTAAAAGAAGAACGAGAAATCTTTTGGGGTTTTCAATTTAATTTCTACTATAAGCATGGAAATTAAACTAACTAATTTTTTGGGTTTTTCTTAAGGTTTATCAAACACACAAGAAGAAAACTAGAAAAAGAAAATTAAACTAGCATGGATAATACAATGAAAAAGTATGAGCATCGATGACTAGGATAGTGTGTGAACATGAATGTAAAGTCGGTGAGAGATGCGTACTCCCCCAAGCTTAGGCTTTTGACCTAAGTTGGTTTATGGCCATGGATAGCCTGGCTGATATCCGTAGTTGTAACTGGGGTTGTACTGAGATGCAGCAGCAAGTGCATCCTGAGCTGTGGCATGTTGGCGAGCCGCCTCCGCTCTCCTCTCGTATTCAGCTGCCTCCTCCGTGGTAACAACATATCTTCGTTTTGCCTGATAATCAAAAAGGGTAGGAACAGGGAGAGTCATATGGATAGCACGGTGTCTGTCAAAGATTAGTCGATATTGGAGGAATTGTTCCTTCCTCTCAAGGAAATGATGACTAAGCATGGCATTATGATCTAAATAAGCGGGAGGCAGCTCTGTATCATTTTCATGTATAGGTACCTCAAGATAATTAGCCACACGGGTTGCATAAATACCTCCAAAAAAGTCTCCAGCTAAAGCATTATGGTGCAATCTACGTGCAACAATTGCCCCCAAGTTGTATTGTTTATCAGTTAATACAGCACTCTTGAGGACACAAAGATCAGGGGCACACATATGACATGCCTCATCTTTACCATTAATACATCTACTAATGAAGAGAGCAAAATAATGTATAGAAGGAAAATGAATGCTCCCTATGGTAGCTTGTGCTATATCCCTAGATTCTCCCACAATAATTCTAGCAAGGATTTGCAATGAATAAAACACTAGAACAAAAACTATTTGGACCAATGGAGGAGTCACATACCAAGCAACAATCTCCCAAAGCAGTTTTGTGAATGGAGCTTTGAGCAAGGAGATCGAAAATCGCAGCAAAATGAGCTAGAACTCGTGCTTCAGCTGGATGGGGATTTTTTTGGGAAGAAGATGGAGTGTGTGGGTGCTAGCATAAGTGGAGGGGGCCACCAGGGGCCCACGAGACAGGGGGGCACGCCCAGGGATGGTGGGCGCGCCCTCCACTCTCGTGGCCTGGTGCTTGCCCCTCCTACAGTGATTTCAGTGCCTAAAATCCTCAAATATTCCATAAAAAATAATACTAAATTTGCAGGGCATTTGGAGCACTTTTATTTTCGAGATAATTTTTATTGCACGGATAATTCAGAAAACAGATAGATAATACTATTTTTGCTTTATTTATTTTAAATTACAGAAAGTAAAAAAGAAAGTACAGAAGGTTGTGCCTTCTAGTTTCATCCATCTCATGATCATCAAAATGAATCCACTAACAAGGTTGATCAAGTCTTGTTAACAAACTCATTCTGAATAACACGAAACCGGAGAAATTTCAAAGTGACACTATGTTACCTCAATGGGGATATGAACATCCCCAACAATAAGAACATCATACTTTTTCTTGATAGTAGGGAGAGGAAATTCGAAACCTCCAATAATGATTGATGGAATTTTCTCAATAGTATTTATGCTATGAACTTGAGGTTGTTTCCTCGGAAAATGTACCGTATGCTCATTTCCATTAACATGAAAGGTGAGATTGCCTTTGTTGCAATCAATAACAGCACCTGCAGTATTTAAAAAGGGTCTACCGAGGATAATCGACATACTGTCGTCCTCAGGAATATCAAGAATGACAAAGTCTATTAAGATAGTAACGTTCGCAACAACAACAGGCACGTCCTCACAAATGCCGACAGGTATAGCGGTTGATTTATCAGCCATTTGCAAGGATATCTCGGTGGGTGTCAACTTACGTAATTCAAGTCTATGGTACAAGGAAAGAGGCATAACACTAACACCGGCTCCTAAATCACATAAAGCAGTTTTAACATAATTTTTCTTAATAGAGCAAGGTATAGTGGGTACTCCGAGATCACCAAGTTTCTTAGGTATTCCACCCTTAAAGGTATAGTTGGCAAGCATGGTGGAAATATCAGCTTCATGTATTTTCCTCTTATTAGTGATGATATCTTTCAAATATTTAGAATAAGGGTTTGTTTTAAGCATATCAGTTAAGCGCATGCATAAGAAAATAGGTCTAATCATTTCAGCAAAACACTCAAAGTCCTCATCATCCTTTGTCTTGGATGGTTTAGGTGGAAAGGGCATGGGTTTCTAAACCCATGGTTCTCTTTCTCTACCATGCTTCCTAGCAACAAAATCTCTCTTATCATAATGTTGGTTTCTTGATTGTGGGTTAGCAAGACCAACAGCAGGTTCAGTTTCTTTATCATTTTTATTACTAGGTTGAGCATCTACATGAACATCATTATTAGCATTATCATCAGGTTCACGTTCATCTCCGGATTGTGTTTCAGCATCAGAGATAGAAGTATTATTAGAATTCTTAGGTGTTTCTACATTAGGTTCACTAGAAGCATGCAAAGTCCTATCATTTTTCTTTTTCTTCTTCTTAGAAGAACTAGGAGCATCTAGATTATTATTCTGAGAATCTTGTTCAATTCTCTTAGGGTGGCCTTCAGGATACAAAGGTTCCTGAGTCATTTTACCAGTTCTAGTAGCCATTCTAACAGCAAAGTCATGTTTATTATTTAGTTCAACTAGCAATTCATTCTGAGCTTTAAGTACTTGTTCAGCTTGAGTAGCAACCATAGAAGCATGTTTACTAGTGAGTTTAAGTTCACCTTTAACTCTAGCTATATAATCATTGAAGCGTCCTATCATATAAGCATTATTCTTCAATTGTCTACCAACATAATCATTGAAATTTGCTTGTCTATTCATGAAATCATCAAATTCATCTAAGCATGGACTTTGAAATTTAGTAGATGGGATTTCATCCTTATCATATCTATAGCGAGAATTTACCTTTACTACCTGTGTTGAGTTATCAAGATGATGTGATTCTTCAACAAGCGGTATATTAAGACCATGTATTTCTTCAATAGGAGGTAAATTCTTAACATCTTCAGCTTTAATACCTTTCTCTTTCATTGATTTCTTTGCCTCTTGCATATCTTCAGGACTAAGAAATAGAACACCTCTCTTCTTCGGAGTAGGTTTAGGAATAGGCTCAGGAGTCGGCTCAATTAGTTCAGGAATTGGCTCAGAAATTGGCTCAGGAAGAGTCCAATTATTCTCATTAGTCAACATATTGTTCAATAATAATTCAGCTTCGTCGACTGTTCTTTCCCTGAAAACCCAACCAGCACAACTATCCAAGTGGTCCTTGCAAGCATCAGTTAGTCCATTATAGAAGATATCAAGTATTTCATTTTTCTTAAGTGGATGATCAGGCAAAGCATTAAGTAATCCGAGAAGCCTCCCCAAGCTTGTGGGAGACTCTCTTCTTAGATTTGCACAAAATTATATATTTCCCGTAAGGCAGCTTGTTTCTTATGAGCAGGGAAATATTTAGCAGAGAAATAATAAATCATATCCTGGGGACTACGCACACAACTAGTATCAAGAGAATTAAACCAAGTTTTAGCATCACCCTTTAATGAGAACGGAAATATCTTAAGTATGTAATAATAGCGAGACATCTCATCATTAGTAAAGAGAGTGGCTATATCATTTAACTTGGTAAGATGTGCCACAACAGTTTCAGATTCAGTGCCATAGAAAGGATCGGATTCAACTAAAGTAATAATCTCAGGATCAACAGAGAATTCATATTCATTATCAGTAACAAAGATAGGTGAAGTGGCAAAAGCAGGGTCATGTTTCGTTTCAACATTTAAAGTCTTTTGTTTCAGCTTAGCTAACAATTTCTTAAGATTTGATCTATCAGTGCAAGCAAGAAAATCTCTAGCAGTTTCTTCATCCATAACATAACCCTCAGGAACAACATGCAATTCATAATCGTTCGGAGAAGTTTCATCATCACTATCATCAATAAATTCATTCTCAGTAATTTCATTCTCTCTAGCCTTAGTAAGTTGTTCATCAAGAAATTCACCTAATGGCACAGTAGTATCAAGCATAGAAGTAGTTTCATCATAAGTATCATGCATAGCAGAAGTGGCATCATCAATAACATGCGACATATCAGAATTATAGCAGTAGTAGGTTTAGGTGTCGCAAACTTATTCATAACAGAAGGAGAATCTAGTGCAGAGCTAGATGACAGTTCCTTACCTCCCCTCGTAGTTGAGGGATAAATTTTAGTTTTTGCGTCTTTCAAGTTCTTCATAGTGATCAACAGATTCAAATCCCAAGTGACTCAGAGAATAGAGCTATGTTCGCCGGCAACGGCGCTAGAAATTAGTATTGATGACCCATAAGTGTAGGGGATCGCAACAGCTTTCGAGGGTAGAGTATTCAACCCAAATTTATTGATTCGACACAAGGGGAGTCAAAGAATATTCTTGAGTATTAGCAGTTGAGTTGTCAATTCAACCATACCTGGATAACTTAGTATCTGCAGCAAGGTATTTAGTAGCAAAGTAGTACACAGTGGTAAAGATAAAAAGATAGCAAAAGTAATATTTTTGGATCTTGTAGTGATTGTAACAGTAGCAACGGAAAAGTAAATAAGAGAAGCAGAAGATGTGAAAAGCTCGTAGGCAATGGAACAGTGATGGATAATTATGTCGGATGCGATTCCTCATGTAATAGATATAACATAGGGTGACACAGAACTAGCACCAATTCATCAATTTAATGTAGGCATGTATTCTGAATATAGTCATACGTGCTTATGGAAAAGAACTTGCATGACATCTTTTGTCCTACCCTCCCGTGGCAGCGGGGTCCTAGCGGAAACTAAGGGATATTAAGGCCTTCTTTTAATAGAGAATCGGACCAAAGCATTAACATATGGTGAATACATGAACTCCTCAAACTACGGTCATCACCGCAAGTATCCCGATTATTGTCACTTAAGGTTGTCGGATCATAACACATAATAGGTGACTATAGACTTGCAAGATAGGATTAAGAACACACATATATTCATGAAAACATAATAGGTTCAGATCTGAAATCATGGCACTCAGGCCCTAGTGACAAGCATTAAGCATAGCAAAGTCATAGTAACATCAATCTCAGAACATAGTGGATACTAGGGATCAAACCCTAACAAAACTAACTTGATTACATGGTAAATCTCATCCAACCCATCACCGTTAAGCAAGCCTACGATGGAATTACTCACGCACGGCGGTGAGCATCATGAAATTGGTGATGGAGGATGGTTAATGATGACGATGGCGACGAATCCCCCTCTCTGGAGCCCCGAACGGACTCCAAATCAGCCCTCCCGAGAGAGATTAGGGCTTGGCGGCGGCTCCGTATCGTAAAACGTGATGAAACTTTCTCTCCGATTTTTTTATCCGCGAGACGGAATATATGGAGTTGGAGTTGAGGTCTGCGGAGCTGCAGGGGGGCCACGAGACAGGGGGGTGCGCCCAGAGGGGGTGGGCGCGCCCCCCACCCTCGTGGACAGGGTGTGGGCCCCCTGGTCTTGATTCTTCGTCAGTATTTTTTATATTTTCTGAAACTTGTCTCCGAGGATTTTCAGGTCATTCTGAGAACTTGTGTTTTCTACACATGAAACAACATCATGGTAATTCTGCTGAAAACAGCGTCGGTCCGGGTTAGTTTCATTCAAATCATGCAAGTTAGAGTCCAAAACAAGGGCAAAAGTGTTTGGAAAAGTAGATACGTTGGAGACATATCACAAGCCTACGATGGAATTACTCACGCACGGTGGTGAGCATCATGAAATGGATGATGGAGGATGGTTGATGATGACGACAACGACGAATCCCCCTCTCTGGAGCCCCGAACGGACTCCAGATCAGCCCTCCCAAGAGAGTTTAGGGCTTGGCGGCGGCTCCGTATCGTAAAATGCGATGAAACTTTCTCTCTGATTTTTTTTCTCTGCAAACGTGAATATATGGAGTTGGAGTTGAGGTCGATGGAGGTCTAGGGGGCCCACGAAGCAGGGGGCGCGCCCTAGGGGGGGCACCCTCATGGATAGGGTGTGGCCCCCCTGGTGCTGATTCTTTCACCAGTATTTTTTATCAATTCTGAAAAGTTGCTCCGTGGATTTTCAGGTCATTTCGAGAACTTTTATTTCTGCACAAAAATAACACCATGACAGTTCTGCTGAAAACAGCATCAGTATGGGTTAGTTCCATTCAAATCATGCAGGTTAGAGTCCAAAACAAGGGCAAAAGTGTTTGGAAAAGTAGATACGATGGAGACGTGTCAGAGGGCCCGCATGGGCACGTGTCACGCAGCAGATGCGGTTTGCGTTTGGTTGTTATCAGTCGGTTTAAAACAATTGTTTTCTAAGAAATATACCCTAACACCTGTCCCAGTGATGCATCAGCATCATCGGAGAGCTTGTGGTGTCTATGGTGGAGATCAGTGCTGGTCTTCGGTGGACCCATTTGATCCAGTATTTGTTGTATCATATTGTGTCTACAAGTTGTATCCTTCAAATCTACACTTCTATTCATCAACGACAGTTGATGTTCTGGTTTGCTTGTTCTGTGTAGCCTTAGCACGATGACTTTACTACTCTCTACTATAAAAAGTTTTGCCCGGCTCCAACGAGGGAGGAGTGATGATGGCAGCGCACGTTCGGCTTTCTTCAATGCTTCACTAGTTGATTGATACGTCTCCAACGTATCTATAATTTTTTATTGTTCCATGCTATTATATTACCTGTTTTGGATGTTTATGGGCTTTGCTATACACTTTTATATTATTTTCGGGACTAACCTATTAACCGGAGGCCCAGCCCAAATTGCTGTTTTTTGCCTATTTCAGTGTTTCGCAGAAAAGGAATATCAAACGGAGTCCAAACAGAATGAAACCTTTGGGAGAGTTATTTTTGGAATGGAAGCAATCCAGGAGATTTGGAGTAGACATCGGGGAAGCTTCGAGGAAGCCAAGAGGCAGGGAGGCGCGCCCTACCCCCCTGGGCGCGCCCCCCACCCTCGTGGGCCCCTCATGGCTCCCCTAACCGACTTCTTTCGCCTATATATGTCCATATATCCAAAAAAATATAAGAGAGCACAAATAGATCGGGAGTTCCGCCGCTGCAAGCCTCTGTAGCCACCAAAAACCTCTTGGGACCCTGTTCCGGCACCTTGCCGGAGGGGGGAACCCTCACCGGTGGCCACCTTCATCATCCCGACGCTCTCCATGACAAGGAGGGAGTAGTTCACCCTCGGGGCTGAGGGTATGTACCAGTAGCTATGTGTTTGATCTCTCTCTCTCTCTCTCTCTCTCTCTCTCTCTCTCTCGTGTTCTTGAGGTGTTACGATCTTGATGTATCACGAGCTTTGCTATTATAGTTGGATCTTATGATGTTTCTCCCCCTCTACTCTCTTGTGATGAATTGAGTTTTCCCCTTGAAGTTGTCTTGTCGGATTAGGTCTTTAAGGAGTTGAGAACAATTGATGTATGTCTTGTCGTGCTTATCTGTGGTGACAATGGGATATTCACGTGATCTACTTGATGTATGTATTTGTGATCAACTTGCGGGTTTAATGAACTTATGCATAGGGGTTGGCACGCGTTTTCGTCTTGACTATCCGGTAGAAACTTTGGGGCACTCTTTAAAGTACTTTGTGTTGGTTGAATAGATGAATCTGAGATTGTGTGATGCATATTGTATAATCATAACCACAGATACTTGAGGTGACATTGGAGTATTTAGGTGACATTAGGGTTTTGGTTGATTTGTGTCTTAGGGTGTTATTCTAGTATGAACTCTATGATAGATCGAACGAAAAGAATAGCTTCATGTTATTTTACTAAGGACTCTTGAATAGATCGATCAGAAAGGATAACTTTGAGGTGGTTTCGTACCCTACAATAATCTCTTCCTTTGTTCTCCGCTATTAGTGACTTTGGAGTGACTCTTTGTTGCATGTTGAGGGATAGTTATATGATCCAATTATGTTAGTATTGTTGAGAGAACTTACACTAGTGAAAGTATGAACCCTAGGCCATGTTTCCTAGCATTGCCATACGGTTTACACTTTTACCACTTTTTGCCATGCTGTTTTTATATTTTTCAGATTACAAATACTCATATCTACCATCCATATTGCACTTGTATCACCATCTCTTCACCGAACTAGTGCACCTATACAATTTACCATTGTATTGGGTGTGTTGGGGACACAAGAGACTCTTTGTTATTTGGTTGCAGGGTTGCTTGAGAGAGACCATCTTCATCCTACGCCTCCCACGGATTGATAAACCTTAGGTCATCCACTTGAGGGAAATTTGCTATTGTCCTACAAACCTCTGCACATTGGAGGCCCAACAACGTCTCCAAGAAGAAGGTTGTGTAGTAGACATCAAGCTCTTTTCTGGCGCCGTTGCCGGGGAGGTGAGTGCTTGAAGGTATCTATTTAGATCTTGCAATCGAATCTTTTTGTTTCTTGTTTTATCACTAGTTTAGTTTATAAAAGAAAACTACCAAAAAATGGAATTGAGTTTGCCTCATACGCTTCATCTTTTTAATATCTTTCGTGAGAATGATAGAAAGGAAAATTGTGCTCAAGTGCTAGAAGAAGAAGTCTATAAAATGTTTGGCACTAAATCTTTGAATGATGAGCATGATTGCAATGTTGTTAGTATGAACTCTTTGAATATCCATAGTACTAATGATGATTACACTAGTTATGATGAAAATGTCTCTTATAAGCATGTCAACTTCTGTGGAGTGCATAGAGTTTGCAAGTACACACCAAATAGGGAAGATAGATTTTGTAAGAGGTATAAGTATTTAGAAACTAAATGGTTGCAAGAAAGGCTAGATGTTTGTGCTGAAAATTTAAAATTTCTTTGCCGTACTTGTGAACTTTGCAATGAACATGGTCATTTACATCTCTGATGAAAATTGTTTCATGATCGAATTGTGTCCTAAAATTGTGATGATTTGATTTCCCTTGCACATCATAATGAACTTAGTTTTCTTTTGGGTTATGAAGAAATGAAACATTTAACTAAGCATATTCCAGAATATAACCTTAAGCAATTCCTTGATATTGATCTACAAGAAATTTTTATGTATTGTGCGGTGAATTGCATTGAAAATCCTTATATTGCCAATTACATAAAGAAAAGAAAGCAAATAGAAGATGATGAGAATACTAATGAAATGGAAGAGACTTTCCAATATCCTCCTATTATTTCTTATGATGAATCAGGTAACGAGGAGGAGCTTTCTATTCAACCAATCTTATTAATAAGGAGCTAAAAAAAGAGGGTTAAACCCACACACGATGTGAAGAAGAAAAAGAAAAGACGGAGGAGCAAAGGTAGAAAGGTATCCCTCCCAAATGATGTTTCTCCTACTACTCATTGTGATGATGATAAATGCTATACTATTGGTGCTATCCATACTATTAATGATGAGAGTGATTATGCTTATGATATGAAAAGGCCCAAGCTTTGGGATGCTATGTTTGATGAGAATGAAATTTTTTAGAATATATTTGATGCAATTAATGTTTGTACCAAGCTTGGGGATGCTACATTTAATGAAGATGATATTTTTAGCCTCCCTAGTTTCGATGAGCAAACTTATTATGATGATAGCATTCCTCCTATTTATGATGATTATATTGATGAAAGTGGGTTTGGAAGAGTGTCAACTTTAGGAAGTAATGATCCCACTGTTTTGTAGGGTGTTGAATCTTATGAAAGTGGATTTGGAGAGGTCATGACTTTATTTAGTGATGAATCCACTATTTTTGAAGAGGTTTCAATTGATTATGGTGAGAACAAAGTTGCTACTTATGATGATTATTGTGATGAAACTTATGCTATAAAAAGTAGTGATGATTATGTTTATAAAACTTGTCATGATTATGATTACCCTTTTTCTGAACATTACTCTTTTAATATGGAAACAATTTATAGTATTCGAGTCTCTTATGATACTCCCACTATTCCGAATAAGAAGAATTTTGCTTATGTGGAGAGTAGTAAAATTTCTATGCAAGTAGATCATCAAAAGAATGCTTTATGTGGTGGTTATATTGTTGAATTCATTCATGATGCTACTGAAAATTATTATGAGAGAGGATCATATGCTTCTACAAATTGCAATAATATCAAGTTTCCTCTCTATGTGTTGAAAATTTTGAAGTTATGCTTGTTTTGCCTTCCTATGCTAGTTGATTATTGTTCCCATAAGTTGTTTGATCACAAAATCCCTATTCATAGGAAGTGGGTTAGACTTAAATGTGTTAGTACTATTCTTCATGATGCTCTCTTTATGTTTCAATTCTTATCTTTTATGCGAGCATCATTGAAATCATCGTGTCTAGCTAAAAGGCATTAAAGAGAAGCGCTTGTTGGGAGACAACCCAATATTTACCCTTATTTTTTTTTGTTCACATGATTATGCTACTGTATTAGACATGTTTTATAGCTTTTGTTTCAATAAAGTGCCAAGTAAGACCTTTAGGATAGCTTACGGTGATAGTTGTGTTGATCCTGCTGAAAATCAGAAACTTTTGCACCAAGTAAATTAGTTTTGATAATTCACAGAAACGTGATTCTGATATGATTCTTTTTTCTATGGATTGGTACACAAATTTCTCAGGTTTTCCCAATTTGGTAGAATTAGTGGAGTTACATAAGTATTCAAATGATACAGATCACTACAGACTGTTCTATTTTTGACAGATTATGTTTTCTATGTGTTGTTTGCTTATTTTGATGAATCTACGAGTAGTATCGAAGGGTATGAACCATAGAGAAGTTGGAATACAGTAGATATTACACCAATATGAATTTAGAATGAGTTCACAACAGTACCTAAGTAGTGATTTATTTTCTTATACTAACGGAGCTTACGAGTTTTCTGTTGAGTTTTGTGTTGTGAAGTTTTCAAGTTTTGGGTAAAGATTTGATGGACTATGGAATAAGGAGTGGCAATAGCTTAAGCTTTGGTATTCCCAAGGCACCCCAAGGTAATATTCAAGGACAACCAAGAGCCTAATCTTGGGGATGCCCCGGATGGCGTCCCCTCTTTCGTCTTCATCCATCGGTAACTTTACTTGGAGCTATATTTTTATTCATCACATGATATGTGTTTTGCTTGGAGTGTCTTGTATGGTATGAGTATTTGCTTTTTATTTTACCACAATCATCCTTTCTGTACACACCTTTTGGGAGAGACACACATGATTTGGAATTTGTTAGAATACTCTATGTGCTTCACTTATATCTTTTGAGCTAGACAGTTTTGCTCTATGTGCTTCACTTATATCTTTTAGAGCACGACGGTGGTTTTATTTTGTAGAACTTTTTGATCTCTCATGCTTCACTTATATTATTTTGAGAGTCTTTTAGAACAGCATGGTATTTGCTATGGTTATAAAATTGGTCCTAGAATGATGGGCATCCAAGTTGGGTATAATAAAAACTATCATAGAAAGTGAATTGGATGCTATGATCAATTTGATGCTTGATAATTGTTTTGAGATATAGAGGTAGTGATATTAGAGTCATGCTAGTTGGGTAATTGTGAATTAAATAAATACTTGTGTTGAAGTTGGCAAGTCCCGTAGCATGCACGTATGGTAAAAGTTGTGTAACAAATTTATTGCATGTGATGCTCTTTTGATTGCCTTCCTTATGTGTGGAGGTCGGGGGCGCGCGATGGTTAAATCCTACCAACCTTCCCCCTAGGAGCATGCGTAGTAGTACTTTGCTTGGAGGGCTAATAAAACTTTGCAATAAGTATATGAGTTCTTTATGACTAATGTGAGTCTATGGATTATACGCACTCTTACCTTTCCATCATTGATAGCCTCTTAGTACCGTGCATTGCCCTTTCTCACCTTGAGAGTTGGTGCAAACTTCGCCGGTGCATCCAAACCCCGTGATATGATGCGCTCTATCACACATAAACCTCCTTATATCTTCCTCAAAACAGCCACCATACCTACCTATTATGGCATTTCCATAGCCATTCCGAGATATGTTGCCATGCAACTTTCCACCGTTCCGTTTATGATGACACGCATCATCATTGTCATATTGCCTTGCATGATGTAGTTGACATCGTATTTGTGGCAAATCCACCATGCATAATTTTTCATACATGTCACTCTTGATTCATTGCCCACCCCGGTACACCGCCGGAGGCATTCATATAGAGTCATATCTTGTTCTAGTATCGAGTTGTAGTTCTTGAGTTGTAAATAAATAGAAGTGTGATGATCATCATTATTAGAGCATTGTCCCTTATAAAAAGGAAAAAAAGAGAAAGGCCACAAAAAAAAGAAAGGACCAAAAAAGAAAGGCCAAATAAAAAAAGAAAGGCCCCCAAAAAAGGGGGGGACAATGTTACTATCTTTTTCCACACGTGTGCTTCAAAGTAGCACCATGTTCTTCATATAGAGAGTCTCTTATGTTGTAACTTTCATGTACTAGTGGGAATTTTTCATTATAGAACTTGGCTTGTATATTCCAACGATGGGCTTCCTCAAAATTCCCTAGGTCTTCGTGAGCAAGCAAGTTGGATGCACACCCACTTAGTTTCTTTTGTTGAGCTTTCATACATTTATAGCTCTAGTGCATCCGTTGCATGCATGGCAATCCCTACTCCTCATGTTGACATCAATTGATGGGCATCTCCATAGCCCGTTGATTAGCCTCGTCAATGTGAGAATTTCTCCTTTTTTGTCTTGTCCACACAATCTCCATCATCATATTCTATTCCACACATAGTGCTATATCCATGGTCACGCTCATGTATTGCGTGAGAGTTGAAAAGGCTGAAGCGCGTTAAAAAGTATGAACCAATTGCTTGGCTGAAACCGGGGTTGTGCATGATGGGTGTATTTTCTGATATGAAAATGAAGCATAGCCTTACTATATGATTTTGTAGGGATGAACTTTCTTTAGCCATGTTATTTTGAGAAGACATGATTGCTTTGTTAGTATGCTTGAAGTATTACTATTTCTTATGTCAATATGAACTTTTATTTTGAATCATTTGGATCTGAACATTCATGACACAATAAAGAGAATTACATTGCGAAATATGCTAGGTAGCATTCCACGTCAAAAATTCTGTTTTTTTCATTTACCTACTCGAGGACGAGCAGGAATTAAGCTTGGGGATGCTTGATATGTCTCCAATGTATCTATAATTTTTGATTGTTCCATGCTATTATATTACCTATTTTGGATGTATATGGGCTTTACTATACACTTTTATATTATTTTTGGGACTAACCTATTAACCGAAGGCCCAGCCCAAATTGCTGTTTTTTTGCCTATTTCGGTGTTTCGCAGAAAAGGAATATCAAACGGAGTCCAAACGGAATGAAACCTTCAGGAGAGTTATTTTTGGAGCGGAAGCAATCAGGGAGACTTGGAGTAGAAGTCAGGGAAGCTTCAAGGAAGCCACGAGGAAGGGAGGCGCGCCCTACCCCCCTGGGCGCGCCCCCACCCTCGTGGCTCCCCTGACCGACTTCTTTCGCCTATATATGTACATATACCATAAAAACATCGGAGAGCACAAATAGATAGGGAGTTCTGCCGCCGCAAACCTCTATAGACACCAAAAACCTCTTGGGGCCCTGTTCCGGCACCCTACCGGAGGGGGGATCCCTCATCGGTGGCCATCTTCATCATCCCGACGCTCTCCATGATGAGGAGGGAGTAGTTCACCCTCGGGGCTGAGGGTATGTACCGGTAGCTATGTGTTTGATCTCTCTCTCTCTCTCTCTCTCTCTCTCTCGTGTTCTTGAGGTGTTACGATCTTGATGTATCTCGAGCTTTGCTATTATAGTTGGATCTTATGATGTTTCTCCCCCTCTACTCTCTTGTGATGAATTGAGTTTTCCCCTTGAAGTTGTCTTGTCGGATTGAGTCTTTAAGGATTTGAGAACACTTGATGTATGTCTTGTCGTGCTTATCTGTGGTGACAATGGGATATTCACATGATCTACTTGATGTATGTATTGGTGATCAACTTGCGGGTTTAATGAACTTATGCATAGGGGTTGGCATGCGTTTTCGTCTTGACACTCCGGTAGAAACTTTGGGGCACTCTTTTAAGTACTTTGTGTTGGTTGAATAGATGAATCTAAGATTGTGTGATGCATATCCAATAATCATACCCACGGATACTTGAGGTGACATTGGAGTATCTAGGTGACATTAGGGTTTTGGTTGATTTGTGTATTAAGGTGTTATTCTAGTACGAACTCTATGATAGATCGAACGGAAAGAATAGCTTCATGTTATTTTATTACGGACTCTTGAATAGATCGATCAGAAAGGATAACTTTTTGGTGGTTTCATACCCTACAATAATCTCTTTGTTTGTTCTCCGCTATTAGTGACTTTGGAGTGACTCTTTGTTGCATGTTGAGGGATAGTTATATGATCCAGTTATGTTATTATTGTTGAGAGATCTTGCACTAGTGAAAGTATGAACCCTAGGCCTTGTTTCCTAGCATTGCAATACCGTTTACGCTCACTTTTACCACTTGTTACCTTGCTGTTTTTATATTTTCAGATTACAAGTACTCATATCTACCATCCATATTGCACTTGTATCACCATCTCTTCGCCGAACTAGTGCACCTATACAATTTACCATTGTATTGGGTGTGTTGGGGACACAAGAGACTCTTTGTTATTTGGTTGCAGGGTTGGTTGAGAGAGACCATCTTCATCCTACGCCTCCCACAGATTGATAAACCTTAGGTCATCCGCTTGAGGAAAATTTGCTACTGTCCTACAAACCTCTGCACTTGGAGGCCCAACAACGTCTACAAGAAGAAGGTTGTGTAGTAGACATCATTGGTCTACCGACCTGATTGTAATTTTTTTACTACTGATGTTCTTTGTACTGCCATTAAAAATAATGAATACCCACTTTGTTCCTAATTATAAGATGTTTATGTAGGGCTAAATATATGATGTTTTGGTAGATGGAAAGTTTCTTCCAAAAAATGAGGTGCGCCAATATTTTGGTGAACGATTTGCCCGCCCCTATTTCTCCCATGCGTGGGCACATAATTGAACACAACGACTAATTTTTTGGTGTGGCTCCGATATTGGGACTTCAATCCAAACAGTACCCTATACCACGAGTCCACGCCAAAATTTTGGCATGGCAACCACCAGCAACGATCCAAATAGGCCCTAGAAACCCAACAACTGTCATCACCATCTCCTACCCTGAGCATGCAACAAGGTACTTGTTGTCGGTTGTTTTGGCCTGTACGTCTTTCGACAGCGAGGGGAGAGATCGGGTCTGGAGGTAGCTAGGGAGGGGGTGGCCGTCGTGTCATCCAAGCGGAGGGCACTTTTTTTAAAAAAAAGGAGGACTATCCCTAGCCTTTGCATCAAGCCGATGCATACATATCTTTATTAAAAAAATTAGAATCTCTTTACTAATTATTCAATAAAGCCTTACAAAGTAATACATCAATGAGTTTGAAGCCACCTTTCTGGCAACTATTGTTGCTACTCCTACCAACATGATGAAGGATGTGCACATAACCGAGCCGTCTGCTCAAACCTCACACCATCGCCAAACATCAAAACCCAGATGCCTCAACTATCCCTCCTATGATGGGTCGGTGGCACAAGCTGGTCCAACAGACTCGCAGCAGGCACCACATGCACACGCTCCAAAGACCACTGCCACCACTTCCGTCGATCCATCTTCAGAACTGGAATCAAACCATTAGCCTTGCTAGGTCTGTCGTCGACACCACCACAATGCCACCTTCCTACACACGTCCATCGTTGAGACCCTGCTGCACCACGCTGCTGAGACTCCACATCGTTGATGTGTCATGTAAAATGCCGCTCCACCACTGTCACCGTCCACTGGTCCCTCGAGCCGATGAACACCTCCAAGAATGACGCCCCCAACGGGGGAATGACACTTGAGCACCGCATCATCTGATTGACTGATCAAGGTTCACCCCAGAGATAGCGAAAGGAGGTGGGAGCTTCACCTTGATGATACCTTCAAGAAGGAAACGACGCCTAGGGTGTCACCATCACCAGCTCCGGCCACTAGCCAAAGACAAAGTTTTCACCCACATCTTGTCCCACGAGAATCCAGCCAACATCTTGTGCACTAGCTAGACCACCTTCAAAGCCCCAGATCTGGCCTCCCAGATCCGACGACCACCCACGGCAGACAACAGCATTGCCACCACGGGAGGCCTGGCACACCAGCCACTGCTAGAGTGCACAACCGCTGGAGCCTGGGAGGAGATACAGCACACCACATCGCCAAACCGCGAGAGCCACCAGGAAAGATCCCGCTCCTGCTCGTCACTGTCACTGATGTGATCCAATCTGGAGCCAAACCATCAGATCGCTGGCACGGTTCTGCCTTGGACAGAGGTACCACCACACCATACCACCGCAGGCAGCTTGAGCTTCACCAACCACCACCGACCAGTGTAAGTACCAAGGTCGATCTAGAGAGTTGAGCTAGGGTTCATGGTGGAATGGGGAATTGCTGTGGCGTGTTTTTCCTCCCAACCTCCCTCACAGCCATAGGTAGCTTACAGCTCGGCCGAAGCCGCCGTCCAAATCTAGCCAAGTACAATCAAATGTTACATGTTTGTATTTAAGCTACTGAGTCCACTCTGGGCCATCGTTCCACCTGGGCTTCGTCTTGGTTCGAGTGGGCCACGCCGCAAGCCCACAAGCTGTCTCGGACCTTGTAGCTATTTCCTTGCTTGCCGGATGGAGTACAGTGCCTTCACCCTGTTGCCGCATGTCCTTGATCTTCAGTATTCATCTCCTGTTGGTCGGAATTGCTGACAATCCTCCCCCCTTGAGAGTCGGCTTGACCCCAAGACGGAGCACGGGGAAACTATTGTTTGAGGAACTCCAAATCTTTGCAGGTTGCATTAACATGCGAAGAATCAGACCACTGGACCAGTCCTCGGACTACAGTATAGTTGCCCACCTGACACACCTTTTGCTGCAAAACTTGGACATGAAACTAAAGTGCGGCCTGAGCTGTAGGTAGTGACTGATGGATAACAGCTTCTCGTGGCAGAAGTCGTTTCAATTTTGAAACATGAAACACGGGTTGTAAGTGGCTAATTACAAGAAGATCCAACTTGTATGCTCTATCCCCTATCTTTTCCAAAACTTGAAATGGACCATAAAACTTGAAAGCAAGTTTATGATTTGCTCTAGGGTAAAGTGACAACTGAGCATATGGTTGCAACTTTAGGAACACCTGATCTCCTATTCGAAGTTTCTGTCAGACCTTTTCTTATCATCTTGATTTTTCATATGTTGTTGTGCTCTCAACAAGTGCTGCCTCGCTGTCTCTGTAATTGCTTGATGAGATTGCAACCATTCTTGCATTTCTACTGGTGCAATTGTATCAGACTCACTAATACCAAAATATCTTGGAGTATACCCATACAGTATGTCAAAAGGAGACTTCCCAGAGCAGAACGCCAGTTAGAATTATACCAAAATTCACACAAGGACAACCACTTACTCCACTTATGAGGTTGAGCACTGTTAAAACATTTTAGATAGCATTCCACCTGCTGATTTACTCTGCCCATCGTCTCAGGATGATTTGTTGTGCTCATGTTCAGTTGAGTCCCAGTTCTGGCAGTCAACAACTTCCAAAAGATGCTAGTGAAAATTGGATCTCTGTGAGAAATAGTGATCTTAGGCATTCCATCCAACTTATACACATTATCCAAGAACACCTCAGCCACTTTCTGGGCATTAAAAGGATGCTTCAAAGGAATAAAATGACCATACTTGGAGAACTTGTCAATCACCACCAAAGTACAGTTGTATTGAGAAGATTGAGGAAGACCACTGATGAAATCCATAGAAACACTGTCCCAAGCCTTGTGTGGCACTGGCAGTGGTGATAACAATCCAGGATAAGGACTGCTTTCAGGTTTAGCTTTCTAACAAATCAAACAGGACTGCACCTGAGCTAAGATGAATTTCTTCATACCAGACCAAGAAATCAGAGCATGAATTCTTTTGTATGTAACTGGAAACCCTGAATGCCCACCCAAGGGACTATCATTGAAGGCAGCAAAGATTTTCTGATGTAGGGCAGGGACAGGACCTATTCAAATGCTCTGCTTATATTTCAGCAATCCATTCACCAGGTTGTATGGTGGTTTAGAGGTGGCTGCATAGCTAATTGCTGCAAAATAGCTAGAGCTTTTTCATCTTGCTGATAACTATCTATGATTTTAGTCACCCAAGTAGGTTGATTACTAGATATTGAGAAAAGTTGGGAATTATCTCGAGGTCTCCTAGATAAAGCATCAACTGCAGTATTCTCTTTACCTTGCTTGTACTGAATTTAGTTCAATCCCAACAATTTAGTAAGACATTTCTATTGCCAAATTGTGTGCAACCTCTGATCTTGCAGATGAGCCAAACTTCTTTGATATGTTTTGATAGTAAACTGTTGTACTTGCAAGTAGGGTCTCCATTTATCCACTGCCAACAAGATAGCCAGATATTCTTTCTCATACACTAACAGAGCTCTGTTCTTGGGGCCCAAGGTTTTGCTAACAAAAGCTAGTGGGTGTCCTTACTGCATTAGAACTGCACCAATACCATAATCACAAGCATCAGTCTCTATCATGAAGGGTTTAGTAAAATCTGGTAATTCCAGGACAGGAGCAGATACCAATGCCTGCTCGAGTGTTACAAAAGCTTCGTTTGTTATGCTTGTCCATACAAAAGGCATCACTTCTTGAGCAGATTAGTTAATGGCCTTGCAATAATCCCATAATGCTTAATGAACTTTCTGTAATAGCCACTCAACCCAAGGAAACCCCTCACTTCCTTCACATTATGTGGAACAGGCCATTGCTGAACAGCTACTATTTTATCCGGATCAGTAGAAACACCTTCTGTAGAAATAACATGCCCCAGGTATGCTATCTTAGGCTGAGAAAAATCACATTTAGACATCTTCACTTTCTTCTACTCTTTATTCAGAATAGACAAAACCTCATCCAAATGTTTCCAATGTTCTCTCAGTGTTTTACTGAATACCAATATATCATCAAAGAATACCACTGCACATTTCCTCAAAACAGGAGAGAGATCATAATTCATTGTCCCCTGAAATGTCCCTGGTGCTCTTTCAGACCCATGCCCATCACATTAAATTCATAATATCCATTATGAGTCTGAAAGGCTATTTTGTACTCTTCTCCTGGTGCTAATCTGATCTAATGGTATCCATCTTTCAAATCCAGTTTAGAAAACCAACAAGCTCCTGCTAGTTCATCCAGAAGTTCATCTTACAGGCACTAGATATTTACTTTTCAATGTAATAGCATTGAGATGCCTGTAATCAATCACTGTCCTCCAAGTGCCTTCTTCTTTCTTCTTGACCAGCAATACAGGAGAAGAAAAAGCACTATTGTTATGTCTGATCATCCTTGAATCCAACATTTCTTTGATCCATCTCTCTAGTTCATCCTTAAAGTGTGGAGCAATCCTATAGGGCCTAACAGATAATGGTCTTGTTCCAGGAATTAGTGGGATAGTATGATCTTTGAGTCTTCTGGGTGGTAATGTGGTTGGAGTTTCAAACACTATAGCATGCTTATCCAACAACACCTGCAATTCTGGATGTTTCACTTTTTCTTCAACAGGCCCGATCAATGAAACTGAGAACACTGTAACAACAACATCTTTAGGAAACAATCCTTGCAATGTAATCACTTTACCCTAATAAGAGAAGGACATCCACTTCCGCACCCAATCTATTTGCATAGGACTATGTTGAGCAAGCCAATCTAACCCAATTATCCCATCATAACTGGCCAAGGACAAAAGTCTGAAATCACTAGTGAATTGAACTGTCCCACAATTCCAGGAACAATTTTTCAGTATAGAGTCACACTGCAGTGTCCCTCCACCAGCTACAGTTACTGGCACAGGTGAATTCTTCTGTACATTTGTCAATCTAGGAAGCAAAATTACTGTCAATAAAGGAATGTCTTCTGAATCTCACGGTCTCGTTTGTCCTCATAACTGTGTTGTTTATTGGGTGGCAATGGTAGGGGCATAGGACCCGACTTCACCTGGTTTACACTGTTAAGAGGTGTGAACCCTTCTCCCAACTCTTCATGTAGCAGTGCTAAATCATAAGCCGCATCCAAATCTCGTGGTTTCTGAAGAGCAATAGCAACATTGACCCCTGGTTTCAGACCATCCAGGAACCTAGTCGTATAGTGCAAAGAGTTTGGTGCTTCTTCATAGGCAGACAATTGATCATACAAATTAGCAAAACGCTCAACGTAATCAGCCACTGAAGATGTTTGCGCTATCTGAAACAACTGACGCAACAAGGTTTGATGCTGATTTCGACCAAAATGAATCTGCAAACACTGACAAAATTCAGACCAACTCGCCTGTGGTTGGCGATGTTGCATTGATTCCGACCATCTAGCTGCAGGACCTTCAAATTGAGTTGTTGCCAAGGAAATCCATATGTGAGTCGGAGTACACCACAACCTGAATTGGTCCTCACATCGCGTTTGCCACATACGCGAATTGGATTCCAAACGAACAACGAACGCAAACGAATCAGCAGCATCTACAAAGTTCAAATAATGGGGCAAGGTATTGCGGAAGGACAAACTTGAATCACATGCACCTCTGACCAGGGGAGGAACATAAGTATTATGCATGTTCCCCAGGTGGTCATTGTTGATGCCAAGGGAATTGGTGGCAGCGCCGCCGCGACCATTCCCAACAAAGCGCGAGGCGGGAATCCCGTCAGAGCAAAGAGGAGCTTCCTGCAGTTGCTCAGCATGGAGCTGACCCATCTCCATCAGCAGCTCATCACGGACGCCATCCACCCGTGCCGAGAGCAACCTATCTAGAGTCTTCGTGTTCACCGCAATCAACTTTTTCATGGCTTGAAGAAGATCCGAACCTTGTTCCTTGAAGCGGCGGTCGAGATCCGTGGCGAAGTCCGCGCGCAGGAGCTCGTGCATGCCCTTCCCTTCCTCCGATAACTTCTCCACCGCCTCCGTTCACCGTCAATCCCGCCACCGCGTGCCGTGATGGTGTTGAGGAAGCGCCAGGACCGCTGAATCTAATACCAAGTGTAAGTACTAAGGTTGATCTAGAGGGTTGAGCTAGGGTTCATGGCAAAATGGGGAATTGTTGTGGCGTGTATTTCCTCCCAACCTCCCTCACAGCCATAGGTAGCTTACAGCTCGGCCGAAGCCGCTGTCCAAATCATAGCCAAGTAAATCAAACGTTACATGTTTGTATTTAAGCTACTGAGTCCACTCTGGGCCATCATTCTACCCAGGCTTCATCTTGGTTCAAGTGGGCCGCGCCACAGGCCCACGAGTCGTCTCGTACCTTGTAGTTGTTTCCTCGCTTGCCGGATGGAGTACAGTGCCGGGTGCTCCTATGTGACGCTCTTTGCATCAAAGAGTTGACATTACACACAAGGGGTGTCTCGCCTGCGCCAGCCCATTTGGCGTTCGCGAGCTGAAAAAATGCGAAAAACTGAGAGAGGCTTGAGATTCAAACTCGAGACCTCAGAGCATCTCCAGCCGCGCCCCCAACAAGGCCCCCCAGGCGACTTTTCGGCCGCTGGCACTAAAAAATTGGCCCAGTCGCGCCCCCAGGGGCCCATTTTTCGCCGGCTCATGCCGAAATTGGCATCAGCGGACCCAACCCAAACCCGGCGCGCTCGGGGGCGCCGGGCGAATCATTTTTGGCGCGAAAGCGACGCGGGCCAGCCGCGTCAGCGACACCGCCCGCCTCGTCTTCTCCCGACGCCTCGGTTTCCCGCGGGGAATCAATGGCAAGGCTGCCGCCGGTCAGCTTTGCCATTGATACCTCACGGGCGGCGCGTCACGGGGCGGCGTGCCGACACCTCCCCTCCCTCGGACACGTACACACGGACGCGGCGCGGCTATATATGGCCGCGCTCGCCTCTGATGAGTGCTACCTCTCCCGAGCGCCGCCGCCGAGCTCTTCTCCCCCAGCCCTCCCTCTCCCGAGCGCCGCCACCGAGCTCTTCTCCCCCAGCCACTCCATCTCCCGATGGCCGAGCGTTTCCCCGGAGACAAGGCGGCGGCCAACGGCTTCGGCTGCCGTTCGCTCCGCGAACAGGAGTCCTGGCTCTTGTTCCAGGCGAACATTCCCGCGCTGCCAAACATGCGCGCCGGACTGACAGGCTGGAGGCTCAGCAATGGGGGAGTGCCCATTCCCGCGTTGCCCGACGTCGTGTCCAAACCATCCTACTTCGCCGATGAGGTCGAGATCGTGTGCGTCTCCCTCAACGATGCCGAGCTCTCCCTCCCCTAGTACGCCGCCGACAACCACGTGGCTTGGGCGGCGTACTTCTAGTGCCGCCAGCAGCAGTGGCTGGTGAGGGAGTCCCGAATTAGGGGGTGTCCGGATGACCGGACTATAACCTTTGGCCGGACTCCTGGACTATGAAGATACAAGATTGAAGACTTCGTCCCGTGTCCGGATGGGACTTTCCTTGGCGTGGAAGGCAAGCTTGGCGATACGGATATGTAGATCTCCTCCCATTGTAACCGACTATGTGTAACCCTAGCCCTCTCTGGTGTCTATATAAACCGGAGGGTTTTAGTCCGTAGGACGAACAACAATCATACCATAGGCTAGCTTCTAGGGTTTAGCCTCTCTGATCTCGTGGTAGATCTACTCTTGTACTACCCATATCATCAATATTAATCAAGCAGGAGTAGGGTTTTACCTCCATCGAGAGGGCCCGAACCTGGGTAAAAACATCGTGTCCCTTGTCTCCTGTTACCATCCGCCTAGACGCACAGTTCGGGACCCCCTACCCGAGATCCGCCGGTTTTGACACCGACATTGGTGCTTTCGTTGAGAGTTCCTCTTTGTCGTCATCTTTAGGCCCGATGGCTCCTCCGGTCATCAACAACGACGCGGTTCCGGGTGAGACTTTTTTCCCCGGACAGATCTTCGTATTCGGCGGCTTTGCACTGCGGGCCAATTCGCTTGGCCATCTGGAGCAGATCGAAAGCTATGCCCCTGGCCATCAGGTCAGATTTGGAAGTTTGAACTACACGGCTGACATCCGCGGAGACTTGATCTTCGATGGGTTCGAGCCACAGCCTAGCGCGCCGCACTCTCACGATGGGCATGATCTAGCTCTGCCGCTGAACAGTGCCCAGGAGGCCGCCCCAGTGTCCGCTCCGACCCTCAGTTCGGAGCCGACTGCGCCAATCGAGGACGGGTGGCTGGACACCGCCTCAGGGGCTGCAATCTCTACGGCGATCGAGCCGAACATCAGCCTTGTCCTTCGCGAAGCTTGTGACTCCAAGGTGCCGGACTCCTTTCCGGACTCCAAACCTTCCGCGCCCCTGCCGATTGAACCCGATTGGGCGCCAATCATGGAGTTCGCCGCCGCGGACATCTTTCAGCACTCGCCCTTTGGCGACATTCTGAATTCACTAAAGTCTCTCTCTTTATCAGGAGAGCCCTGGCCGGACTATGGTCAGCAAGGTTGGGATGCGGACGATGAAGAAATTCAAAGCCCACCCACCACCCACTTCGTAGCCACTGTCGATGATTTAACCGACATGCTCGACTTCGACTCCGAAGACATCGACGGTATGGACGCCGATGCAGGAGACGACCAAGACCCAGCGCCTCTAGGGCACTGGAAGGCCACCTCGTCATACGACATATACATGGTGGACACCCCAAAAGAAGGGAATGGCGATGGAACAACGGAGGATGACCCCTCCAAGAAGCAGCCTAAGCGCTGGCGTCAGCGGCGCCGCTCTAAATCCCGCCAAAGCAAAAATGACGATTCTGGCACGGGAGATAATAACACCCCGGACAGTGCCGAAGACAACCCCCTCTAGCTAGATTCAGCTCAGGAGGATGGAGAAACCAGCCCTCATGAGAGAGCGGCAGACAAAGGCGTAGAGGACGATAATTACATGCCTCCCTCCGAAGACGAGGCAAGCCTCGACGACGACGAATTTATCGTGCCTGAGGATCCCGTCGAACAAGAGCGTTTCAAACGTAGGCTTATGGCCCCGGCGAGCAGCCTCAAGAAAAAACAGCAGCAGCTTAGAGCTGACCAAGACTTGCTAGCCGACAGATGGACTGAAGTCCTTGCGGCCGAGGAATACGAACTCGAACGCCCCTCCAAGAGCTACCCAAAGCGCAGGCTGCTACCCCGATTAGAGGAGGAAGCACCTAAGCCTACATCACCAGCGCATGACGCGGCCGACCGGCCGCCTCGTGGCCGCGACAGAGAGGCCTCTCAGCCATCCACTCAAGACACAACCCGGCGTTGCTCAAAAAATACCAAGGCACGGGGAAATGCGCCAGACCTGCGAGACATATTAGAGGACAAGGCAAGGCAAACAAGATCGATCTACGGATCACGTGGGCGCCCCATGGCACATGACGATAACCGTCATGCCGGATATGGCAAATACGGCCAAGCCGAACATAGCAGACAAAGCTCATTTGAGCTACGTCCTGATATAGCCCAGTACAGAGGCGCCGCACACCCACTATGCTTCACAGATGAAGTAATGGATCATCAAATCCCTGAGGGTTTTAAAACCGTAAACATCGAATCATACGATGGCACAACAGATCCTACGGTATGGATCGAGGATTATCTCCTTCATATCCACATGGACCGCGGTGATGATCTACACGCTATAAAATACCTCCTACTCAAGCTTAAAGGACCAGCTCGGCATTGTCTTAACAGCTTGCCAGCAGAGTCAATTGGTTGCTGGGAGGACCTGGAAGCCGCATTCCTTGACAATTTCCAGGGCACCTATGTGCGACCACCAGACGCCGATGACCTAAGCCACATTATTCAGTAGCCAGATGAATCGGACAGACAATTCTGGACACGGTTCTTAACCAAGAAAAATCAAATAGTCGACTGTCCGGACGCAGAGGCCCTCGCAGCCTTCAAACATAACATCCATGACGAATGGCTTGCCCGGCACCTAGGACAGGAAAAGACGAAATCCATGGCAGCCCTCACAATACTCATGACCCGCTTTTGCGCGGGAGAAGACAGCTGGCTAGCTCGTAGTAATAACATGACTAAGAGCCCTGGTAATTCGGATACCAAGGACAACAATGACAGGTCGCGTCGCAACAAACACAAGCGCCACATTAACAGCGACAATGCGGAGGATACGACAGTTAATGCCGAATTCCGAGGCTCTAAACCCGGTCAGCGGAAAAAGCCATTCAAAAGAAGTACTCTGGGCCCGTCCAATTTGGACCGAATACTCGATCGCTTGTGCTAGATACACGGCACCCCCGAAAAATCAGCTAATCACACCAACAGGGATTGTTGGGTGTTCAAGCAGGCAGGCAAGTTAAGCGCCGAAAACAGAGACAAGGGGCTGCATAGCGATGACGAGGAGGAGCCCCGGCCGCCGAACAATAGGGGACAGAAGGGCTTTCCCCCACAAGTGCGGACGGTGAACATGATATACGCAACCCACATCCCTAAAAGGGAACGGAAGCATGCACTCAGGGACGTATATGCGGTGGAGCCAGTCGCCCAAAGTTCAACCCATGGTCCTCCTGCCCGATCACTTTCGATCGAAGGGACCACCCCACTAGCATCCGCCACGGCGGATTTGCCGCATTGGTTCTAGACCCAATCATTGACATATTTCACCTCACTAGAGTCCTTATGGACGGCGGCAGTAGCCTGGACCTGCTTTATCAGGATACAGTGCGAAAAATGGGCATAGATCCCTCAAGGATTAAACCCAAAAAGACGACCTTTAAAGGCGTCATACCAGGTGTAGAGGCCAACTGTACAGGCTCAGTTACACTAGAAGTGGTCTTCGGATCCCCGGATAATTTCCGAAGCGAGGAGTTAATCTTCGACATAGTCCGGTTCCGCAGTGGCTATCACACCCTGCTCGGACGAACCGCATTTGCAAAGTTCAATGCGGTGTCGCACTACGCATACCTCAAGCTCAAGATGCCAGGCCCTCGAGGAGTCATTACGGTCAATGGAAACACTGAACGCTCTCTCCGAACAGAGGAGCATACGGCGGCCCTCACAGCAGAAGTACAAAGTAGCCTCTCAAGGCAATTCTCCAGACCGACTATTAAACGTCTGGACATCGTCAAGCGCGCCCGGAGTAACCTACAACAAGACCGCCTGGCACGTTCCGTGCAAGCGTAGCAGTGCGTCCCCAACCCCAGCCCTCGCGAAATTGCGAAACCAGTACTACACGTACATAATTACGCTCTGGAAATACCATGGGCATCAGGGGAGGGGCACAACCACGGTGAAATGATCTAGATGACGACTAGAGGGGGGTGAATAGGAGTTTTAAAAACTTTTACGGATTTGGCTTTATCCTAATGCGGAATTAAACTAACGGATACTTTTCAAGCACAAATCCCAAAAATGCTAGGCTCAACTAAGTGCACCAACAACCTATGCTAAACAAGATAGGCAATTAAGCAAACTAGCAAGCACAAACTATATCACAAGATATGGAAATGAAGGAACAACTAAGCAATTCAACTATCACAAGATATATCAATATGGGCAAGTATGAATTGCGGAAAGTAAAGGGTGTGGGTATGAGATAACCACAAGTGAGTCGGGGACGCGGATTTATCCCAAAGTTCACACTCATTAGAGTGCTAATCTCCGTTGGAGCGGTGCCGTAGCCAAAGCTCCGGGGCGTCACCAAGTGACTCGCCGTATTCTCCCTTTCGAGTCACCCCAAACGGATGAGCCTCGATTCACTTGGGGTTGGTCTTGAAGGCGACCACCACACCTTTACAAACCTCTCCGGAGCACACCACAACCACGGAAGCTTCCAGAGGAACTTGACCACCTAGGCCACTTGAACACCCTTCCTTGGAGCACACTACAAAAGGAAGCTTCCGGGAGAACCTTGGCCACATAGGCCTCTTCACAATCTTCTCAATATATCACCAAACCGTCTAGGAGGCGAAGCCTCCAAGAGTAATAAACTCACGGGCTCTCACACGAACAAATCAATGCAGGGAGCTCAAACCAATGCAACAAATGCAATGCATGGTCAAGCAACAAATTCTCAACTCACTCTCTCAATCTCACAAGATGCAACTCAAGAAAGTGGGAGATTGAAGAGAGGGGATGCAATGGAGGAAATCAACAAATGACTCCAAGATCCATCCACAAATCACCCTTAACTTAGAAGGGAGATAGGGGTTTGGAGAGGTGGTAAGAGGCTCAAAATGATGTTTAGAATGTGAATGAACAACCCCCAAACCGGTGGGGAGGAAGGGCTCTTTTATAGCCAACTTCCAAAACTAGCCGTTGGGGCTCCAACGGACACTTCCTGGACACCCCGTGCCCATGGGGGTTTAGACCCCGTGCCCACGGGGTCCCGTGCGCATGGTACAGGCCCGTGTGCACGGGGCCCCGTGCCCACGGGGGTCAAAAAACCCGTGTCCACGGGGTACCCAGAACAGCCTGCAGCAGCCCACTAAAACAGTGATAACTTTGGCATACGGACTCCAAATTCGATGAGATCTTGGGCTTGTTTTGAAGCTATGGAAAAGCCCAAGGTCCTCACATAGAGAACCACCCAAGATCAACAATAAATAATGATGCAAGTAATGCAAAGGTTTGATCTCTCTACATGCGACATGATCAAGCTACTTGCCCGAGAGTCCCTCTTGATAGTACGGCCATCAAACCTATAATCCGGTCTCCCTCCAAGCACCATGAGACCGGAAAAACTAGGAAAACCTAGCTAAAGTATACCTTTGCCTTGCATATTCAACTTGAGCTTGGTGATGACTCCAATGCTTGTCTCAAGTTGGAATCCCTTTCTTGTCCACAACCACTTGGTGAAGATGCTTGAATTGATTCCTCATATTGCAATGAGGGAAGCCTTAACTTAAGCCCATCTTCACATGAGCATTATCATGATGTGGACTGCAAGCTTCAAAGCATATAACCTCCGGCTTCTCATCTTGCACTTGGAATCCTCGAACCCGATGACCATCACCACTTGATGTCATCCACACATAGGCTACTTGAGATCTTTCCTTTTGATGCAAGCCCATGAGAAACACCTAACCCACATAGACATACCAAACACATAGGATGGGTTAGGTAACAAAGCACAATTCACAATTACTTACCATACCACTAGATCACTTGATCTCACGTGGTACAATGTTTGTGCTTTGAGAGTTGACCACTTAGATATAATCTTTGAGCTTCATCTTGGTCAACCAACATCTTTACTCGAAGCTCCATCTTGGTTTCTTGAAAGGCACAATGAACTCTTCATTTCCCTTCATTGCTTCAAGACTATATCACCAAAGACTCTTCCATGACCATATCAAGTTCCACTATGAATATCATCTTGGTCACCACTTGCCCTTCTAAAAACTCCATCACAATCTCTTGAGAGGCATAATGAATTCGTCACTCTAGTTGCTTGCTTCAAGACTTGATCAACCGAAACCCAACACATGATCTGACCATGATCTTGTCTTGAGACCATAACTTGAATTCTTCTCTTTGATTACTCTCTCAAGCCTTGATCCTCAAAAGCCCAAATATATCAATCTTTGAGATCCTCCAATGCACTCCATCATGAACATAATTAGATTAGGCATTGAAACCAATCTTGATGGCTTCAATAGAAGTACCCGAAGACCAACTTGAAACCTCACTGTATATGGGATCTCGAGAGCCAACACCTAGGCCAAGTAAGCATGGGGTATCCAGAGAGTTGACACTCGACCCCGTGCGCACGGTACAAGCCCGTGTGCACGGGGTATCCAGAGAAGGATACCATGAGGACTTCTTCGGATGCTTTGATGGCAGACTTCTCAAAACAGTCCAATGCACTTCAAGCATCACTATGGAACATATCTTCATATAAGATTCAATGCACTTGATGCTCCATAGGAATTGTCATTTAGTACCAAAGCATAGGGCAAATATATCTTCATATATATGGACTTCATCCTTGATTCTGTCCAATATCCTTGAGGCACTATCTTCATATAT
>NC_041389.1:105386952-105411796 GCF_002162155.2 Triticum dicoccoides | reverse complement strand
TCTTCATATATATATGGACTTCATCCTTGATTCCGTCCAATATCCTTGAGGCACTATCTTCATATATATGGACTTCATCCTTGATTCCGTCCAATATCCTTGAGGCACTATCTATGGACAAAACCTTCAAATATATCTCACTGAAAACATTAGTCCATAGAGATTGTCATTTAATTACCAAAACCACACTTAGGGGCTACATGCCCTTTCACACGGCACGCCCAAAATGCGGCTCAACCGCACTAGGGGCTCCCGATTTTGTCATTCTTTCAGGGCTCCACTATCCAAAAGGCCTGTCCGGCAGTACAATTGCCGAACCCACGATGCAATAGCCAGAGAACCAGCAAGCTACGTCGAACGTCCAGGTGGTCTCTATAACGAGCTAAATACCTGTCTTACATAAAAGTCCCGCAGCTTGCCCCTGGAGGGGGACATGTCAAATAATCCCATTTCTTGCTTATCGCACTATTTGTATCGTTCTGCTTTCATAGCAGCCTTTTATTAAAAAATACATAGCTTTCATCTATTATTGCATTCATTTTTTATGTAAATGTGTTCAGTTATGACATTAGGCAACCATACACTTTGGTACGGCCAATACACCAGGGGCTTAAGTACCCCAGAATATGGTGTGAGAAGTCCGAACACTCTCACGAGTGCGGCACCCTGAACTTATAGCATTATATGCATCGGCTTCGAATCATGTCTTGGGTCAATAGTTGGGTTTGCCCGGCTCCCATGTTTTGGTACCTTACGTTCCGTTATATCGGCTAAGGTAGCGCTGGGAGAACTACTGTGATTGTGCCCCAGTTGAGCTGGGTTAAGCACCTCAGTAGAGAAAGCTAAAACTGACCGTCATGATAGGGCGAGAGCCGGTCGCTGTTCGAGAGGTTTTCGAGTCCCTAAAGACTTATGTCGCTTAGAGCGAGGAGCTGGCTTTGTCCGGCCTAGGCGTGGATAGCGCCCCAAACTCGGTCTTCCGAATACTAGGGGCTTCGCCGAAATTTAAAATTATAGAATTCTATGGCTAAGTGAGAGTGATAAAGCATTATAGTCTGATTGCCTTGTTCGTTGTGCTGAGCGCCTCCCTCGAAGGACCCAAGAATGGGAACAAGAGCGCTCGGGTTTATCCCGAACACCCCAGCACTTGTGGCATGGGGGCAGAAGCCGACGACTCACATCTCTCAGATTTAATAAACGGCCGCACAGAAGGTAATATTTTAAATTCAAAAAGCGTTGCTTAGCGCATATGAACAAGTTTTCAGCGCACAGGATAAACACGAGCGAGTTTACTCAAAAATTAAATCCTTGGAACATTCATTCGCCACAAGGCGGGCATCCTTCAGGACGCCCTCATAATACATCTCGGGCCTGCGATGCTCCTTCCCCTCCGGTGGCCCATCTTTCACCAGCTTCTCAGCATCCAGCTTGCCCCAGTGTACCTTAGCACGGGCAAGGGCCCTACGGGCGCCTTCGATGCATACGGAGCGCTTGATGACTTCAAGCCGTGGACAGGCATCCACCAGCCGCCTCACCAGCCCAAAGTAGCTCCCGGGCATGACCTCCCCAGGCCATAGCCGGACTATTAGGCCCTTCATGGCCTGTTCAGCTACCTTATGGAGCTCGACCAGCTATTAGGCACCAGGTGTCTGGCCTCAACATACTGGGACCAGAACACCTTCTCTGTCGAGCTCCCTTCCTCGGCCCGGTAGAATGCGGTAGCATCGAACACACTGCGGGGCAGATCTGCGAATGCTCCTGGAGAGCTCCGGACTCGCGTAAGTAACAAGTAATTCACTTTCACGTGCTTGCTTTGCATAAAGAATGCCTTACCCGCCGCTATCTTCTTCATCGCCTCAATTTCCTGGAGGGCTTTTTGGGCTTCGGCCTTGGCAGATTTGGCGCTCTCAAGGGCCGAGGCAAGCTCGGACTCTCGAGTCTTTGAGTCAAGCTCCAATCTCTCGTGTTTCTTCACAAGAGCATGGAGCTCTTGCTGCACCTCCGCCACCCGCGCCTCCTGCTTTTTTCGCTTGGTGCGCTTCATGGCCGCATTGTCTTCGGCCTTGGACAACGCTTCCTTCAGGGTCGCCACCTTGGTTGTGGCCCCTATAACACTCACGTTGATCCTGTCACTATTTGCAACCAGGTATTTTCATATACTTACATAAGGTACTACTTACCTTCTTTGTCCTCGAGCTGCTTCTTGGCAAGGCCGAGCTCGTTCTCAGACTGCTCGAGGCTCTGCTTCAATGCATCGACCTCCGCAGTCAGTGCGGCAGAGGTCAGCAGCGTAGCCTGCATTCCCATATTGACATATTTATGTTAGACTCCTGCGTATATCTTTTTAGATCCTCAGTCTGGCTTTTCTTTCCGAACACCAAATAGAGCATCAGGGGCTACTGTCTATGTGGTAATATTCTTACATATCTTAAATACATACCTCGAAGCCTGTTAGAAGGCTGGCACATGCTTCTGTCAGCCCACTTTTGGCGGACTGAACCTTCTGGATCACCGCACTCATAATAGTGCAGTGCTCCTCGTCGATGGAGGCGCCGTTGAGCACCTCCAGCAAATTATCCGGTGCCTCCGGTTGGACGGAGGTCACCGGCGTCATAGGCTTGCCCTTCTTATGAAGGGGCCGCCTGCCGGACTCCGGAACCACTGAAGGTTCCGGTGCGGTCTTCGGCCCGGGGCCGGACCTAGAGCCCTTTGGGGTTTTATCCCCTTTGCGCCTGGAATCCGAAAGGTCGCCTTGCGGTGCCTCCGGGGCTGCCTCCTCCTGGCCCGTCCCCTTTTGGGACTCCACCTCGGCGTCGTCCGTGGGGCGAGGGGAGGTAGCAATCGGGAGTGAAAGACTATTCACATCCGACGAATCCTGGGATCCGCTCGACGAAGCGTCGAGCTGGGCCTTGGGCGGACTGCATGATTATGTTCGGTGTTAGAAGACACTGTGTAGTAAAGGAACACCATGAGTTATTCTGGTATCCGGATACTTACGATTTTGCCAGGGGCTTGTCCCTGGATGGCCACTCCTCTTCGCCGTCGTCAGCGTTGGTGGAGTGGTCCGGGAGAAGGGTTTTTTCCCTTCTTGGACCCTCCGGCCCCCCTAGTTGGGGTGGCCTTCCTTTTCTTTCCTCCCCCCGTTGGAGGGGGAGAGGCCTCTTCTTCCTCCTCCTCGCCTTCGTGGGAGGAGTGCGCCTCGGAGTCACCGGACGAGGAATCCGACACTACCAGGCACCGGGAACTCTTTCGAGTTCCCGTGGCCTTCTTCTTGGCCTTCTTCTCCAGCACCACGTGAGGTGCCGGGACCAGCAGCTTCGCCAAACTGGCGTCCGCTGGACCTTCGGGCAAAGGAGCCGGACAGTCTATCTGTCCGGACTTCTTCTGCCAGTCTTGTTAAAGGAATGGGACCTTAGATCCTGCATAGAGTCAAACTATGAAAAACAAGTATCATGTAATGGGTAAAATAAGCTTACCACGCTGGCTTGGCGCTTCGCGCAGAATCCGCGATCCTCGGTAATGGGATGGTGAACCTCGGAGCCCTTGAATAGCACCTTAGAGGCATCTTTGTGCGTTGTGTCAAAGAGCCTGGACAAAGTTTGGTGCTGGGCCGGGTCGAATTCCCACAAGTTGAAAGCCCGTCGTTGACACGGGAGGATCCGGCGGAAGAGCATGACCTGGACTACGGTGACAACTTTAACCTTCTTGTCAATCAGGTCTTTGACGCAGGTTTGGAGTCCGGTCAGCTCTGCTGAATTACCCCACGACAGGCCCGTCTCTTTCCAGGAGGTGAGCCGTGTGGGGATGCCAGATCGGAATTCGGGGGCCGCTGCCCATTCAGGGTCACGCGGCTCGGTGATGTAGAACCACCCCGATTTCCACCCTCTGATGGTTTCCACAAAGGATCCCTCGAGCCATGTGACGTTGGCCATCTTGCCCACCATGGCGCCTCCGCACTCCGCCTGCTGGCTGCCCACTACCTTCGGCTTGACATTGAAGATCTTCAGCCATAAGCCAAGTGGGGCTTGATGCGGAGGAAGACCTCGCACACGACGATAAACGCTGAGATGTTGAGGATGAAGTTTGGGGCCAGATCGTGGAAATCCAGGCCATAGTAGAACATGAGCCCCCGGACAAATGGGTGGAGTGGGAAGCCTAGTCCGCGGAGGAAATGGGGGAGGAACACCACCCTCTCATGTGTCCTGGGGGTGGGAATGAGCTGCCCCTCGTCTGGAAGCCGGTGCGCAATGTCGTTGGACAAGTATCCGGCCTTCCTCAACTTTTTGATGTGCCCCTCCGTAACGGAGGAGGCCATCCACCTACCTCCCGCTCCGGACATGGCTGGAGAAGGTTGAGGTGGGAAGTGCGGACTTGGGCGCTGGATCTCGAGTGCGCGGAGATGGATAAGCAAAGGAGGAAGAAGGCGTAAATGGAAAGAGTGGATCCTTATCCCCTTATATGGGCGGACGAAACTATGTACCCCCACCAGCCTAGTAAAACTCGCTTATCTCCCAAGCACCGTGATTAATGGCGCGGTTGGGTTACCCACGCCCGTATTGATGAGAATCCCGGAATAAGGGGACACGATCTCTGCTTTGACAAGACATGCCAAGGAAACCGCCTCGCTAAACGCGCTGAGGTGGGATAGTAAAACAATTCGAATGAAGGCTTGGCCGTGGCATGATGTCACGCTATAGAATACGTCAGCAGATTATATTTGAATATTATTCTCTCTATGGTGGTATGTGGAATTTATTTTGCAGAGCCACACACTATCCTTGTGTTCAAAATCTTCTATGAAGTATTCGGAAGAGGAACCCGCCTTGCAATGCCGAAGACAATCTGCGCGCCGTACTCGTCGTCATTGAAGCCTGGTTCAGGGGCTACTGAGGGAGTCCCGGATTAGGGGGTGTCCGGATGACCGGATTATAACCTTTGGCCGGACTCCTGGACTATGAAGATACAAGATTGAAGACTTCGTCCCGTGTCCGGATGGGACTTTCCTTGGCGTGGAAGGCAAGCTTGGTGATACGGATATGTAGATCTCCTCCCATTGTAACCGACTCTGTGTAACCCTAGCCCTCTCCGGTGTCTATATAAACCGGAGGGTTTTAGTCCGTAGGATGAACAACAATCATACCATAGGCTAGCTTCTAGGGTTTAGCCTCTCTGATCTCGTGGTAGATCTACTCTTGTACTACCCATATCATCAATATTAATCAAGCAGGAGTAGGGTTTTACCTCCATCGAGAGGGCTCGAACCTGGGTAAAAACATCGTGCCCCTTGTCTCATGTTACCATCCACCTAGACGCACAGTTCGGGACCCCCTACCCGAGATCCGCCGGTTTTGACACCGACAGCTGGCGTCCACCAACGGGGCGCCGGTGGTCGGCGGCCTGAAGAACAGCGAGGGGCGCCACCTATGGTAGGGCGTCCCCGGCCGCACGCTTGAGGGCGTGCTGACGCACCTCGAGGGCGGCAACAACCCACCGTTGGCGTACCCCCCGGCGAGGGCGGCCGCCCCGGCGCACCGCCGACGCGACGGGCAATGGGCGCCAAGGAGGTTCGGCTCCTCCTCCTCTTCCTCCTCGTCTCGCTCTTTGTCTCAATCCTCTGGCACTCCGACGCTGCTCGGCGTCAAGGCCGAGCCCGCGGCGGAGATGCCGCTCGGCCGCCGCACTCGCAGCGCTGGCATCGTCATCAGCGAGGGCGGTCGGCGCGCCTCCTTGTCGGCTCCTCCCCCGCGCTTCGTCAAGCCGAAGACGGAGTCGGGTCTCGCGCCGGTGAAGACGGAGCCGGGGCTGGCGCCGGTGAAGACGGAGCACGGCGAGGTCAAGCTCGATGACGACGCGGCCCTTGAATGCGCATGCCAAGACTCCCTGAAGATGGCGAGGGAGCGCCAGTGCGCCGCCGAGGCCGCGACGAAGGAGGAGTCGTCATCATCGACGACAGCGACGACGACGACGCGTCGCCGCCGCCACCAGCCGGGGAGGGGTCCAGTAGCGGCGCCCGAGTCAAAGTGGAGAAGGCCGACGATGGCGGCGACGACGGCGACTTCTCGGCCTTCAGCAAGTTTTTTTTTATTAGTTTTTATATGTAATGACGACTACTCAACTTAAATCCGCGAATATAAAGCCCAAGTTTGCCGAAATTTGGCGTGTTTTAGTCAAACTTTGCCTAAATTTGCTATACAATTTTTTTTTCTCGCCTGGGGGCGGCCCTGGGGCCCGCGGCTGGGGGCCAACTCGCCCCTAGGCCTATTTTTTGCGCCGGGTCACCCCTAGGCGGCGATTTTAGGCGCCCCTGGAGGACCAACGGCTGGAGATGCTCTCACGTTTAGTACCCTCGCGGCTAGCCATTGCACCGGAAAACTTTCGTTGGAAATATTAAGCAACACACTCTATAAGAACATAATCCAAGACAGATGTAAACATTTTTTAAAGTTCGAACGTTCGTTTATTTTTTTGCGGGAAAAACGCAGTTTGTTTTCAAAACCTGTATCTTTTTTTCAACGCCGACAATTCCAAAATTGTGAATAATTAATTTAAATTGTTGAACATTTTTTGAGCTGTGTACAATTTTTTTGAAAAACAACAAAGTTTTATTGTAATGTTGAACAAAATTTTGAAAAACAAGAACATTTCATAAAAAAATGAACGAAAATAGTAAAAGTGAACATTTTTTGGAACTTGGAACAAAATTTGAAGAAAGCGAACATATTTTTGGATCTGTGAACAATTTTTGAGAAAGGGAACATTTTTTGTAACTCTGAACAAAATTTGGCAATGTGAACATTATTTGGAATTGTGAACATTTTTTGAAAATGCGACCAAGATTTGAAACTCAAACATTTTTTGAATTAACAGAAACAAGATTTCAAATGTGAACAAAGTTTTGAAAATCTGAACATTTTTTGAAAATGCGAAAAAGTTTTGAAACTCGGACTTTTTTGATTTAATAGAAATAAGATTTAAAATGTGAACAAAATTTTGAAAATCTGAACATTATTTGAAAATGGGAACAAGTTTTGAAACTTGAACATTTTTTGAATTAATGGAAACAAGATTTCAAATGTGAACAAAAATTTGAAAATCTGAACATTTTTTGAAAATGCGAACAAGTTTTGAAACTTGAACATTTTTTGAATTAATAGAACAAGATTTCAAAATGTGTTTTTTTAAATCCAAACATTTTTAAAAATGCGAACAAGTTTTGAAACACGAACATTTTTTGAATTAATAGAAACAAGTTTTCAAAATGTGAACAAAAATTTGGAAATCTGAACATTTTTTGAATTGTTTATCATTTATTTAGAGAACATGATCAAAATAAATTTCCGAAGATTGTTTGAAATTTTGAGCTAAATTTGAAATTCCAAACAAATTATGAAATTCTGAGTTCATTGAAAAATTGGAAACTGAAAAAGGAAACAAAAAGAACAGAAAAAGAAAAAAATGAAAAACGAAAAAGGAAAAGAAAACAAAAAGAAAATAAAAGACCCCGGCTTAGGAACCTTCTGGAAGATTCCGTAAACCGGAAAAGACCGCTGGAACCTTCGAGAAGTGTCCCAAACCGGCAACGAGGAACGCATTAACGGGCCGGCCCATCTCAACACTCGATCGCGACCGCGAAAGGTCGATAATGTGACGCAAAATGCGTCATATAGGGTTTTCCTACAGTGCCTTCACCTGTTGTCGCCTGTCCTTCGATCTTCAGTATTCATCTCCTGTTGGTCGGCGTCGCTGACAAACAGGCTGCCGCCATTGGCCACACCCAACCCCACCCCCATCCTCTGGCCGATCTCCACCCACGCCACCACAAACGCCGCCGCCGGGAGCCACCACGCCACCATGGACCGAGGGAAAGGCCGCTCCCCCGCGGATCCAGTGCCCTCCCCGCGGTTCAACCCGGGAGAAGGAGGAACAGCCCTCCACCGCCGCCGTCAATCGCACGGGCTTTGCCCGGCGCCGCCCCGGGCGGCGACGGAGGGGAGGAGTCGGGGCGGCTGGTGGCTAGGGTTGGCGCCTCTCGTGTCGGCCGCAAGGGGTGTGATGCGAGAGGGAGGGTTGGCCTCCGGTTGATGAGTTGATGATCTCCGGTTGTACATTCAGTCTGACTAAAACTAGTCTCTTTTAGAGGCTAAAGTTCCAATCACCCCTGACTAAAGAGAGGCTAGAACTAGTCTTGAGACTAAAAAATTTTAGTCAGGGAAACCCTACTAAAATATGGATTAGTCCTCTCTCTCCTCATTTAACTCCTCTCCTTTAACACATGCGAGTTCGGGATTAGAGGGTTTGGAGGATAATAAATGCTCATTAACACATTTTAGTCTATTTAGTATTTGTATCCAAGCATGGGTGAGGCTAGCAAGTTTTAGTCCCACTACTTTTAGTCATGAGACTAAAACGTATCCAAGCACCCTCTAAGGTTGTAATGTCTGAATTATAAGTCATTACTTAGAACAACTACATGTCATTTACAATCAAAAGTTCTCGAGACTAACTGATCCTGAAGTTCTGATTACTTCGGCTCAAGTCTATCGGTTGCTCATCACAAACATATCCAGTCTCACACACACAAGGATTATTAACTAGTACTATTATTTCCACGTTAGCTGGCATATAGACTGCAGTGCTTTCACACGATGCCCTTCAGAAAAGGAACACAGAGGAAAACAGAGTAGCTCAAGAAGCCAGCTGTAACTCAGATGCAGTGAGTGATTCAAGCTCAGTTGAAATGGTAGAGAGGCAGCTCAGCATTGAGAGGGTGGGACATCACTGTCAGCACATGTGTCACTGAGATCATCGAGCTTATCGCCGCTTTGAGGGTATCCCTCGAGCAACCGGGCTTCACGATCGTCTTCACCTGGAAGTAAATTCATTGGTATGCTTGGCACAGTTAGGAACACGAGACAGGCAACAAAATGCAACCTGAGTCGAGATATAGTTTCAGGCACGAACCTTGTCGAGATATAGTTTTAGCATTTCGATGTCGCCCATGTAGTCCTGATCTTCAATGGTCAGTGTGATGGGCTTTGCATCTGAACCAGGTCCTTCAAATTGAATACCTCCAGGAGTCCTGTAGAAGTCATCGAGGAGAAAGCTCGAAGCTTTCTCTCGCAGCAACCTGAGTCATACAGGAAACGATTCAGTTCGTATAAGGCGTAAGATCGTGACCAGATAAAAGTAGGACTTTTAAGTGTTACAACTAGGGAGTAATTGGGCATTATTTGCTTGTAAATTTCATTTTACATCATGAACCGATGCGTTTTTTTGTTCAGTAATGACCTCTAAATAAAATGAGTTCCATGGACTTCGTGTTTTATTATATCAGTGGTCTCATAAATCGCTCAATGTGAATTATGTTAACAATATTTAAATTAATTATGTTTTTACAGGTTACAAATCAGTTACGCTAGAAGTCTAAACATTTGTCGACAATATGTATAATTTTTTTTTGAGGAATATTTTAAATAGTTCTATTGTAGTAAAAAAACTCACATTATTTATTAAAAAAATCACATTACATATTTTTCTGTTATAGTTAGAGAAATCTCAACCTTCCATACTTTGATAATGATAGGGGTGTTTTTTTTTGAACTCATAATGATATGGTGAGTTATTCATGGGGTTGAACACTTGATTCAAGTTTTTTTTTCTCAAATCTACAGTAATGAAGATGACACTTCTTCATTAGGGTTGGACACTGACGTAGATATAGGCAATCTGGAATTCCCGCTCTTTAGTTTTGAAAGAACTAAATATAAGACGTTTTTGCAGTTTAAATTGAACTACAAAAAACGATTTGAACTGCAAAAAGGTCTTATATTTAGTTACAGACGTTGTGTTACATTAGTTAACCTTCAAGAAAAGGAACAATTTGAGTTAATAAAAGCACCTTTTATATAAAAAAAATCATAGACTTACTCATATGCCTTCCCTTTCAGGTCGATAGGAGAAGGATGAATGGCAGGCTTTCCTATAGGGATTGCCCCAGGACCACGTAAATGCCTCCTGACACTCATCATTGCCTGGTAATGACAACAATAAGTATTACTGGGTTAGTAAGGACTACTTAAACAGATGGTAATCTTTTTGTACTAAATTCAGACAATACAACAGAACAAGTTTTACAAAGTAGTCTAGTTGACAAGAAGCCCATAATAAGAGTATGGCCGAAGAAATTTCTAGCTGAAAAGAAGTCTAGTGGACAAAGTAATTCTTGCTTATCTGCTTCTCCAATGTACATGATGGGTTTTTACTTAACTGCAAAAGGGGTCCTAGATAAGATGGATTCCATACCATTTAGTGCAGAGGATAAAGATAGTTTTCTTTTTTAGGGCAACAAATTTGATACATGTTCTTTTTTTTTTGTCAAGACCAAGCTTTCAAGTCTAAACAAAAGATTAAGGAATAGAAATGGCAACATAAATAAAGATCTTACGGTTAGCGGGGCAGCAGCACATCGCCACTTGTGTACAGGGTCCTTGAGATTAGCCACAGTTGCCATGTAGCCAGTCAAACCAGCTGCTATCATATGCAGGGAGATATGGCCAAGAACCTGCATAGTTCAAATATTGGAGTATTTTGCCTTTAAAAAATATTATATTCTTACAAGTTACAATCCTTACATAAGCATAGTCACAGTCAAAGTTTGACGGTAGGGATCCTCGAGCTTGATATCCAAAGAAATGGCAGACTGAACTGAACTTCTTTCCCTTGTATCTCCCTTCTTTCTGGAAATTAAGCAACATGATCAGAAGGGACTAATCCTGAAATTTAAAACCCAGATAAAAGAAACAGAAGCGTCAAAACTCACTGTTCTTTTTATCATTTCTGCTTCTACCAAGTGAGCTAACAGTTGTTCGGTGTCAATCTGTGAAAGCGACAATGTGATACCAACGATTGCATGATAAAAATTTCAGCAACTAAGAGCATGGCGAGTCACAAACCTGGGACAACTGGGCAGAGTTGTCAGATTCTTGATGGAGGAGGAGCTGAATGAAAAATGTAATGTATTGGGAACTTAGTTTATGTTAATCAGCTAATGTCATAACACTATGCGAATAAACATTGCTGGAAATGCAGCACCTCTCTTCTGATGAAGGGTGGTAAGAACTGGAACAGTGCCGCTGCCCACGGAGACAGTTGTGTTGGTATCTCTGTAACAGGCACATTATTGTTGTGGAGGATACTGATTTCCTGGAATGGTTGAACAGAAATGAATAAGGTAGAACCAAAGTTATGGTCTTAATCTTATTATTAGGTGGCCGGAAGCATTATACCTGAATGAGTGCATACATTTCTGGAATGCTTTCTATCAGTCCCTCTGGTATAAGGAGCACACCATGGTGTTTTCCTGAACATGGATACCGGGACATCAGTTTATCACAATATACAAAACATCTGATCTTGGGTGGTATATGTGTAAAGATGGCCTAAAAATTATGGACAAAGTGTTCAGCTAATATCGCAAACAAACCGACCGAAGGACTGTACAAACCTAATTCTGCCCTTGCTTGTACTCCGTCACATATCTTGTTTATAACCTCCATCAGTGTGAGTTTTGACAATGCCACCTCCTCTCCCATGATAAGCTGTATCGAGAAGTTCAAAAAATTAAAGATTATAATACTGCTCTTCTCATGCATAGTAGTGATCTGGTTTACAAGTTCGATGACTCGTACCATGTTTGGGTGTGATTGTAGTGCACATTCTAAGGCGACATGAGATGCTTTTCGACCCATCAAACGAACAAAATAGTAGTACTGGTAGGTAAATGCACAGCAGCAAAGTGCGCTGTTAGTGAAATGTAATTAGGATTATTTAACATCTAATCTGAATGAGTGAATTACAGTGTTACCTTTCCAGCTGAGATTGCATCTAGGCAGACATTGCTTATAAGCTGAGAATTCACCTGAAAAAGAATTTCGATAAATGGCAGGAGTGACAATCTGATAATGGTAAACCGCATCCGATGCCTTTTGAAATACGCGCGAGTCATTTCGTCCTAGAAAATTGCAGGTGGAATCCAGTGAGTTACCTTGCACACCGTGTCAAATCCAACGGTTGTCTCGACAAACTGGTTTTTGAGATCGCCATTCAGTGAAACAGGCACACCAACGACCTGTTCAATAAAGACATTAGTCACTGGGAGATTTCTGGGGCCCGTGAAGAATACGAGCATTTGATATTACAGATTAAATTAATACATTACCTTGGTCTTACAGTTCTTTTGGACAAGGGTCTCTGCGAGCTGTGCAGCATCTGAATTGGAAGTGACTCCTGATAACAGGGAGTAAGTGCAGTGTTAACAGAACCACGTACATGCTTCTACTAAGATGGGATATTTGATGGACTTGAAATTGCTTCACCAATTAAGGTTGAAAACATATCATGTATGTTGACAACGTGGTACACTATAATAGAACTCAAAATAGCTTGTGCATCATATTATTGGCATATGGTAAACTTGGATCAATAGTTTTCATGGACTGTCATATAACCAATTTTATCGGGTTTTCGTATTGGTACCTCCAACAATGACCAGGCCATCCAAGTTAAGATCTTGGCACGTCGTCATAGCAGCACTCACTTGCTTACTCGAGCGGATCTGGTCAATACTTCTGCCCAGCAAATCGAAACCACCTGGGAAAAGAGAGGTGCAAAGTTTATTCTGTCATCCATATGAACTGCAGAAGCGTGTCAAGAATCGACGGTAGATGAACACACTTACCCTGGTTCTTGTATGAAGCAAGAACATCATTTGTGATCTCCAATGTCTTGTTTGCAAACAGCCCCTCAGTCCCACCTACACACAAGCACAACCTACTTTAAATAAACAAAATTCTTTCATTTCTTATATACACCAAATCATTTTTTTCTAGAATACTATTATATAGACCAAATCTTGTGAGAAAAAAAATCCAGATGCTGACGCACCAAGAGACTATTTTTTTTCTTTCGAAACTGAGCCAAAAAAAAGCCAATAGGAAACTGAGACTTTGGAGTAAAAGATTACCAATAAATCCGTAGAGAATACTCTGGGGATTGTAAACCTTGAGAGCATCATGGAGGCCCCAGACCACATTGTGCCCTCCAGGTGACTGCCTCCCGGAGAAGACCACGCCCACCCTGCAAAATCAGCATCACTGTATCAGTGTTACAGATTCCCATTGGACGGATTATCAAACGATCCGGGCTAACTGCTGAGCTTGACCTGATGGGCTGGCGCTCGTTGACAGCCTTGACAGCCCCGGCGGTGTCGTCCGGCGAGAGAAAAGTGACGAGCCGCTGGCCGTAGGTGCGCGGGAAGGCCTGGGCGACGGCGTGCGCGCCGGTGGGGTCGATGGTGGTGGTCGCATCGTCGTACTCCACCCTCACCGTCGCTCCCTGGGTCAAACAACGAATTTAAGTATCACTAATCCAAGAACGAGAGAGCGGGGATGGGCAGCAGAGGATACGATGATGGAAACCCGGGCGGGCTGGTGGATGATCACCTGGAGGCAGGGTGGGAGGCGGGGCTGGTACAGCGCCCTCCTCTGCTGCAGGGGCCCCGCCAGCTCCGTGGGCACGCCGTAGTCCGCGTTCATCCCTCTTGATAGATCGCTCGGTACAAGATTAACGATTTTACTTGCTGGTTGGTGGAGTTGTGGTGCTGGTGCTGTGCGTTGGTCCGGTGAAGAAAGACGGGGGAGATATGAGAGTGTGCGTATTGTCATACCACGGGTCGGCGCCTGCGGTTTGACATGCGTCCTTGTTGTCTGTTTTGTCAAACCGGCGGGAGAGCGACACACGGGTGCTGTCCCTAGGCTATGGGCTGCCCCCTGATTTTTCTGTGCTTTTTCATTCTTCGAATGTATGCCCGACTCTTTATTCACGGAGGGGGCGGCCGGAAAGCGACGCCCACTTCCGATTGGTTTATACTATTGACAAAAAAAAATTCGATCGATTTGATTGCACATATAGCTAAAGTTTTGCTTTTGCGTAGTGATATTTTTGTTGGCTCGTGGGCAAGATCCTTGGATTATTCCTAGAGGGCTGCTACTAATCAACCGGATGACTTCCTGCCTAGCCAGCTATCTGATCTGCGTGTTGGTGGTCGTTCGATCACAGCAACAGCAACGAGCGCGCGACAACTTCAACGGAGCATCGATAACACCCCAGTGAAGCTCTATTACAGCTCTCATGGCGCACCACACGGCGCGACAAAAGCTGTAATGCAACATCGACGGTGTCCGGCGAAGCTCATTACATCCCCGGCAGAGCTCTATTGCATCCCTGTCCAGGCGGCGCTCCATTGCATCCCCGTTGTTAAACATTGTCTTGTATAGCACGCATAGGTAGAGATAGATTTCCATCGCAAAAAAAAGGTAGAGATAGATTTATCTTAACCATGTATTCATTTATCTTTCTATCTCTTCTTCTGTACGATTGTATCTCCTCTCTGTTACGATATAATATGTATGCGCTATTGGGAGGTGCGCCCCAACCAATCAATATATACATGCCGGCCTCTTGTTTGGAGGTTGAGACGCTTCAACATAATCTTCTACATGGTATACAGAGCTACCCTCTTCCCCTTCATCTAGCCATCCCTTCTTCCACCTCCAAACTCGACAATGTCGACATCCACCTCAGTTGTCTCCACCGGCCTCAACAACAATGTTTTCGAACCCCTCACTCGTTCCAATTATGTTCTCTGGCGTGCCCAAGCTCGTTCCCAGATCATGGGGGCGGGTCTCTTCGGGTATGTCGACAAAACCCTAGAAGCGCCATCCAAAACCATCACCAGCAAGAACGCCGAGGGCAAAGATCAGGTGTCTGTGAATCCTGCTTATGCACCTTGGCTCATCCAAGATCAACAGATCGTCGCCTATCTTCTCCGCAATCTCTCAAAAGAGGTTCTAGTTCAAGTAGCATCCCTAGAAACCTCCCATGCCATCTGGTCCGCCCTCGCCAACATGTTTTCTGCTCAATCTCGCTCTCGCTGCAACCACATCCGCATCTCCCTCACCACTGCCCAGAAGGGAACCCAGTCCGCTGGTGCATACTTTGGCTATATGCGAGGTCTTGCTGATGAGATTGCAGCGGCTGGGAAACCCATAGATGAGGACGAACTCGTGTCTCACATCATATCCGGGCTCGACATGGAATACCAGCCCATCATTAGCGCCCTGGATGTGCGTCCTGAGCCAACCACCGTCGACGAACTCTTCACATGGTATCCACTTTTGATCAGCGATTTGAGATGTTCCAGGGCACCGGCGGCCAAGCCTTCAAGTCATCGGCCAACGCCGCTTCCCGCCGACGGGGTGGCCCTTCCAAAGGCTACTGTGGCGGTGGCGGTGGTTCTCGTGGTGGTGGCGGACACTACGATGGAGGTGGTGGCGACCACTACGGCGGCGGTGGTGGCGGTCACTACTCCAACTCCCACGGTGGTGGCAGCGGTGGCCACTACGGTGATGACGGTGGCAACCATGGTGGTGGCTATGGTGGCCACTACCCCAACTCCGGAGGCAGCGGAGAACACAACTACAACAACGGCGGTCGCCCCTTCTACAACAACAACATGGGAGGCCAGAACAACTACAACAACAACTTCAGAGGGTATGATGAATATGAAGGAAGATGTCAAATTTGCAAGAAAACTAACCATATTGCAAAGCAATGCAAGTGACGCTATGCAGACGATAATTCACAAAAAAAGAAAGTTGCCGCAGCAGCCAACAAGTCATACGGAATAGATACCAACTGGTATGCCGATTCTGGTGCTTCTGACCACATCACCCATGAGCTCGAGAAGGTCACCATGCATGAGAAATATCATGGTCATGAGCAAGTTCACAACGCCGATGGTACATGTATGGAGATAAGCAATATTGGTCATTCAATTATTCGTTCCCCACATAGGGATATTCACCTGAATAATATTTTGCATTGTCCCACTTCATCAAAAAGCCTCCTATCTGTTCATCGCATTGCCCTTGACAACCATGTATTTTTAGAATTTCACCCATTCTTCTTTTTGATCAAGGATCAGGTCACGAAGCAAATCCTCTATCGAGGTAGATGCGTGGATGGACTGTACCCGTTGATTCCTCAAGTTAGCAGATTCAATAAACAAGTGTGTAGCGCCATCAAGCTGTCGTTGGAGAGATGGAATGCCCGTTTAGGCCACCCTTCCTTTTCCATTTTCAAACAAATTCTTAGCAAAAATAAACTTTCGGTTGTTGGGGAGCATAATTCTGAAACTATTTGTGACTCTTGCCAAAGAGCAAAAAGCCATCAGTTGCCTTATCCTGTTTCCACTAGCATTTCTGTTAAGCCATTACAACTCATATTTTCAGATGTATGGGGTCCTGCTCCTCTCTCTGTTGGGAAACATGCCTACTATGTTAGCTTTATTGATGATTATAGCAAATATACATGGATCTATCTTCTAAAAAAAAGGTCTGATGTATTTCAAGTCTTCCTCAATTTCCAAGCTCTTGTAGAAAGGAAGTTTGATAGGAAGATCATTGTTGTCCAGTCAGACTGGGCTGGCGAATATGAAAAGCTAAATTCTTTCTTTCAGAAGTTAGGCATTTTTCACCATGTTTCATGCCCCCAGGCACACCAACCAAATGGCTCCGCAGAGCGGAAACACAGACACATCGTCGAAGTAGGACTCTCCCTACTTGCGGCTGCTTCCATGCCCCTCAAGTTTTGGGACGAAGCTTATCTCACTGTTGTTCATCTTATTAACATCCTTCCCAGACGAGTTATTAAGAGTGAAACGCCCACTGAGCGTCTTTTCCACACTAAACCAGATTATGCTCCTCTTCGTATTTTTGGTTGTGCATGCTGGCCTAATCTCCGCCCATATAACAACAGAAAACTCATGTTCCGTTCCAAACAATGCGTTTTTCTGGGTTACAGTGCTCAACACAAGGGAGTCAAGTGCCTAGATGTCTCCACTGGTTGTGTCTATATTTCTCGTGATGTTGTCTTTGACGAAACACAGTTTCCGTTTGCTAAACTTCATCCAAATGCCGGCGCTCTCCTTCGGAAAGAGATCCTTCTTTTAGGCCCTAATCTCACAAATAGTGGTAGTGGGGAAATAAATAATTGTGATGATCAAGATTTGCCTAACTCTCCTAATGGTTTACCTGAGTATTCTATTTCAGAAGCTACTCCAGATCATAATGGTGAAAACAGTGCTGAAAATGGTGTACAAAATCGAGCTACAGGGCAATATTTCATGTGCACGCACTCTCCTGGCGAATCTGCTTCGGGATCTCCCCAGGTGCCTGCGTCAGACGAGACAGGCGAATCTGCCGTAGGCAGATTAGCCGCGGGATCGCCGCCAGGGCCCGCCTCTCCGCTCCTGTCGGGCTCCCCGCCCGGCTTCTCACGCGCGCGCTGGCCTGGCCGCTCCGAAGGCGCCACGTCTCCGTCGCCACGCGCTGCTGGGCCCGCCACAGGCGCCCCTGGACCAGACGTGCCTTCACCAACCGACCGGGTCGCTCCCGAGGCCCGAACCGACCGGGCTGCTCCCAAGGCCCGACCGGCGCCTGCTTCCCCCAGCGCAATTGGATCGCGCACCGCTGCTCCAAAATCCGCCTCGGGATCCCATGCTGCAGAGGATCTGCTGCTGCACTCGCCCGGATCTCCTGCGGCGGAATCCCATGTGGTCGCTCCTACACCGCCACGCACACGTCTTCAACAGGGGATTACATCCAGAATTAATTACAAAAACATTGCAAAATATGGTCTGACTTGCTTGACAGGTGAATCTAGTGAACCCAAGACTTTGCATGAAGCTCTTGGTGATTCACGCTGGAAACAAGCAATGGAGGAGGAGTTTTCTGCCTTGCAACGCAAGAAGACGTGGCACCTCATTCCTCGTCGTAAAGGTATCAATTTAATTGATTGGAAATGGGTCTATAGAATCAAGAGGAAATCAGATGGGAAAATTGATCGGTTTAAAGCACACTTGGTAGCAGAAGGTTTTAAACAGCGCTATGGTATTGACTATGAAGATACTTTTAGTCCTGTTGTCAAAGCTGCATCCATTCGTCTTGTGCTCTCCGTTGCTGTTTCCAGGGAATGGAGTCTCAGACAGCTAGACATACAGAACGTGTTTCTTCATGGTGTTCTGGAAGAGGAGGTCTACATGAAACAACCTCCTGGGTTTGAGGACAAAAATGTGCCGTTTCATGTCTGTAAACTTGACAAAGCTTTGTATGGGCTCAAGCAAGCACCTCGAGCATGGTATGCTCGGCTGAGTATGAAACTTCAAAAGCTTGGGTTTCTTCCATCCAAATCTGACACTTCTCTGTTTATTTACAACAAGTTTCAAACCATCATTTTTGTTCTCATTCACGTTGATGACATTATTGTGACTAGCTCATCTAATGAAGCAATAACAACACTGTTAAAAGATCTTAGGGCAGATTTTGCTTTAAAAGATCCGGGAGACTTGCATATTTCTTAGGCATAGAAGTCAAGAAAACTGAACATGGCATTCACTTATCACAAGGAAAGTATGTGACTGATCTGTTAGGCAGAGTTGGTATGCAAAATTGTAAGCCTTCTCCAACTCCCTTGTCCAGCACAAAACAGTTATCCTTGACAGAAGGAGCACTTTTGAATCAGGAAGATAGCACCAGTTACAGGAGCATAGTTGGAGCATTACAATACTTGACTCTTACTCGGCCTGACATTTCTTTTGCAGTCAATAAAGTTTGTCAGTTTTTGCATGCACCTACTACAACTCATTGGACAGCTGCCAAGCGCATCCTGAGGTATGTGAAGAGTACAACACATATTGGTCTAGCAATAAACAAATCCTCCTCTCTCCGAATCAGTGCTTTTTCTGATGCGGATTAGGTCGGTTATGTTGATGATAGACGCTCAACGGGAGGATTTGCTATCTTTTATGGACCTACCTTAATTTCGTGGTGTGCAAAGAAACAAGCTACTGTTTCCAGGTCTAGTACCGAGGCAGAGTATAAAGCATTAGCCAATGCTACAGCTGAAATTATTTGGGTGCAAGCTTTTGTTGGAAATATTCCCTAGAGGCAATAATAAATTGTTTATTATTATATTTCCTTGTTCATGATAATCGTTTATTATCCATACTATAATTGTATTGATAGGAAACTCAGATACATGTTTGGGTACATAGACAACACCATGTCCCTAGTAAGCCTCTAGTTGACTAGCTCGTTGATGAATAGATGGTTACGGTTTCCTGACCATGGACATTGGATGTCGTTGATAACGGGTTTAAATCATTAGCAGAATGATGTGATGGACAAGACCCAATCCTAAGCCTAGCACAGAGATCATGTAGTTCGTATGCTAAAGCTTTTCTAATGTCAAGTATCTTTTCCTTAGACCATGAGATTGTTAAACTCCCGGATACCGTAGGAATGCTTTGGGTGTACCAAACGTCACAACGTAACTGGGTGGCTATAAAGGTGCACTACAGGTATCTCCGAAAGTGTCTATTGGGTTGGCACGAATCAAGACTGAGATTTGTCACTCCGGTTGACGGAGAGGTATTTTTGGGCCCACTCGGTAGGACATCATCATAATGTGCACAATGTGACCAAGGGGTTGATCACGGGATGATGTGTTACGGAACGAGTAAAGAGACTTGCCGGTAACGAGATTGAACAAGGTATCGGCATACCGACGATCGAATCTCGGGCAAGTATAATACCGCTAGACAAAGGGAATTGTATACGGGATTGATTGAGTCCTTGACACTGTGGTTCATCCGATGAGATCATCGTGGAACATGTGGGATCCAACATGGGTATCCAGATCATGCTGTTGGTTATTGACCGGAGAACATCTCGGTCATGTCTGCATGGTTCCCGAACCCGTAGGGTCTACACACTTAAGGTTCGATGACACTAGGGTTATAAAGGAAGTTTGTATGTGGTTACCGAATGTTGTTCGAAGTCCCGAATGAGATCCCGGACGTCACGAGGAGTTCCGGAATGGTCCGGAGGTAAAGATTTATATATGGGAAGTCCTGTTTTGGTCACCGGAAAAGTTTCGGGTTTTATCGATAACGTACCGGGACCACCGGGAGGGTCCCGGGGGTCCACCATGTGGGGCCACCAGCCCCAGAAGGCTGCATGGGCCAAGTGTGGGAGGGGACCAGCTCCAGGTGGGCTGGTTCGCCCCCCCCCCCCCACCAAGGCCCAAGGCGCAGGGAAGAGTGGGAGGGGGCAAACCCTAGGGCAGATGGGCCCTAAGGCCCACCCCAGGTGCGCCTCCCCTCTCTCCCCCTCTGGCCGCCGCCCAGATGGGATCTGGGGGCTTCCGCCACCCCTGGGGAGGGAACCCTAGAGGGGGCACAGCCCCCTCCCCTTCCCCTATATATAGTTGAGGTCTAGGGGCTGCCCAACACATGAGTTTCTCTCCCTCTTGGCGCAGCCCTACCTCTCTCCCTCCTCCTCTCCCGCGGTGCTTGGCGAAGCCCTGCAGGATTGCCACGCTCCTCCATCACCACCACGCCATTGTGCTGCTGCTGGATGGAGTCTTCCTCAATCTCTCCCTCTCTCCTTGCTGGATCAAGGCATGGGAGACGTCACAGGGCTGTACGTGTGTTGAACGCGGAGGTGTCGTCCGTTCGGCACTAGGATCTCTGGTGATTTGGATCACGACGAGTACGACTCCTTCAACCCCGTTCTCTTGAACGCTTCCGCTTAGAAATCTACAAGGGTATGTAGATGCACTCTCCTTCCCCTCGTTGTTGGTTTCTCCATAGATAGATCTTGGTGACACGTAGGAAAATTTTGAATTTCTGCTACGTTCCCCAACATCTTTGTTAAGAGAACTTGGAGTATCACATATTCAGACACCTATCCTCTGGTGTGACAACCTTGGTGCAACCTATCTTTCTGCTAATCCTGTTTTTCATGCCAGAACTAAACATATTGAGATAGATTTTCACTCTGTCAGAGAAAGAGTTGCAAACAAAGAATTGGAAATCAGATTCATACCTTCTAGAGATCAAATTGCAGATGGGTTCACTGAGGCACTTTCTACAAGAAGCTTTGAGGAGTTTAAGCGTAATCTCAACTTGTGTTGTTGTGATTAAGGGGGAGTGTTAAACATTGTCTTGTATAGCACGCATAGGTAGAGATAGATTTATCTTAACCATGTATTCATTTATCTTTCTATCTCTTCTTCTGTAATCTCCCGATTGTATCTCCTCTCTCTGTTACGATATGATATGTATGCGCTATTGGGAGGTGCGCCCCAACCAATCAATATATACCTGCGGGCCTCCTGTTTGGAGGTTGAGACGCTTCAACATAATCTTCTACACCCGTCACAGCTTCCATAGCTCCGGCGCCATGACAAAAGCTCCAACACAACAGACGGTGAGAACCCAGCCTCCTCCTGAGTGCGGCGTTGCGGCACCAGCGGCGAGCGGTGTCCACCTCCGGCCTTCGCGCTACCTAGCAACACTAGCGGCGAGCAACCCAGCATCCTCCTGCGTGTTGCATTGCAGCACTGGTCGCGAGCGGCGCCCGCCTCCGGTGTTCGTGCTGCATTGCAACACTGGCGGCGGTGATACGCTGGTGGCCGATGTCGCCTCTTCATGGTGAGGACACAACAATTGGTGTTGTGTCACCCCTCGCTCGCAAAAGCAACACAATTATTTGGGGCGGGATGCAGCTGGCGGTGGTCGTCGTCGTCCCTCCCGGTTCGTAACAGCGATGGCTAGAGGTCGGCGTCACCATGGGCACCCTCTCCCTGTCGGATACGACGGAAGATAGATGGAGAGGGGGAATAGACAATGTTAGGTACGAACTGGGGAATCTCTCGATTACAGGCTACTATCACGATCTGGGATCCAATTCGGGTACAGGAATCACAAGAATGGGGAACTAGGGTTCATGCAAGAGGGAAATGGGAGTATGTAGCCGGTTCCGCCGCTGCCTTCTGATCCTCTGGATGCCCTTTGCTTCTTGCATGTCCCATGAAGTAGTATTGGTGAGTGGGCTTCAGCTGGCCCATTCCGGTCCTCCGACATGCGGGTTGGGTCACCTGGGTCTGATTGGCCGTTGGGTAGTGATGTGGCAGTGGTAGGCACTGCCCAACAGGTCATGTATGTCAGGGGCGCTGACATCCCCCTCTCCTTGGTATGAGGCTTGACCCCAAGGCTCTGAATGTGGGAATCTAGCCATGAGACTACTCTCTTCCCTGTTTGTACCGAGGGTGGCGGATGACTTCCTGCCTTGCCAGCTGTCTGATCTGAGCTCGCAACAACTTCAAGGGAGCACCGATGGCACCCCAGTGAAGCTCTATTACAGCTCTCATGGAACACCACACGACACGACAAAAGTTGTAACGCAACACCGACGGTGTACGGCGAAGCTCCATTGCATCCCTAGCGGAGCTCTATTGCATTCTCGTCACAACTTCCACGGCCCAGGCGGCACTCCATTGCAACCCTGTCACAACTTCCATAGCTCCGACGTCATGACAAAAGCTCCAACACAAGAGACCACAAGCAACCTATTCGCACACGAACACGTCACCATGTACCTCCAACACCGGGGGTGATGCACTGCTGCTCACGTCGAAGGAGACCCGGCCGGAAGCATGGTACACAAGCAATCTGGCAGGCGCTTTTGTAGACCCGAAACCCCACACGTCCGGGAGGGACCCCGTCAGGGCGTGCGACGGCTATGGGCTGCCCTAGGTCGACCTGATCACCCCTAGGGCCTCGAGGTTCGACGCCCTGCAATGAAGAAGAGTGAATGTATAACGAGGAAGAGGAAGAAGAGATAAAAATAAAGGTAAAAAATGGTAGATGATTTGTTCGATTGTGTGTTGTTTAATCGGCCGTCACCTCTTGTCTATTTGTGAGGCGGCTGGACTTCCCGTACAAGAAAAGGACACTAAATCTCGTTCAAATTCTTTAAAAATTAGCTGAACTCTGATTAGGTATGTCTGAGACAGCAGTTCGATTTTTGTGCTTCACAGGCCAAATACGACCTTGGATGAAGATGCGCCCAAAAGCAAATTTAACCGTTTCAACGAGACGAACAATTTTAGTGTTGAACATTTTTTTATCATAGGCCATCTTGAGGGGGGTTTTGGCTGTTTTCCGAGGTCTGCAGCAGAGAAATCCAAAACTCGAACGAACATCCCCGGAGTGTCCAGCCATCCTCGGCGAAATCTAAAACTCGGATGATTATCTCCGGAGTGTCCGGCCATCCTGATGCAGGCGCGCATTTTTGGCTGTAACTTTTGCATACGACCTCGGACTAAGACGATTTTTATATCAAAATCGATCATTTCAACGAGAAAAAGACAATTTGTGTAGATCAGTTTTCCATATGAGGCCGTCTCAGGGGAGTAATCAGCCAAACCGTTTTCTGGACACAAAACCTCATTATTTCGAACAAAACTTCGGCCTTAGAAATGAGATCGGATGGCTATGGCCCAAATATCAAAGTTTCTCATTTTGACGATACAGAACTTTCTCACTTTGAGCATTTTTTCATTTGAAGCCTTCTTAATTATGTTTTTGACTATGCCAAAATCTAGTGTTAACACATGCCCCCCTGTTTTTGGCTAAACTCGTGTGCTGAAAAATAACTTGCACGAAGTTTGTTCTAAGCGCGATGTCAACACTCCATCTGCCATTTTGTACGTGCTTAGGATGATAAGTATATATCGACCATTTAGATTAGCAACAAAAGTGAAGCTAATCGGACATATGATGATTTGGTAATACCCTTTCATGATGTAAGAAATTATATTGCATCCATGGATTAAAACAAGCCCATTGAGGATAACCCCACCATGTACTTGAAGGGTATTACCAGTACTTGGCAGTGCGGCAATGATTATACCCTTTCATGAAAGGGTAACCCCTCTTCCTGAGTGCGGCGTTGTGGCACGAGCGCGAGCGGTGCCCACCTCCGGCCTTTGCGCTGCCTTGCAACGCTGGTGGCGAATAGCCCAGCCTCCTCCTACGTGTTGCATTGCGGCACTGATCACGAGTGGCGCCCGCCTCCGATGTTCGTGTTGCATTGCAACACTGGCGGCGGTGATACGCTGGTGGCCGATGTCGCCTCTTCATGGCGAGGACACATAGTTGGTGTTGTGTCGCCCCTCGCTCGCAGCAACAACACAACTATTTGGGGCGGGATGCAACTAGCGGTGGTGGTGGTCGTCCCTCCTGGTTCGTAGCAGCGACGGCCAAGGTTGTTAAAATCGCGATTCTGTTATACGATTCTATGACTTTACGATCCAAACTTACCCATCTGATTCTACGATTTTAGTTCATAAAATCTACGTTTCTACGATCCTGGTAGTGAAGATTCTACGATTTACGATTCTACCATCAGAGCTCCGATCCGTTTCAAAATCGCGATTCTGACAACCTTGGCGACGGCTAAAGGTAAACGTCACCATGGGCACCCTCTCCCTCTCAGATACGGCGGAAGATGGATGGAGAGAGGGAAGAGACAAGGAGGAGAGCAAGTGGAGTTGTGGAGGAGAGACCGCGTGAGGATATAAGGCTGGAGGAGGAAGCAGTGGACTAGTCCACAAAGGGCACGTCTCCCACACGGGAGACGGTTTACGTGACGTTGTTATCATTTGGTGGAAAACAAATGTTTTACCTATTCCTAACATCGTCCATTTTGTAGAGAGAATATGCGGTGCAACTCAATCGTATTCCTCGGAGTTGGTCACAATATATACATGAGATATCTTGCGTGACAAGTAAACTAACCCCACCATATCTCTAGGAGTCAACTATACAAGGATAGAGAAGATCGGATTAGTAGTAAAAATATGTCACGTTCAACACCCC
>NC_041389.1:105328677-105386589 GCF_002162155.2 Triticum dicoccoides | reverse complement strand
GCGTCGGCGATGCAAAGACTGGAACAGAACTCCTGGAATGCAACGATTGAGAGCCCTTTGGTCATAATGTCGGCAAACTGTTGGGTGGTCGATACATGAAGAACCCGGAGCTGACCCAACTGAACCTTCTTGCGAACGAAGTGAACATCAAGTTCGATGTGCTTGGTGCGCTTATGCTGCAATGGATTGGCCGCGAGGTAGGTGGCCGAAACATTATCACAAAAAACCACCTTAGCTTTCGGGATTGAGACCCGAAGTTCGCCAAGTAGTTGACATAGCCAACATGTCTCGGCAACAACGTTGGCGATGGCACGGTACTCGGCCTCAACACTCGAGCGAGAGATGGTGGGCTGCCGCTTAGAGGACCATGAGATGAGTGAGTTATCGAAGAAGACGCAATAGCCCGATGTAGAGCGTCGAGTATCAGGACAATCGGCCCAATCCGCATCAGTGTAAGCAAACAACTCGGTGGAGGCGGATGCACAAAGACGAAGACCAAGGTCGATGTGCCGCGAATGTACCGGAGAATGCTCTTGACTAGAGACTACTGAACATCACGAGGCGAGTGCATATGCAAGCAAACTAGCTGCACAGCAAACTGAATGTCTGGTCTGGTGAGAGTGAGATACTGAAGAGCACCAACAATACTGCAGTAGAGAGCAGCGTCAGTGGTAGGCTGTCCAACAGTGGCTGAGATCTTTGGCTTAGCCTCGGCAGGAGTAGCAGCAGGTTTGCAATCGGTCATGCTAGCATGATCCAAGAGATCAAGAGCTTACTGTCCTTGATGAAGAAAAAATCCGGAGGCATCGCGTCACACATTAATGTCGAGGAAGAAGTGCAATGCGCCCAAGTCCTTCAGTCGAAACTCCGAACCAAGATGACCAATGATGTCGTGAAGTAAATCCGCACGAGAGGCGGTGATGAAGATAGCATCAACATACAGAAGAAGCATGGCGATGAAAGTGCAACTAACCCCTGGGTGGTTTTGGTAATTCTTAACAGCATATAGTTCATTGAACTAATGCGCTTTCAAGATGATCATTTCAGAAAGTTCAATGATTGGCATGGCATGGACTAGAGATGTGGACCCCTCAAAATGCTAAGGACACATATTGGCAACAAGCTCAAGACTCTACATTTTTCATTTAAGCGATCCAAGATCACATTGAGTCAATAGGAAAGCCAATACTATTAAAAGGGGATGAGGTGTTGCTTAATGGCTTACTTGCTCAAAATGCTTAGTGATATGGTCCAAAACCCTCAACCACTTTCTCATTTCCACATATGTCCTAAACCCAAAAGTCAAATTCGGCCCCACCAATTTGATCTATCCGGCGCCACAGAGTTTCACTTGACATAGCCACTGCCACAAACCCTAGTCACTTCGGTTTCACTGATAGGGATCTCGGTCTTACTGAGATGGGATTGCAAACTCACTGTTTCCTTTTTGTAACATTTCGGACCAACCGAAATGAGCGAATCGGTCCCACCGAGTCTGCAGCAAATTCACCGGTCCCCTTTCGTAACACTTCGGTCCCACTGAAGTGAGCGGATTGGTCCCACCGAGTTTGCCTGACCAACTCTCTATGTGCCTTTTGCTGAAATCGGTCCCGCCGATTTTATGTAATCGGTCACACCGAGATTACGTTATGCCCTAACCCTAGCATATCGGTCTCACCGAGATGACTGTGTCGGTCCCACTGAAAAGCCTAACGTTCATATTTTGACCTGAATCGGTCTGACCGAGTTTTACCATTCGGTCTCACCGAGTTTGGGAATCTATGTGTAATAGTTAGATTTTGTATGGAGGCTATATATACCCCTCCACCCACTCGTCATTTGTGGAGAGAGCCATCAGAATGTGCCTACACTTCCAGCATTCATTTTCTGAGAGAGAACCACCTACTCATGTGTTGAGACCAAGATATTCCATTCCAACCACAAGAATCTTGATCTCTAGCCTTCGCAAGTTGCTTTCCACTCAAATCATCTTTCCACCATAGCCAAATCTGTGAGAGAGAGTTGAGTGTTGGGGAGACTGTCATTTGAAGCACAAGAGCAAGGAGTTCATCAACAACACACCATGTATTACCTTTTGGAGAGTGGTGTCTCCTAGATTCGTTAGGTGTCACTTGGGAGCCTCCGTCAAGATTGTGGAGTTGAACCAAGGAGTTTGTAAGGGCAAGGAGATCGCCTACTTCATGAAGATCTACCCTAGTGAGGCTAGTCCTTCGTGGGCAATGACCATGGTGGGATAGACAAGGTTGCTTCTTCATGGACCCTTCGTGGGTGGAGCCCTCCATGGACTCGCGCAACTGTTACCCTTCGTGGGTTGAAGTCTCCATCAACGTGGATGTACGATAGCACCACCTATTGGAACCATGCCAAAAATCTCCGTGTCAACATTGCGTTTGCTCCCTCCAAACTCCTCCCATTTACTTTCTTGCAAGTTGCATGCTTTACTTTCCTGCTCATATACTCTTTGCATCCTTGCTTGAATTGTGTTGAGATTGCTTGACTTGTGCTAAGTTGCTAAAATCTACCAAGAATTAAAATTGGGAAAAGGTTAAGTTTTTATTTGGTCAAGTAGTCTAATCACCCCCCCCCTCTAGACATACTTTTGATCCTACAAGTGGTATGAGAGCTTTGGTTTCCATTTGCCTTGATTTCCATAGCTTTGGTGATCATAGCCTTGGTTTCACAACCTAGGATAGTATGGCATATAGCAAGGGAAATTACCACCGTAGAGGTCCTTACTTTGATGGTACTAATTTGGCTAGTTGGAAACATAAGATGAAAATGCATATTCTTGGACATAACCCCGCCGTTTGGGCTATTGTGTGTATTGGTCTGCAAGGTGAATTCTCCAGTGGGAGAGAACCAAACTGTGAAGCTACCGCGAAAGAATTGAAGATGTTGCAATACAATGTTCAAGCTTGCGATATCCTCTTCAATGGATTGTGCCCCGAAGAATTCAACAAAATCAGCCGTCTTGAGAATGCAAAGGAAATTTGTGATACTTTGATTGATATGCACGAAGGTACCAACTCCGTCAAGGAATCCAAGTTGGATGTGCTTATAATTCAACTTGGCAAGTTCAAAATGAAGGATGGTGAAGGTGTCATTGAAATGTACTCTAGGCTTGCTCTCATCACAAATGAGATTCTCGGCTTAGGAAGTGAAGAGATGACCGACAAATTCATCGTCAAAAAGATCTTGAGAGCCTTGGATGGAAAATATGATACCATGTGCACCTTGATCCAAATGATGTCAAACTACAAAGATCTCAAGCCAACCGAAGTCATTGGAAGAATTGTTGCTCATGAGATGTCACTCAAGGATAAAGAAGAGCTTCACAACAAGTCTAGTGGTGCTTACAAAGCCTCATGTGATGGTCCTACATCATCAAATGAGAAACAAGCCTTAAATGAAGAATTGAGCTTAATGGTGAAGAACTTAAACAAATTCTACAAGAGTAGAAGCAAGGAAAGAAGTTCCAAGTCAAGGTCCTACAATGACAAAAGATCTTCTAGTCGTGAGCGAAATTGCTACAATTGTGGAAGACCCATACACTACTCCAATGAGTGTACGGCTCCCTACAAAAGAAGAGAAGACTCACCTAAAAGGAGAAGCAAAAGGGAAGAATCACCTCCAAGAGAGAGAAGGAGTAGAGATGATCGCAATGAACGAAGAACCTCTCGAAGAAGCAAGGATTCGAAAAGGAAGGACAAGTCATCAAGGAGCCACACAAAATGAAGACATCAAGCTCATGTTGGTGAATGGGTATCCGGCTTTGACTCCAATCACCACTCCGAGAGAAGTTATCACTCTGACTCTGAATATACTCAAGATGAAGGTGTTGCCAGTCTAGCACTTGTGTCAACCAACTCCTATGACATATTTGATTCACCAAATGAAGGGATTGGGAGATGCTTCATGGCTAAAGGCCCCAAGGTAACACACCCCGAGTATGTTGATTTCAATAATGATGAAGATGAATTGCTAGGTGATGATGATTTACTTGTTGACAACTCTACTAATGAATACTATGATGGAAATGCTATTAATCACGCTAAGCAATATGAAACGAATGACAATGATTAGAAGGAGATTGAGCGTCTAACTAAAGAACTAAACACTCTTAAGTTGGCTCATGAAACTACTTTATAGGATCATCAAGAACTTTTAAAAACTCATGAGAATTTACGCTTCGAGAAGCTCAATCTTGAGCAAGAACATGGGTTCTTAAAAGCCCTCAATGATGATCTTCGAAAGAAAAGTTCTTCTTACATTGCCAAGCGTTTGCTCTTGTCTACTTACATGCCACAAGTAAAATCTAGCCACAAGAACAAGAAATATTCTTCTTCTAGTAGTAACAATAATCATGCTAAATCCAATATTGTTGCTTCTAGTAATTCTCTTGATTCCACTAATGATTCTCTTAGCCAAGTTACACTTGAGCAATAAAATAGCTTATTGAAGGGAATTATAGAGAAATGTGTTTACAAAAGCCTTGCCGGAAGTAAGCAATTTGAGGAAGTTGTACGCATGCAAGGAAGGCACCGGAAGAATCAAGGTGTTGGTTTTGAACGAAAGTTCAATGCCAATGGAGTTGAGTGGGAAGAAGATCAATACCCCAAGATGAAGTTTGTTCCTCAACAAGAGAAGTGTGATCCTACTTCCTTCAAGGGGACACAAGCTCAAGATGATCTTCCACCACAAGACCACAAGCTAAAAGGCAAGGACAAGCTTCCAGAGGAGATTGATGCATTTGAAGATGCTCCAAAGGCCTTGGTCAAGTGGGTTCCAAAGACTACATCAAGTTCTACTTGATCAAGTACATCTACAACTCCAAAGATTCCCATCAAGATGATGTGGATCACAAAGAAGAAGAAATAGAGAGTTATTGAGGGTGACTCCGCTAACATACTTCACTCATATTCATTTTGGCAAGTACAAGTGCAAACAACTTCCACATCTTGCACTAGTTCAAGGTCACAAACCCTCTTGTTGGTAAGACAAGTGACGAGGTAACCAAATGCTTTCATTTACATCATCATGTGTGTGCTTCACTCTATGTCTATGGATATCCTTGTTTGTTCCTTGTGGGACTAACCCATGTAGGTATTGAAAGTGCAACACACTCCAATGGATTGCTTCAAATGATCTACGTCAACAATAAACATCCACATCTTCAACATCTACATGAAGTCATCATCGACAAAACCCAAGGTTAGTTCATCCCTCTTAGGGGGATATCACATATAGGGGGAGCTTTACTCTAAGAATTGAGCTAAAGCAACTCTAATGGTGTGAACACAACAATGCTTTAGGTAAAAGTGGTAACCCCACTTGTGCTTAAATGATGAGTATGACCTATGATCAAACATTCTCATTTGACTCCTAAGTCAATATACTCATATATAGATGACCTAGTCATCGCCTATTGCTTGATAGATGCTAGAGTGATTGTGCATGCTTTGCCACATATTTGATTTGCCATTTTATTGTGTGAACATGTTGGTTGCATATTTTTCTCATTCGAGGACATCCATTTGTTGCTTTGATTGTTTGGATCTTCTTCTTTTACCAAATGGATGGACAAGAATGTCTAAGAACTCCCTCTAGCTATCTATGCTTTTATCTTCTCAAACTCTTTTCATGCTACATCACAAAGTTTGATCTAAGTCAAATTCAAACCCTCTGGGTGAGGAGCACTCGGAGTCCCGATTTGTCATAGACTTAAAACTTCCAAAACCTGTATGTGTATTTCGGTCTGACCGATCCATCCACTGCGGTCACACCGAGTTCACTAGGTTGATCAAGTTTTCAATCTCGGTGCAACCGATTAGAACACTTCGGTCTCACCGAGTTGTTCCAGTCGTTCACACCGATAGTGCCAGGATATATATACCGACGGGTCAAATTTTGGAAATTTCTCCAAAACCTCTTCGCCCGTGCGTGTCCTGCTCTGCTGCCTCGAGTCTCCGGATCATCTTCTCGTTGTCAGTGACCTCCCGCTGCCGGTCTTCGCTGCCGTCAACGAAAATCCTCCCCTCCGTTGCTGTTGTAGCGAGCTCATCACCAAGCTAGGGTATGAGCTCAACACTTTGTGCTTTCTTTTAACTCTGATTCCTAGCACAAAGGCAATGCCATGTTTCTTTCCAAGTATGAGATTGATCCATCCACAAAAATCATCCTTTAGATTAGTTTTGATTTGAAAATTTAGGGTTAGGTTTCCGTCGGACTCATCTTGGACCGACCGAAGTGTAGAAATCAGACTCACCGATTCGGCTTAGGCCAGTGCACATGTGATTGTCGGTCTGACCGAAAGTTGCAAATTGGTGTGACCGATATCAGGACTTTGTGAAACCCTAGCAAACTCAGAGTCACCAAACTGTGTCTCGGTCTGACCGATTTCACTAGTTTAGACCCAAAGTTGCTTCGGTGTCACCAAGTTTTACAAATCGGTAGCTCCGAAATGCTTCCCGTAGAAAACTAAAACTAAGTTTTTGACTCATTCTTTTTGCAAAAACTCTGCACTTTGTGATGCTCATCTACTCTATCTCATCTACAACTATTCACAGGGTCAGCTCTCAGTTTGCTGTGTAGAATGTCTAATCAAAGTGATACTCAGAACAAGTAAGAGGAGCAGATGGACTTGAGTGAGGGCACTAGTCACTCTGGAAGCTATGATGAAGGTAGCAGGAGCACACCAAGTAACCTGCCTAAGGCTTAGACTAGGCAGAGGAAAAAGAAAACTTTAGACTCCAAGGATTAAGACTTCGAGATTGAATAAGTCAGCTCAAAGAAGAAGGTGCTAAAGAAGGAATATGCTGATGCTGCTTCTACCAAGCCAGGACAGCACAAGAAGGCACCTGCTAGGACAGTGCCAATGTCTAAGACCAGGGGATCAATTCAAGAGACCATGGTATTCACACTTGACCAAAGAACAAGTGAAGAGGGCAAGAAAAGGGTCAGAAAAACCGCTGCTAGAGTGCTTGGAAATCCATCCATGAGGAGAGACTCTGCTAGTGAGGAGGAAATGGAAGAAGAGGTTGTTGCACAAGCACCTCCTGCTAAGTCACAAAAGCTGATGGGAGATGCCATCAAGTCTGGGGCTGCTCCTTCAAAGCCCAAGACAGCCCCTAAAGCTCCAGCTCAAACCTCCAAGACAACTCCTAAGAGAAGCACCAGGAACATCCCTGCCACAGAAAAGAACAAGCCCCCAATGCCTGAAGTTGAGGAAGAAGATGCTGAAGCCCAAGTGCTTAGGAAGCTCAAACCAAAAATTCCAGACCATGATGACAATCATCCAATGGCTGAGAATATGAAGGAAAGGAAAGATGTAGGTCTCATATTGTGGAGACAAGATGATCCATATGAGTGAGGAGAAGGATAGTTGTGGACTACAAATTCCACACCAAAGAACAACAAGATTTTTATGAAATAGTTCTACTTGACAAGAAACCCATTGTCAGTGACATGAAGTGGGTTGATTGGAAGTACATTGATGAGAATGAAGACCATTTCCCAGGAGTACATGAGAGCTTCAAGCTCAATGGTGTTGACAAATTTGTGGGTCAAAAGATGACCAAATGGAATGATGAGCTCATAATGCAGTTTTACTCTACAGCTCATTTATATCCAGATGGTAAGATAGTGTGGATGACTGAAGGAACAAGGTACTAGTCTACAGTGGATGAGTGGGCAAAACTCATCAAGACACCCAAGGAGTATGAGAAAGACATTGATGTCTATGCTGACAAAAAGAAAGACCACAACTCCATGGCAAACATGTACAAGGAAATACCCAACAAAGCTTTGGAGACTCACAAGCTAGGGTCAGTGTACTACTTGGTGTCTGGTTGGCCACTATGAACACTATATTGAGGCACACCTCGTTACCCACATCAGGAGATCACATGATTATTAGAGGCCATTCCATCAATCTGCTTCAGATGTTTGATTTGCCACAGAAGTTCAAAGTCATGAGTCTGATTGTAGAGAAAATCAAGAGGACAACTGCTGACCAGAAAAGGTCATGTGGGTATGCTCCACACATACAAATGCTGGTCAACTCCAAGATGCCCAAGGGAGTGTACATGTTGGACAAAGAGCATTTGCCTTTGAAGTCTTACTTTGAGGAAAACACCGTTGTCATGACAACTGAGGATCCAACATCCCTAGAAGCTCAAGAGAAAAGACAGAAAGCCAAAGTAGAGAAGGCATCAAAGATGCCTAGTGCTGAAGAAGCTTCAGAAGTATTCCTCAAGTCAAAGAAGGACCAGCTTGGATATCTGATTCAAGCAACCTTGAGAATTGAGAAAGGACTGGCCACCCTGATTCAGAACCTGGAAAGCTCAGAGAGGATCATTGAAACCAAATTCTATGATCTTGACTTGAAGGTTGTCGGCGTTCTGGGAATGGGGGTCCCCAGACTTGCCTGCCTGCGGCCTGCAGCGTGGGTCAGCAAGTGGCCCAGTACGGCCCGTCTTCATCAACCCAAGTTCAAGACCCTCGCGAGGGGCCAAGCCACGCGGGGCGGACGATGCAAGGCCTCCTTAGGGGCGGCCTCGCCAGGCAGGCTCACAAGGAGGCGGAGAGATCAAGGCAAGGGGTACCTCGCGAGGTGCTCATGACGCAAGCCATGACGTTCAAGACCAGGCGGGCGCCAGCCTGCGTAGTGTCCTCGTTTCCTCTTTGGTGCAAAGGGGGAAAGCACAAGCGCGGAGTACCGAGGCATCAGGCAAAGGTTTCCATATCAGTGCAACGAGACCAAGACCAGCAGGACGGCAGGATGGAGGTCACCGTGGATCCCAAGACAGCGTCATCACCAGCACCTTTGGCAGTCGAAGACGACCTTTAGTCAGGATAGCTTGTACTAGTTGTCCCCTTTCAAAATGGCCATTGTTGGCTTCCTTCTCGCTCGATATTTGGGAATAGGACCAGGGCCTCTATAAATAGGGCCAGCCACCACAGTAGAGGGGATCCAATCTGATCCGAACCTAGCTCATCTACACACCATCACAAGAACACCTCTCCTCGCGAGGTTGTTCTTCCTCTGTACTGTTCATCATCAGCCCAAGAGGCAATCCACCACACCACACTCTATATTAGGGTATTACACCACAACGGTGGCCCGAACCAGTATAAACCTCGTGTCTCTTATGTTGTTCATCGTTCTAGCTTAGAATCACGGCGAGGTTGTGGGCGTGTTTCGGTAGGAAGGAGATCTTCGTGCGCACCCCAGAGTTCGAACCTTAAGGGTTTTGCCGGAACCCGATATCCGACATTTGGCGCGCCAGGTAGGGGTGCACCGAAATCTTTTCTCTGCTGACCTGCGTCCCATCGCTTCGTCACATCCATGGCAGACGCTCGCCGAGCTTGCGCCGAGCGCCGGGCTGCTCTCGCCGCCCGCGTCGCCCAGACGGCTCCCTTCGGCGGGCCTCCTCGTCGTTCTCCGTTGCCTGCCGCCAATGCCGCCACCGGCTCGGCGGGGAATGAGCAGCAAGCATCTTCGCTGCACCCCTCGGTGCGGCAGGAAGGCCGCACCACCACTCCATCGCTGACCCCAACTGGTTCGTTGTCTCACGCTCGTCGCGCCCCCAAGGACGTGCAGGCCGCGTTGCTCCTGGCACGTGAGTTCCTGCACTACCACCCTGCCGATGACCTCTACGAAGAATGGCTCGCTCACATCACCGAGCTCGTCAGCGCCGCAGGGGGCTCTCCCGCGCCGTCTCTCTCGCTGCCTCGCCCTCCATCATGCATGGGCGACGCGGCTCAGGGAGCGCCTCCGCCACCTCCTCCCCCAAGAAGGCGCCCTGGCTCCAAGACGCACGACCCCTAGACGTGACCCACCATGTCCGGTGCCTGCGCGGCAAGAAAGAAGCTGCCAAGAAATCCCTCGGCCTCAAGAAGGCGCTCACGTGCTCCCTGCACTAGCACGACAAGACCGCATCCCTACACCAGCACGCCAAGACCCCGTGCTGCCCCTAGCGGCGGCGCGCGAAACCATCAAGAGCATGCCCCGCGTCTGCAAAGGGCTCCAATGGCCACAACAGGTTGCCGCGCCTTCACCACTAAGCTGCGTAGCATCGCCTGGCCCGGCAAGTTCAAGCCGGACCTGCCTCCTTGCTACGACGGTACTGCTGACCCCGTGGAGTTCCTGCAGTTCTATGAGCTAGGCATCAAGGCGGCCAACGGAGATGAAAAGGTCACGGCGAACTGGTTTCCCATGGCGCTCAAGGATGGTGCCCGCATCTGGCTCCTGAACCTGCCTACCAATTCGATCTACTCTTGGGACGAGATGCGTAGCCGCTTCATCGCCAACTTCCAGGGCACTCGCGGGCGCCCCCCGGTCGCGGGTGACCTGCGCCGCATCAAGTAGCAGCCTGGAGAGACCCTGCAGAAATACATCCAGCGCTTCAACAGCGCCCGCCTCAAGATCCTCAAGGTGGACGAGGCTATAATCTCACCTTTTTCTGATGGTGTCCGCAACGTCAAGATGAACGAGCAGCTCGCCATCCACGAGGATCTGTGCACATCCCTGGAGCTGTTCAACCTGACGACCAAGTGCGCAAGAGCTGAGGAAGGACGCCTCTCCCTCCTCGAGCTTCCAGCTGCTGACCCAGAAGAGAAGAAGGCCAGGGCCAAGGACGTGAAGCACAAAGGAGCAGCCGTGCTCGCAGCAGAACTAGACACGAAGCATGGCAGGGACCAGCCGGAGTCGTCCAAGGGCAGCCGATTATGCGCCTACCACAACCTCCACACCCACAACACCAACGAATGCCAGGAGCTCAGGGTCGTTCGAGAAGGACGCTTCGATCGACGCCTGATACATCTCCAACGTATCTATAATTTATGAAGCATTCATGCTATATTATTATCTGTTTTGAATGTTTATGGGATTTATTATACACTTTTATATTATTTTTGGGACTAACCTATTAACCGAAGGCCCAGCCCATATTGTTGTTTTCTTGCCTATTTCAGTATTTTGAAGAAAAGGAATATCACACGGAGTCCAAACGGAATGAAACCTTCGGGAGGGTTATTTTTGGAATGGAAGCGATCGAGGAAACTTGGAGTTGAAGTCAAGGAAGCTTCAAGGTGGCCACGAGGGTGGGGGGCGCCCCCCCTACTGGGCGCGCCCCCCTGTCTCGTGGGTCCCTCGAGACTCCCCCGACCGACTTCTTTCGCCTATATATTCCCACATACCCTAAAACCTTCGAAGCGAACAATAGATCGAGAGTTCCGCCGCCGCAAGCCTCTGTAGCCACCAAAAACCTCTCGGGAGCCTGTTTCGGCACCCTGCCGGAGGGGGGATCCCTCACCGGTGGCCATCTTCATCATCCAGGCGCTCTCCATGACGAGGAGGGAGTAGTTCACCCTCGGGGCTGAGGGTATGTACCAGTAGCTATGTGTTTGATCTCTCTCTCTCGTGTTCTTGACTTCGCACGATCTTGATGTATCGCGAGCTTTGCTATTATAGTTGGATCTAATGATGTTTCTCCCCCTCTACTCTCTTGTAATGGATTGAGTTTTCCCTTTGAAGTTATCTTATCGGATTGAGTCTTTAAGGATTTGAGAACACTTGATGTATGTCTTGTCGTGCTTATCTGTGGTGACAATGGGATATCACGTGATCCACTTGATGCATGTTTTGGTGATCAACTTGCGGGTTCCGCCCATGAACCTATGCATATGGGTTGGCACACGTTTTTGTATTGACTCTCCGGTAGAAACTTTGGGGCACTCTTTGAAGCCCTGTTCAAGAATTCATCCGATTAACCAGTTAACTTGCCGATTAATCCCTACTCATAGGGTCCCCAAGTAGTCGATTACCCGATAAATCATCCGATTAATTTATTAAATGGCCGATTAACTTTCCGATTAGCCTATTAATCCCCTACTCACCAGCCAACCGAGCAGCTACCAGTTAACAATTTCCTCAACAATGCTTTGAAGTACTTTGTGGTGGTTGAATAGATGAATCTGAGATTGTGTGATGCATATAGTATAATCATGCCCACGGATACTTGAGGTGACAATGGAGTATCTAGGTGACATTAGGGTTTTGGTTGGTCTGTGTCTTAAGGTGTTAATCTAGTATGAACTCTATGATAGATTGAACGGAAAGAATAGCTTCATGTTATTTTACTACGGACTCTTGAATAGATGGAACAGAAAGGATAACTTTGAGGTGGCTTAGTACCCTACCATAATCTCTTCGTTTGTTCTCCGCTATTAGTGGCTTTGGAGTGACTCTTTGTTGCATGTTGAGAGATAGTTATATGATCCAAGTATGTTATTATTGTTGAGAGAACTTGCACTAGTGAAAGTATGAACCCTAGGCCTTATTTCCTAGCATTGCAATACCGTTTGTGCTCACTTTTATCATTAGTTACCTTGCTGTTTTTATATTTTCGGATTACAAAAACCTATATCTACCATCCATATTGTACTTGTATCACCATCTCTTTGCCGAACTAGTGTACCTATACAAATTACCATTGTATTGGGTGTGTTGGGGACACAAGAGACTCTTTGTTATTTGGTTGCAGGGTTGCTTGAGAGAGACCATCTTCATCCTACGCCTCCCACGGATTGATAAACCTTAGGTCATCCACTTGAGGGAAATTTCCTACTGTCCTACAAACTTCTGCACTTGGAGGCCCAACAATGTCTACAAGAAGAAGGTTGTGTAGTAGACATCAAGCTCTTTTCTGGCGCCGTTGCCGGGGAGGTGAGTGTTTGAAGGTATATCTTTAGATCTTGCAATCGAATCTTTTTGTTTCTTGTTTTATCACTAGTTTAGTTTATAAAAGAAAACTACAAAAAAATTGGAATTGAGGGTGCCTCATATGCTTCATCTTTTTAATATCTTCCATGAAAATAAGGATTTCGATAATTGTGCTCAATTGCCAGAGGAAGAATGCATTAAAATGTTTGGCACTAAATCTTTGTATGATGATCATGATTGCAATGTTGTTAGTATGAATTCCTTGAATATCCATGATGTTAATGATATGCAAAGCCACAAGCTTGGGGAAGCTATGTTTGATGAAGATGATATTTTTTGTCCCCCAAGTTTTGATGAGCAAATCTATTATGATGAAAGCATGCCTCCTATCTATGATGATTATTGTGATGACTTGTATGCTATTAAGAATAATGATAACCATGAAACTTGTCATCTTGATTTTAGTTTTCCATTGGATTATGCTTCACATGATAGTTCTATGCAAGTAGATCATGGAAAGGATGCTTTATGTGCTTGTTATATTTTTTAATTTATTCATGATGCTACTGAAAATTATTATGAGGGAGGAACATATGCTTGTAGGAATTGCAATAATATCAAGTTTCCTCTCTATGTGCTTAAAATTTGGAAGTTATGCTTGTTTAGCCTTCATATGCTAGCTGATTATTGTTCTCATAAGTTGTTTGCTCACAAAATCCCTATGCATAGGAAGTGGGTTAGACTTAAATGTGCTAGTCATATGCCTCATGATGCTCCCGTTATGTTTCAATTCTTATCTTTTATGTGAGCATCATTGTCATCATCATGCCTAGCTAAAAAGGCATTAAAGAAAAGCGCTTGTTGGGAGGCAACCCAATATTTGTCCTTACTGTTTTTGTGTGTTCACATGATTATGATACTGTAGTAATCATGTTTTATAACTTTTGTTTCAATAAAGTGCCAAGTAAGACCTTTAGGATAGCTTACGGTGATAGTTGTGTTGATCCTGCTGAAAATCAGAAACTTTTGCACCCAGTAAATTAGTTTTGATAATTCACAGAAACGTGATTCTGATCTTATTCTTTTTGATCTGGATTGTAACACAAATTTCTTAGGACTTCCTAATTTGGTAGGAGTTTTGGATTTCCATAAGTATACGTTTGATACATATTACTACAGACTGTTCTGTTTTTGACAGATTCTGTTTTCCATGTGTTGTTTGCTTATTTTGATGAATCTATGAGTAGTATCAGAGGGTATGAACCATAGAGAAATTTGAATACAGTAGATACTACACCAATACGAATTTAGAATGAGTTCATTACGGCACCTAAGTGGTGGTTTTATTTTCTTATACTAACAGAGCTTACAAGTTTTCTGTTGAGTTTTGTGTTGTGAAGTTTTCAAGTTTTGAGTAAAGATTCGATGGACTATGGAATAAGGAGTGGCAAGAGCCTAAGCTTGGGTATGACCAAGGCACCCCAAGGTAATATTCAAGGACAACCAAAAGCCTAAGCTTGGGGATGCCCCGGAAGGCATCCCCTCTTTCGTCTTCGTTCATCGGTAACTTTACTTGGAGCTATATTTTTATTCACCACATGATATGTGTTTTGCTTGGAGCGTCATTTTATTTTGTTATTTTTGCTTACTGTTATTTAGAATAATGTTTTGCATCTATATTTTCAATAAAAATGTCAAGGATAGCCTTTACCATGCTTATTTTGCTAGTATAAATGGTGTTGCTTGAAAACAGAAAGTTTACCGCTGTTGCAAAAATTCCCTAGAAAAGTCAGAGAATGGTATAATGTTGAAACTTTTTTCATATTGAGCTCTGATAAATATTCTACAGCGTAGCATTTTTATCATAATTTTTGGAGTTAGTAAAGTATGATGAATCTTGCATTCTTTACAGATTGTACTGTTTTGACAGATTGATGTTATGTTTGCATTGTTTGCATATGTTTGCTTGTTTAATGATTCTATTTGAGGATAGGAGTATTAAATATGCAGAGAGATTTAGTATACAATGTTGAATAATAATTTTAGTAATTTGTTACAGTAGAAAATGATAAGGTTTTGCATTGGTTTATACTAACTTATCTCACGAGTTCTTGTTGAGTTTTATGTGGATGAAGTTTTTGAGAAATAGAGAAACCATGATATGAGAGGAATTAAGGAGACACAAAAGTTCAAGCTTGGGGATGCCCAAGGCACCCCAAGATAATATTTCAAGAAGTCTCAAGCACCTAAGCTTGGGGATGCCCTGTTAGGCATCCCACCTTTCTTCTTCAACAACTATCGGTTAGTATCGGTTGAGCCTAAGTTTTTGCTTCTTCACATGAGTTGTGCTATCCTTGCTATGTCATTTTATTTTGCTTTGCTTGCTGTTTGAATAAAATACCAAGATCTGAAATTCTTAAATGAGAGAGAGTCTTCACATAGTTACGTAATTATTTAGCTACTCATTGATCTTCACTTATATGTTTTTTGAGTAGTTTGTCATTTACTCGTGTGCTTCACTTATATCCTGTGAGTAAATGGTTGAATGAGTTGAATGTCATAAATCTGAAATTATATATGTTTCATTTGCTTATCCCATGGGGAGTAATGACTTCACATCTAAGAAGTAGATGTTGTAAATTTATTGAAGGTTAGCAAGCATTGTATTGGTCATTTCAACAATTCATGGAAGAATGTTGAAGGAAGAGAGATTTCACATATAAATATACTATCCTAGACATCTTTTATAATTGTGAGCACTCATTAAGTATGACATGCTAAAGAGTTTATGTTGGACAAGGAAGACAACTTAATGGGTTATGTTTTCTCACATCTCAGTTAAAGTATATTGTCATGGATCATATAAACAAGTTGAGCTTACCTTTCCCCCTCATGATAGCCAAATTCCTTGCACCAAGTAGAGATACTACTTGTGCTTCCAAATATCCTTAAACCCAGTTTTTGCCATGAGAGTCCACCATACCTACCTATGGATTGAGTAAGATCCTTCAAGTAAGTTGTCATGTTGCAAGTAATAAAATTTGCTCTCTAAATATGTATGGCTTATTAGTGCGGAGAAAATAAGCTTTATACGATCGTGTGATATGGAAGTAATAAAAGCGACGGGCTGCATAATAAAGGTTCATATCACAAGTGGCAATATAAAGTGATGTTCTTTTGCATTAAGATTTTGTGCATCCAACCCCAAAAGCACATGAAAACCTCTGCTTCCCTCTGCGAAGGGCCTATCTTCTACTTTATGTCTTTTACTTTATGCAAGAGTCAAGGTGATCTTCACCTTTCCCTTTTTCATTTTATCCTTTGGCAAGCACCTCGTGTTGGAAAGATCCTGATATATATATCCAATTGGATGTAAGTTAGCATGAACTATTATTGTTGATATCACTCACAGGTGAATACGTTGGGAGGTAACACTATAAGCCCCTATCTTTCTCAGTGTCCGATTAAAACTCCATAACCATAAGTATTGCGTGAGTGTTAGCAATTGTAGAAGACTATATGATAGTTGAGTATGTGGAGTTTGCTAAATTAAAGCTCTGACATAGAACCTTCCTGAAAATAAGATGAATTGCAGTTGTTTGATGACTGAGAATGAAATTTGCTAGTTTTCAAGAAAGTTTATGATCCATGCTTTAACATGTGAACAGTTTGTTACTTGATCTTGAGAAGTTTTATGAGATGAACTACTGTTATGACATATAATCATGCTAGAAAAGGTGATTGAAATTATCATTGATCAAACTTGTGCACCTGCTAGCATTCACACTTCATAAATTCTTTCTTTTATCATTTACCTACTCGAGGACGAGCAGGAATTAAGCTTGGGGATGCTGATACGTCTCCAACATATTTATAATTTATGAAGCATTCATGATATATTATTATCTGTTTTGAATGTTTATGGGCTTTATTATACACTTTTATATTATTTTTGGGACTAACCTATTAACCGGAGGCCCAACCCACATTGTTGTTTTCTTGCCTATTTCAGTATTTCGAAGAAAAGGAATATCAAACGGAGTCCAAACAGAATGAAACCTTCGGGGGCGTTATTTTTGGAACGGAAGCGATCCAGGAGACTTGGAGTTGAAGTCAAGGAAGCTTCGAGGTGGCCACGAGGGTGGGGGGCGCCCCCTACTGGGCGCGCCCCCCTGTCTCGTGGGTCCCTCGAGACTCCCCCGACCGACTTCTTTCTCCTATATATTCCCATATACCCTAAAACCTTCGAAGCGAACACTAGATCAGGAGTTCCGCCGCCGCAAGCCTCTATAGCCACCAAAAACCTCTCGGGAGCCCGTTCCGGCACCCTTCCAGAGGGGGGATCCCTCACCGGTGGCCATCTTCATCATCCCGACACTCTCCATGACGAGAGGGAGTAGTTCACCCTCGGGCTGAGGGTATGTACCAGTAGCTATGTGTTTGATCTCAATCTCTCTCTCGTGTTCTTGACTTCGCACGATCTTGATGTATCGCGAGCTTTGCTATTATAGTTGGATCTTATGATGTTTCTCCCCCTCTACTCTCTTGTAATGGATTGAGTTTTCCCTTTGAAGTTATCTTATCGGATTGAGTCTTTAAGGTTTTGAGAACACTTGATGTATGTCTTGTCATGCCTATCTGTGGTGACAATGGGATATCACGTGATCCACTTGATGTATGTTTTGGTGATAAACTTGCGGGTTCCACCCATGAACCTAAGCATAGGGGTTGGCACACGTTTTCATCTTGACTCTCCGGTAGAAACTTTGGGGCACTCTTTGAAGTACTTTGTGTTGGTTGAATAGATGAATCTGAGATTGTGTGATGCATATAGTATAATCGTGACCACGGATGCTTGAGGTGACAATGGAGTATCTAGGTGACATTAGGGTTTTGGTTGGTTTGTGTCTTAAGGTGTTATTCTAGTATGAACTCTATGATAGATTGAATGGAAAGAATAGCTTCATGTTATTTTACTACGGACTCTTGAATAGATGGAACAGAAAGGATAACTTTGCGGTGGTTTCGTACCCCACCATAATCTCTTCGTTTGTTCTCCGCTATTAGTGGCTTTGGAGTGACTCTTTGTTGCATGTTGAGGGATAGTTATATGATCCAAGTATGTTATTATTGTTGAGAGAACTTGCACTAGTGAAAGTATGGACCCTAGGCCTTGTTTCCTAGCATTGCAATACCGTTTGTGCTCACTTTTATCATTAGTAGTAGTAGTAGATGCAGACAGGAGTCGGTCTACTTGTCGCAGATGTGATGCCTATATACATGATCATGCCTAGATAATCTCATAATTATTCGCGTTTCTATCAATTGCTCGACAGTAATTTGTTCACCAACCGTAATACTTATGCTATCTTGAGAGAAGCCACTAGTGAAACCTATGGCCCCCAGGTCTATCTCTTATCATATAAGCTTTCCATATACTTTTATTTGCATCTTTACTTTTCCAATCTATATCATAAAATACGAAAAATATATTTATCGTATCATACTATCTCTATCAGATCTCACTTTCGCAAGTGGTCGTGAAGGGATTGACAACCCCTTTATTGCGTTGGTTGCGAGTTCTTTGTTTGTTTGTGTAGGTGCGTGGGACTTTTGAGGAGCCTCCTACTGGATTGATACCTTGGTTCTCAAAAACTGAGGGAAATACTTACGCTACTATTGCTGCATCACCCTTTCCTCTTCAAGGAAAACCAACGCAAGCTCAAGACGTAGCAAGAAGGATTTCTGGCGCCATTGCCGGGGAGGTCTTCACTCAAGTCAAGACATACCAACTACCCATCACAAACTCATCTCCCTCTCATTTACATTATTTGCCATTTGCCTCTCATTTTCCTCTCCCCCACTTCACCCTTGTCGTTTTATTTGCCCTCTCTTTCCCAATCTCCTCTCTCTCTTTCGTTTGCCTCTTTCTATTTGCTTGTGTGTTGGATTACTTGTCGCCATGGCGCAAGATAATACCAAATTGTGTGATTTTTCCAATACCAATAATAATGATTTCCTTAGTACTCTGATTGCTCCTCTTAATGATGTTGAGTCTTGTGAAATCAATACTGCTTTGCTGAATCTTGTTATGAAAGATCAATTCGCCGGCCTTCCTAGTGAAGATGCCGCTACCCATCTAAACAACTTTGTTGATTTGTGTGATATGCAAAAGAAGAAAGATACGAATAATGATATTGTTAAATTGAAGTTATTTCCATTTTCACTTAGAGATCGTGCTAAAGTTTGGTTTTTGTCTTTAAAAATAGTACTGATTCTTGGAATAAGTGCAAAGATGCTTTTATCTCTAAGTATTTTCCTCCCGCTAAGATCATCACTCTTAGGAACGATATTATGAATTTTAAACAACTAAATCATGATCATGTTGCCCAATCTTGGGAAACAATGAAATTGATGATTCGCAATTGCCCTACTCATGGTTTGAACTTATGGATGATCATACAAAATCTTTATGCCGGTTTGAACTTTGCTTCTAGAAATCTTTTAGATTCGGCCGCGGGAGGCACGTTTATGGAAATCACGTTAGGAGATGCTACAAAACTTCTTGATAATATTATGGCTAATTATTCTCAATGGCACATCGAAAGATCTTCTAGTAAAAAAGTGCATGCTATAGAAGAAATTAATGTTTTGAGTGGAAAGATGGATAAACTTATGAAACTGTTTGCTACTGAGAATGCTCCTATAGATCCCAATGATATGCCTTTGTCTACTTTGATTGAGAATAATAATGAATTTATGGATGTGAATTTTGTTGGTAGGAATAGTTTTAGAAACAATGCTTATAGAGGAGACTTTAATCCTAGACCGTTCCCTAGTAATTCCTCTAATAATTATGGAAATTCCTACAATAATTCTTATGGTAATTTCAATAAGATGCCCTCTGATTTTGAGAATAGTGTGAAAGAATTTATGATCTCTCAAAAGAATTTTAATGCCTTGCTTGAAGAAAAATTGCTCAAAGGTGATGATTTTGCTAGGAACGTTGATAGACTATCGCTTGATGTTGATTCTCTTAAACTTAGATCTATTCCTCCTAAGCATGATATCAATGAGTCTCTCAAATCCATGAGAATTTCCATTGATGAGTGCAAGGAAAGAACCGCTAGATTGCGTGCTAAGAAAGATTGCTTTGTAAAGGCGTGTTCTTCTAGTTTCCGTGAAAATAATGATGAAGATCTTAAAGTTATATATGTGTACCCTATTAGATCTTTGTTTTGCAATATGAATCTTAATAATAATGGGACTGGAGATGAGTCAACTTTAGTTATAAGGCGTCCCAATAATTCGGAGTTTTTAGATCTTGATGCTAAATTTGGTAAAAGTGGGATTGGAGAGGTCATGACTTTAAATAGAATTGAACCCACTACCTCGGATTTCAAGGAATTTGATTATGATAATTGTTCTTTAGAAGGTTGTATTTCCTTGTTGCAATCCGTTGTTAATTCTCCTCGTGCTTATAGTCAAAATAAAGCTTTTACCAAACATATCGTTGATGCCTTGATGCAATCTTATCATGAAAAACTTAATTTGGAAGTTTCTATACCTATAAAACTTAATGATGAGTGGGAACCTACTATAAATATTAAAATTAAAGATCATGAGTGTTATGCTTTGTCTGTTTGGGTGCTAGTGTTTCCACGATTCCAAAAACTTTATGTGATATTCTAGGTTTCCATGATCTTGATGATTGCTCTTTAAATTTGCACCTTGTGCATTACACCATTAAAAAGCCAATGGAAGGATCAATGATGTTCTCATTGTTGCAAATAGAAATTTGGTGCCCGTAGATTTTATTGTTCTTGATAGAGATTTCAATCTTTCTTGCCCTATTATTCTTGGTAGGCCTTTCCTTAGAACGATTGGCGTGAAATTTGATATGAAGGAAGGGAATATTATATTCCAATTTCCATTAAGGAAAGGCATGGAGCACTTTCCAAGAAATAAAATTAAATTACCTTATGAATCTATCATGCGAGCTACTTATGAATTGAGTGCCAAAGATGGCACTACTTAGATCTATCTTCGCTTTTATGCCTAGCTAGGGGCGTTAAACGATAGCGCTAGTTGGGAGGCAACCCAATTTTATTTATGTTTTTTGTTTTTGTTTCTGTTTAGTAATAAAATTTGCATCTACCTTCTGTTTACATGTGTTTTTTATGTTTTAATTAGTGTTTGTGCCAAGTAGAACCTATAGGATAACCTATGATGATAGTTAATTTGATTCTGCTGAAAAACAGAAACTTTGCACGCACGAAATAAGTTTTGTTAAATCACACAAACGTGCTTTTGCATTGATTATTTTTGCTGTAGATCAATAGATAAATATTCCAGGACTTCCTATTTTGGTAGGATTTTTAGAGTTCAGAAGTTTGCGTTAGTTACAGATTGCTACAGACTTTTCTGTTTTTGACAGATTCTACTTTTCGTGTGTTGTTTGCTTATTTCGATGCATCTATGGCTAGTATTAAGTGGTATGAACCATAGATAACTTGGAATACAGTAGGTTTAACACCAATATAAATAAATAATGAGTTCATTATAGTACCTTATGTGGTGGTTTTGTTTTCTTTCACTAACGGAGCTTATAAGATTTCCTGTTGAGTTTTGTGTTGTGAAGTTTTCAAGTTTTGGGTAAAGATTTGATGACTATGGAATAAGGACTAGCAAAAGCCTAAGCTTGGTGATGCCCATGGCACCCCAAGATATTCAAGAGTAGCCAAAAGCCTAAGCTTGGGGATGCCTTCCGGGGGCATCCCCTCTTTCGTCTTCGTTCATTAGGTAACTTTACTTGGAGCTATATGATATGTGTTTTGCTTGGAGCGTCTTGTATGATATTAGTCTTTGCTTTTTAGTTTTCCACAATCATCCTTGCTCTACACACCTTTTGGGAGAAGCCCACTTGATTGAAATTTATTAGAATACTATATGTGCTTCACTTATATCTTTTGAGCTTGATAGTTTTCGCTCTAGTGCTTCACTTATATCTTTTAGAGCATGGCAGTGGCTTAATTTTGTAGAAATTGCTAGTCTCTCATGCTTCACTTATATTATTTTGAGAGTCTCTTAGAACATCATGGTATTTGCTATGGTTATAAAATTGGTCCTAGAATGGTAGGCATCCAAGTTGGGTATAATAAAAACTATCGTAGAAAGTGAATTGGATGTTATGATCAATTTGATACTTGATAATTGTTTTGAGATATGGAGGTAGTGATATTAAAAGTCATGCTAGTTGGGTGATTATGAATTTAAAGAATGCTTGTGTTGGAGTTTGTAATTTCCGAAGTGTGGCACCCCGGCTCAGAGCGACCGGCTTACCTTGCATTGCCAGCCCAGTGACCTTGTCTTCTGGCAACACACAACAACTTGGTACAGAAAAACAACCGCTTTATTCATGCTAGCGGAGCATAGTTTATATTACAACAGATAGCGAGGCCAAGAGGCACACACGGTGCGGCTGAACAATATGTACATTATTTAGTGAACATAAAGGGGCCTCGATCATGACAACTACGTGGCATCGGAACAACATCGTAGCGGAACTCCATAGCACGGGGACACCAATGTGGACACGATCTAGACTCGAACAACATTCCTTTACAACGAGACTTTCCTGAAAGCTGGCATGACATGCCAGGTCAGTACATTGAATGTACTTGCAATCTCACAACAAGCATAAACATAATGACAAACAATATCATGATATTTAACCATTTAACAACAATGCAACAATATATCCAACATGCTGTGAATATGCTCAACTGGTACTCGTCCCATGGACTGGCTTACCGAACATGATCATTTCCAGACCACAAACGTGATGATCTCAAAAACCAACTCGTGATCCTTACGGCGATCACAACCAGACCAATACATGGCCCGTGATCCTTACGGCGATCACAACCCGACCAATACATGGCCCGTGATCCTTACGACGATCACAACCCGACCAATACATGGCCCGACTCAACACGATGGCCTCACTGCCATCCTCAGTGCAAACTTAGTGTGCATATTTATTAAGTTTTTACCGATGGTGTACCCTACTTTCGAGCGTGTCCGCAACCGTGGACTCGGCTATCCATAGATTAATACACTCTGCAGAGGTTAGTACGTACACTGTACCCACACTACGGAACCCATGGCCTCGCACTCCCATTCGGGTGGGCCAACGGCATTCCGACAAAACCGCTTCATTGTCATGACACTCTCTCGGCCACTCCGACTCAGTCCCCATCGAGCTAGTCCTGGGTGGCCCCGTGTCTACCTCCAGACACCTCGACCACCGTCGTGGCCACGATCCACTCTGGGACCCGGTACCAAAACTTAACTTAACAACGGGCTCACAAGGTTATGCCTTCTTACCGGGCCAGGGTACAGCATGCACATAACCTTCCCTAGATGGAGGCACCGACCAGAGGCACGACAATGAAACACATTAAGGCCATCCCATACTGGCAAATGTGGTTGCACTGGGAAAAACTCGTTTCAACGGCACCATGACCCGGTCAACAACATATTCACGTTGAGTTACTTATCAGGTTCAACTTAAAGTGAAAATAACTGGTGTCATAATGCCATGCTATGCATCACTAACACATGCATCACATAACCATGAAAATAACTAAATCAACCACGCTCCCACGGAGCCATCATCAACTCAGGATACTTCTCTGGTTAAGATCAAACCTCACTTAAACCAGAATCATTTCTAGCAATCTCATCATTTTTCATCATGCAAGAATAATAATTAAACTGGTTATTAACCTCCATGACCATATCATTTATTCATTACTCATAACTAAGTTCTTGTTAGCTTATCAACAAGATTCACTTCAAACTTTCTGTAAATCAAGCATTTTAACATAACAAGCATCTAACAAACTATAATTATCATATAAATAATTTAAATGCATGAATAATCATAAGTTCAAGTAGGAAAATCACAAATATTGAAGTGGCACTATGAAAATGTTGTTGTGGCTTGCCTTAGTGCGATGAGGTTCACAAATCTCCTAGTGATCCTCAAGACAAGCTTGCTCTTCTGAAAATAAATAAAACCACAAAAAGAAAACATCAAGAAACCTTCTGAAAATTACCAGAAAATCTAGACAGCAAGGAAAAATCCCATCTTTTGGGTGTTGTTAGATTTTTGGACAAATAACACAATGCAAAAAGAATCAATGCATTTGGACTTATAGATAAAAAGTTATGGATGTTTGAAGCTTCCTGGATTTAAATGAATTTGAAATAAAAATAAACAAACTGGGGTGGGGGTGACGTCGAAGGCGTAAACGCCCAGGGCGCCACCACTCATACCACTTCGCGCGCGTAATGAGTGGCTGACTAGCGGGCCCCGCTAGTCAGGCCAGAAGGAGGGGAGAGGAAACAGAGGGAGGCGGCGCTTCGCCGGAGCACACGCCGGCAACGAGGGTTCTTGGGGTCAAACAAGAGGGGGGGATCGAAGGAGAAGAAGGTTGCGCACCTGCCCATACCTGTAGAGTGGCTATAGGTGACGGGACAGTGTCGGAATCGTCCTCTCCAACGGAGGCAGAGGGCGGAGGTCACCGGAGACGAAGACGACGACGGCTCGAGGCGGCTCCAGGGGATCCAGCGGGGTGGAGCGGCCTCACCGAAGAGTGGCGGAGGCCCTGGCAGGGTCGCCCTGGCCTGGGAGGGGCTGGAGCTGCGATGACGATCCGAAGGGGATCACCGGCGAGCTCGAGCTTCGGGACGGCAGCCTGCGGCCTGCCTGGCCGGGCTGCGGCTTCTACAAGTTTGTGGAGGGTGTGGGAGTAGTTGCGGGTGCTCCAAGAGGCCGGGGGTGGTGGCATTTATAGGCGGGCGGCAAGGAGGGTTCGGGCTCCGCCGGAGGACACCTGTCCACGGCGCCCGGCGACGAACGGCGCCAGAGAGATGGGGAAGACGACGGAGGTCATGCAAGTACTATTTGCAGGCACGGACGAGCATAGGAGCGAGGGGGAAAGCGACGAGCATAGTGCGTCGTGCACTGTATTGTTGGCCGAACCGTCCTCGTGCTCACTGTGGCGAGCTCTGGCGTCGGCGAGCGCCAGGGAGAGTTAAGGGGTGGAGACGAGGATGGTGGCGAGGTGTGGCATGCTTGGGCCGGCTGGGCAGCGAGCATGCACTCAACAAAGCGCTAGGCGGCACGCAGGGTGTATGTTTTGCATGCTAGCACGCTCGGACGAACACGGTCACCGCGTGAACCGTGACATCAGGCCACCCTAAGCGCTAACCATGATGTGTGGCGTGTAGTCCTTAGTAAATTGAAGTTTTACCACGGTTTGGCTTGGATCCAGGTGCAGTAGAAATGGATTTGTACTGCTGGCAAGTTTCTGAACAGTAACTTTGGAGATTTACTGTGGTCAAACCACTGGGAGTTAAGGGCTAAGCTTTGGGGGTTTACTTACACTTACTAAGGTAAATAGGCACAAGAAAAACCAGCTACAATGGAGCTAGTAAAAAGGTAGTTGTCGTAGAAACTACCATTTCTATCCAGAAATGAATTTATTTTCTGTAGCCAAAATATTCCAAAGAGTTATGAAATATTTTTGCTCAGAAAGGTGCCCTAGGGTCCAAAGAATAATTGGGATTTTTCTCGGGATTTTTGGGGCAAGAAAAATTAGGGTTGCTTTGGAGCACAAAGGGCTAACTAGGGTTTTGGAGGGCAAAATGAATATTTTTCATTTAAGAAAAATATTCCAAGCAATATTTTGAGATGATCCTGAGGTGGAATGATGGTTTTGAGGAGGAGAGGGAGCACTTGGGTGAAAATCAAGGGGTACCCAAGTGGTTAAGTCCAAATGAAATGATTCAAAAACTCCAAATTCAAAACCAACTCAACTAAAAACCAGGCAAAGAAAAGAGGGCAAAAACCAGACTGTCACAAACCTCCCCCACTTAGAATGAATCTTGTCCTCGAGATTCGGTTGCTTGGGAAAACCATTCCGGATAACATGCCCTAAGAAATTCTTCTGATTCCCATGTTGATTCTGACTCGGTATGATGCTTCCATTGGACTTTGTAAAACTTTCGTGCTTTACTGCGAGTGACTCTTCCCATTTGATCCAAAAATTTCACCGGCCTCTCTTCATAGGTTAAGTCCTTTGCCAGCTCTATCTCTGTCAGATCGGTCTTTTTCTCGGGTGGAGATATGCACCGTCGCAATTGTGAAACGTGGAACACGTTGTGCACATCTGATAATTCAGGGGGCAACTCCAACTGATATGCCACAGCACCCACTCATGTCATAACGGGAAATGGACCAATAAATCTGGGTGCCAATTTTCCATGGGTTTGAAACCTCTTGATACCTTTCATAGGTGTGACTCGAAGATAGACATGTTCTCCGGGTTCAAAGCTGATCTGTCGGTGTTTTGCATCGTAATAACTTTTCTGTCGCGATTTGGCCAATTGCAAACTGTCTCGGATCTCCTTGAGTTGTTTTTCGGCTTCCAGCATGAGATCCATTCTGAAAATATGGCTATCTCTGGTTTGAGACCAATTTAAGGGAGTGCGGCACTTACGGCCATACAAAGCTTCATATCGTTACATCTTTAAACTGGTCTGGGAGCTATTGTTATACGAGAACTCGGCGTACGGCAAGCAATCTTCCCATTTTGGGCCTTGGGCCAAAGTACATGCTTGGAGCATATCTTCGAGTATTTGATTTACCTGTTCTGTCTGTCCATCCATCTGAGGATGATAAGCGGTACTGTATTTCAATTCCGTTCCTAGGGCTTGATGGAGACAGGACCAAAAAGCGGAGGTGAAAAGTGAACCTCGGTCAGAAGTGATGGTTCGGGGAACTCCATGCAGACTAACTATTCTGGATACATACAGATGTGCAAGCTCATCTGCTCGGTATGAGGTTCTGATTGGGAGGAGGTGGGATACCTTGGTCAATGTATCCACTATGACCCAGATCGCATCATTGCCTCGTCGGGTCTTAGGTAGTCATGTGATGAAGTCCATACAGACATCATCCCATTTCCATTGTGACACTGGCAGCGGTTGGAGAAGTTCGGCTGGCTTCTGATGTTCTGCCTTTACTTTGTTGCATATGTCAAAACAGGCCACGAAATAAGCAATGTCTTTCTTCATTCCATCCCACCAGAATATTTGTCGAAGGTCTTCGTACATTTTTGTACCTCCAGGGTGAATTGAATACGAGGATTCGTGGGCTTCTGACATGATCTTCCGCTTCAAATCTGCCTGATTAGGCACACAAATCCTTCCCCTGAATCGGAGGGTACCGCACTGATCCTTCGAGAAATCGGAAAGCTTGACACGTTTCTGCAGATCGGCATCGCCTGACTGGGCTTTGTGGATTTCTTCCTCAAGAGTAGGGGTAAATTTCAGAATATTGGCAAGGCCAGCCTCAACCATGACCGGGTTGAGCTGAGCAATCTCTTCTTAAAGTTAGGGAGGCAAAGATTCCAATATGACATTTAAACTGACGAGCTTTCGACTGAGTGCATCGGCAACCACGTTGGCCTTACCCGGATGGTAATTTATTCCAAGGTCATAATCCTTGACCAACTCAAGCCATCTTCATTGACGGAGATTTAAATCCGGCTGAGTAAATATATATTTGAGGCTTTTGTGATTGGTAAAAATTTGGCACATTTTTCTGATGAGGTAGTGTCTCCAAATTTTTAAAGCATGAACTACCACGGCCATTCCCAAATCATGAGTGGGGTAATTCCCTTCGTGGGGTCGTAGCTGCCGTGAGGCATAGGCTACTACCTTGCCATCTTGCATAAGTACGCATCCTAGTGCTTGCCTGGAAGCGTCACAATACACATCAAAGCTGCGGTATATATCTGGAAGTGTTAATATTGGTGCAGTTGTCAAGCGTTTCTTTAACTCAGTGAAACTTTTCTCACAGTCCATAGTCCATTCAAACTTCTTATCCTTTTTGAGCAGCTCTGTCATGGGTTTAGCAATCTTGGAGAACCCTTCAATGAAACGGCGGTAGTATCCGGCTAATCCAAGAAAACTCCGGATCTGAGATACGGTTGCGGGTGGCAACCAGTCGAGCACATCTTTTACCTTGCTTGGGTCCATGGCTATACCCTCAGCGGATAGCACATGCCCAAGGAATTCAACTTGCTTGAGCCAAAACTCACATTTACTGAATTTGGCATATAACTGATGCTCACGGAGTCGTTGTAACACTGCTCGGAGGTGTTCCTTATGCTCTTCTTCACTTCTTGAGTAAATGAGTATATCATCAATGAAGACGGCCACGAACTTATCGAGGAAGTCCGTGAATACTTTATTCATCATGTGCATGAAGAAGGCGGGGGCGTTGGTGAGGCCAAAAGACATGACTGTATATTCATAGAGACCATAGCGAGTGGTGAATGCGGTCTTGGGAATATCCTCCTTTTTAATTTTGAGCTGATAATATCCAGTCCGTAAATTGGTCTTGGAGAACACCTTGGCTCCACTGAGCTGATCAAACAAATCATCAATTCTTGGTAGAGGGTATTTGTTTTTGATTGTGACATCATTCAACTATCGGTAATCCACACACATGCGGAGGCTGCCATCTTTCTTGTCCACGAAAATAGCTGGTGATCCCCATGGTGAGGTACTGGGGCGGATATACCCTTTTTGGAGCATTTCATCAAGTTGTTTCTTTAGCTCCACTAATTCTGATGATGGCATTCGATAATATTTCTTGTGTATTGGTGTGGTTCCGGGCACAGGATCTATTGCAAACTCAAGCTCTCGATCAGGTGGCATGCCTCGCAGTTCTTCTGCGAATACATCAGGAAACTCGCTGACCATCGGAATTAATTCCATTTCAGCCATTGCTGTGAAGACCATATCCTTGGAGGGTATGCTCCTACGAGCAATAAATTTTGTAGTTTGTCCCTCTTGGCTGGTCAAGTTGACTTCTTGGGTTGCACAATTTATGCACACTTGGTACTGAGTCAGCCAATTCATACCCAAGATAACATCCAACTTATCAGACTCAATAAGTATCAAAGGGGTTGGAAAACGGACTCCGTTGATATTGACTTCCAAATTGCGGCAGACTAGATTGCTTCTGATTAGAGATCCCGGGGTTTGTGCCAGCATATTCTTGCCCAAAAGCGAACAAGGAAATTTGTTTTGGGCAAAAAAACTCTGAGAAATAAAAGAGTGGGAAGCCCCAGAGTCAAATAAAATTACTGCAGGTATGTTATTAACAGGGAACATACCAATGACAACTTCGGGATTCTCTTGGGCTTCGTCGATGGAAATGTGATGAACGTATCCCGTGATGTCGTGCTGATTTGGGCATGCCTCTAGATAATGGACTTGTGGCTTGAATGTAGCATCGGTCTGGTTTTTCTTGGGACACTGTTTGGCATAATGTCCGGTTTGTCCACAACTATAACAAGAATTGTTGCGCAGGCAATTCTCCAGAACTGGGTTGAGCACGTCATTCTTGACTTGGGTGGTGGCCTTGTTAACATTTTGTTGCCAATTGGGCTTGTACGCTACCTGAGTCGGCTGCCAGGTACGAGCCTTCTGCACTGGTTGCATTTCCTTTCTTGGCTCAAACTTGCACTTGTGATCATTATTGACGGGCTTAGTGTCTGATACAAGCTTGTGTTCCCTTTCAGTAATAAAAGCCTTGTTTACCAGAGTTTGGAAGTCTGGGAAATCGAACATACTGAGAGCACAACGGAGTTGCGGGTTTAATCCACCAAGGAACCTGTCCATCTTTCTTTCCTTAGTGGCCATGTCATATTGAGAGCAACGTGACAGGTGATTGAATTTCTGCAAATATTCTCCCACAGACTGACTTCCTTGGAGGAGCGCGAGAAATTCACGCTGCTTAGTCTTCAAAATTCCCGTAGGGATGTGATATTTCTGGAATCACTCCTTGAATCTTGACCAGGTAATTTCTTCATCAGCAGTCCCCATGGCTTTTTCATTTTCCCACCATATAGCAGCAGCGCCTTCAAGATAATGTGTTACAAATGGAACCTTATCCCCTTCATTAGTGCGAGCAACCTCAAGCTTCTTTTCCATAGTTCTCAGCCAATCATCTACATCCAAGGGATCAGTGGCCTAACTGAAACTGGGAGGCTTAGTCCTTTGAAAATCAGATAACTTGGAGTGATGGCCGGGATGATTTCCATTCTGTCCAACCATAGCTTGAATACTTCTGAATATTTCCATCAGATCATTATTTCGTCTTTCCTCGAACATACGCATAATTTGCTCGGTGGAGGGCGGATTTGGCAGTGGAGGCGGTGGTGGAACGTACGGCTCGGGTGATTGTCCTGCCTGTCGTGCGGAACGCCGAACAAGAGAACCCTCATGAACATTGCTACTGCAGCCTCCCCGCGTCATCCTAATATGATTTTCCCCACGTCAACTCAACCGAGATGAGAAGCATCCAAAAATAAACTGGGGAGAAACCAGCAACAAAAATCCGAGTAAAACCGAAATGGCGAAGAAAATACGGCGAATAAAATAAAGTCCAACATAATTATACATAGACTCATACATGAAAGATAACAACATGCCAGGTCCAACTACCCTCATACATGAAATGAAACATCATGACTCATAGGACTACACCCATACTCCATCCTGACGACTGCGAATACTCGGAACCTCTACTGCTCTGGTGGTGCTGCGGGGTCCCCTCCTGAAGCGGACTCGGATCCTGAACTGACGGGGTTAACTGAGACCTCCAAGTTAAAAGTGACACGACGACGCTGCCTCGAGGGCTCTCCCTCTGGGGCAGGTGGAGGGTGAATCATCGGGGCTACAGGAGTGGCAAGGAGTGAAACCCACTCAGCAGGAGCACTAAGTGGACTCACAGTCGCGGTGCCCGAGCTACTAGGATGAGTAATCAGGGAAACATGGGATCTAGAACTGGCAGGAATATAGGGAGTAAATCCTACAGATGGTGGAGTAGTGACTGAGCTAGCAGAGACTAAAGCAGAGGCTAAAGCAGTATGGGCACTACTCAGCTCATGAGCCAGCTCGTAGATCAAAAGATAGTTAGCAGTGATGTAGCGAGAAAGGTGGCTAGCTACACTATCAGACTCCGGATCAATGATAGGGAAACAGACACGACCATTATCGTGGAGAGAAGGATAGTAATGGAAACCTAGGTGGTTCTACATCCGGACCTCATTGTAGCGGAGCTCAACAAGTACCTCGAATGCAGCAAACTGGACAGCCTGAGAAGCGGTAGAAGCGTAGCCGCTTCGAGAGGTACGAGTGTAAGAGCTGGAGTCAAAACTGGTGCACAGAGTAACCACGGCGTGATACTCATACACTGAGTCAGCTAGGCGCTCCCGGTACACAAGATAAACTGGATCGTCACCATGAGGGTACAGCCGATGCCACACGTTACAAAAAAGATGCGGCGACGTGTACGGCATCAGCTGCAACTGGCACGGATACATCACCGGGGCCATCTACACTCACAACCATTAGCAAATTAGCATAAAAAGAAAATCAGTGCATGCAATGCAACAACCAACTACAAATGTTACTGGCACTCAGCTACAACTCGTATCTAACGTCCAGTTAACTCGGCTTAGTCTAGCATGGCCTACAGTCAGCGCGGCTCTGATACCAAGCGTTGTGGTACCCCGGCTCAGAGCGACCGGTTTACCTTGCATTGCCAGCCCAGAGACCTTGTCTTCTGGCAACACACAACAACTTGGTACAGAAAAACAACCGCTTTATTCATGCTAGCGGAGCATAGTTTATATTACAACAGATAGCAAGGCCAAGCGGCACACACGGTGCGGCTGAACAACATGTACATTATTTAGTGAACATAAAGGGGCCTCGATCATGACAACTACGCGGCAGCGGAACAATGTCGTAGCGGAACTCCATAGCATGAGGACACCGATGTGGACAAGATCTAGAATCGAACAACATTCCTTTCCAACGAGACTTTCCTGAAATCTGGCATGACACGCCAGGTCAGTACATTGAATGTACTTGCAAGCTTCTTGCAAGCTCACAAGAAGCATAAACATAATGACAAACAATATCATGATATTTAACCTTTTAACAACAATGCAACAATATATCCAACATGCTGTGAATATGCTCAACTGGTACTCGTCCCATGGACTGGTTTACCGAACGTGATCATTTCCAGACCACAAACGTGATGATCTCAAAAACAAACTTGTGATCCTTACGGTGATCACAACCTGACCAATACATGGCCCGTGATCCTTACGGCGATCACAACCCGACCAATACATGGCCCGTGATCCTTACGGCGATCACAACCCGACCAATACATGGCCCGACTCAACATGATGGCCTCACTGCCATCCTCAGTGCAAACTTAGTGTGCATATTTATTAAGTGTTGACCCATGGTGTACCCTACTTTCGAGCGTGTCCGTAACCGTGGACTCGGCTATCGATAGATTAATACACTCTGCAGAGGTTAGTACACTTTACCCACATACGGAATCCATGGCCTTGCACTCCCATTCGGGTGGACCAACGACATTCCAACGAAACCACTTCATTGTCATGACACTCTCTCGGCCACTCCGACTCAGTCCCCATCGGGCTAGTCCTAGGTGGCCCCGTGTCTACCTCTAGACACCTCGACCACCATCCTGGCCACGATCCACTCTGGGACCCGGTACCAAAACTTAACTTAACAACGGGCTCACAAGGTTATGCCTGCTTACCGGGCCACGATACAGCACGCCCATAACCTTCCCTAGATGGAGGCACCGACCAGAGGCACGACAATGAAACGCATTAAGGCCGTCCCATACCAGAAAATGTCGTTGCACTAGGAAAAACTCATTTCAGCGGCACCATGACCCGGTCAACAACATATTCATGTTGAGTTACTTATCATGTTCAACTTAAAGTGAAAATAACCGGTGTCATAATGCCATGATATGCATCACTAACACATGCATCACATAACCATGAAAATAACTAAATCAACCACGCTCCCACGGAGCCATCATCAACTCAAGATACTTCTCTGGTTAAGATCAAACCTCACTTAAACCAGAATCATTTCTAGCAATCTCATCATTTTTCATCATGCAAGAATAATAATTAAACTGATTATTAACCTCCATGACCATATCATTTATTCATTACTCATAACTAAGTTCTTGTTAGCTTATCAACAAGATTTACTTCAAACTTTCTGTAAATCAAGCATTTTAACATGACAAGCATCTAACAGACTATAATTAAAATATAAATAATTTAAATGCATGAATAATCATAAGTTCAAGTAGGAAAATCACAAATATTGAAGTGGCACTATGAAAATGTTGTTTTGGCTTGCCTTAGTGCTGATGAGGTTCACAAATCTCCTGGTGATCCTCAAGACAAGCTTGCTCTTCTGAAAATAAATAAAACCACAAAAAGAAAACATCAAGAAACCTTCTGAAAATTACCAAAAAATCTAGACAGCAAGGAAAAATCCCATCTTTTGGGTGCTGTTAGATTTTTGGAAAGATAACACAATGCAAAAAGAATCAATGCATTTGGATTTATAGATAAAAAGTTATTGTTGTTTGAAGCTTCCTGGATTTAAATGAATTTGAAATAAAAATAAACAAACAGGGGTGGGGGTGACGTCGAAGGCGTAAACACCCAGGGCGCCACCACTCATACTGCTTCGCGCGCGTAATGAGTGGTTGACTAGCGGGCCTCGCTAGTCAGGCCAGAAGGAGGGGAGAGGGAAACAGAGGGAGGCGGTGCTTCGCGGGAGCACACGCCGACGACGAGGGTTCTTGGGGTCAAACGAGAGGGGGGATCGAAGGAGAAGAAGGTTGCGCACCTGCCTGTACCCGTAGAGTGGCTAGAGGTGACCGGACGGTGTCGAAATTGTCCTCTCCAGCGGAGGCAGAGGGCGGAGGTCACCGGAGACGAAGACGACGGCGGCTCAGGGCGGCTCCAGGGGCTCCAGCGGGGTGGAACGGCCTCACCGAAGAGTGGCGGAGGCCCTGGCAGGGTCGCCCTGGCCTGGGAGGGGCTGGAGCTGCGGGGACGATCCGAAGGGGATCGCCGGCGATCTTGAGCTTCGGGATGGCAGCCCGCGGCCTGCCCGGCCGGGCTGCGGCTTCTACAAGTTTGTGGAGGGTGTGGGAGTAGTTGCGGGTGCTCCAAGAGGATGGGGGTGGCGACATTTATAGGCAGGCGGCAAGCAGGGTTCGGGCTCCACCAGAGGACACCTGTCCACGGCGCCCCACGACGAACGGCGCCATAGAGAGAGGGGGAAGATGACGGAGGTCACGCAGGAACTATTTGCGGGCGCGGACGAGCACATGAGCGAGGGGGAAAGCGACGAGCACAGTACGCCGTGCACTGTGTCGTTGGCCGGACCTTGCCCATGCTCACTGCGGCGAGCTCCGGCGTCGGCGAGCGCCAGGGGGGAGTTAAGGTGGTGGAGACGAGGATGGTGGCGAGGTGTGGCATGCTTGGGCCGGCTGGGCAGCGAGCACGCGCTCAATAGAGCGCTAGGCGGCACGCAGAGCGTGTGTTTTGCATGCCAGCACGCCCGGACGAATGCGGTCACCGCGTGAACCGTGACATCTGTTGGAAATATGCCCTAGAGGCAATAATAAAAGGATTATTATTATATTTCCTTGTTCATGATAATTGTCTTTTATTCATGCTATAATTGTATTATCCGGAAATCGTAATACACGTGTGAATACATAGACCACAATACGTCCCTAGTAAGCCTCTAGTTGACTAGCTCGTTGGTCAACAGATAGTCATGGTTTCCTTACTATGGACATTAGATGTTGTTGACAACGGGATCACATCATTAGGAGAATGATGTGATGGACAAGACCCAATCCTAAGCATATCACAAGATCGTGTAGTTCGTTTTGCTAGAGCTTTTCCAATGTCAAGTATCTCTTCCTTAGACCATGAGATCGTGTAACTCCTGGATACCGTAGGAGTGCTTTGGGTGTACCAAACGTCACAACGTAACTGGGTGACTATAAAGGTGCACTACAGGTATCTCCAAAAGTGTCTGTTGGGTTGACACGGATCGAGACTGGGATTTGTCACTCCGTATGACGGAGAGGTATCTCTGGGCCCACTCGGTAATGCATCATCATAATGAGCTCAAAGTGACCAAGTGGTTGGTCACGGGATCATGCATTACGGTACGAGTAAAGTGACTTGCCGGTAACGAGACTGAATGAGGTATTGGGATACCGACGATCGAGTCTCGGGCATGTAACGTACCGATTGACAAAGGGAATTGTATACGGGGTTGATTGAATCCTCGACATCGTGGTTCATCCGATGAGATCATCGAGGAGCATGTGGGAGCCAACATGGGTATCCAGATCCCGCTGTTGGTTATTGACCGGAGAGCCATCTCGGTCATGTCTGCATGTCTCCCGAACCCGTAGGGTCTACACACTTAAGGTTCGGTGACGCTAGGGTTATTAGAAAGACTTGTATGTGATTACCGAATGTTGTTTGGAGTCCCAGATGAGATCCCGGACGTCACGAGGAGTTCCGGAATGGTCCGGAGGTGAAGATTTATATATGAGAAGTTGTCATACGGACACCGGAAAGTTTCGGGGGCATATCGGTATTGTACCGGGGCCACCAGAGGGGTTCCGGGGGTCCTCCGGGAGGGGCCACCCCTCTCGGAGGGCCTCATGGGCCACAAGGGGCAGGGAACCAGCCCCTGGAGGGCTGGGCGCCCCCCCCCCCTGGGCCCATGCGCCTAGGGTTGGGGGGAACCCTAGTGGGGGCGCCCCCTTGCTTGGGGGGCAAGCCCCCCTCCTTGGCCGTCGCCCCCCCTCTAGATCTCATCTAGAGGGGGACGGCCCCCTTCCCCCTTCCCCTATAAATAGAGGGGCGAGGGGAGGGCTGAACACCTGATCCAAGGCGCAGCCCCTCCCCTCCCCAACACCTCTCCTCCTCCGTTGAGTGCTTGGCGAAGCCCTGTCGGAGTACTGCCTCTCCACCATCATCACGCTGTCGTGCTGCTGCTGGAGCCTTCTTCCTCAACCTCTCCTTCCCCCTTGCTGGATCAAGAAGTAGGAGACATCATCCGTTCCGTACGTGTGTTGAACGCGGAGGTGTTGTCCGTTCAACACTTGGTCATCGGTGATTTGGATCACGACGAGTACGACTCCATCATTCCCGTTCCCTTGAACGCTTCCGCACGCGATCTACAAGTGGTATGTAGATGCTTCCCTCTCCTATCACTCATTGCTTAGATGAACTCATAGATGGATCTTGGTGAAACCGTAGGAAAAATTTTAATTTTCTGCAACGTTCCCCATCAGTGGTATCAGAGCCAGGTTTATGCGTAGTTCTCTATTGCACGACTAGAACACAATTTTATTGTGGGCGTAGATCCTGTCAACTTGCTTGCCGCTACTAGTCTTATTTTGCTTCAGCGGTATTGTGGGATGAAGCGGCCCGGACCGACCTTACATGTACGCTTACGTGAGACAGGTTCCACCGATTGACATGCACTAGTTGCATAAGGTGGCTAGCGGGTGTCTGTCTCTCCTACTTTAGTTGGAGCGAATTCGACGAAAAGGGTCCTTATGAAGGGTAAATAGAAGTTGACAAAATCACGTTGTGGTTATTCGTAGGTAAGAAAATGTTCTTGCTAGAACCCAATTGCAGCCACGTAAAAGATGCAACAACAATTAGAGGACGTCTAACTTGTTTTTGCAGCAATTGTTATGTGATGTGATATGGCCAGAAGTTGTGATGAATGATGAATGATATATTGTGATGTATGAGATCATGTTCTTGTAATAGGAATCACGACTTGCATGTCGATGAGTATGACAATCGGCAGGAGCCATAGGAGTTGTCTTTATTTTTGTATGACCTGCGTGTCATTGAAGAACGCCATGTAAATTACTTTACTTTATTGCTAAACGTGTTAGCCATAGAAGTAGAAGTAGTCGTTGGCGTGACAACTTCATGAAGACACGATGATGGAGATCATGGTGTCATGCCGGTGACGAAGATGATCATGGAGCCCCAAAGATGGAGATCGAAGGAGCTATATGATATTGGCCATATCATGTCACTACTTTATATAATTGCATGTGATGTTTATTATGTTTATGCATCTTGTTTACTTAGAACGACGGTAGTAAATAAGATGATCCCTTATAATAATTTCAAGAAAGTGTTCCCCCTAACTGTGCGCCATTGCTAAAGTTCGTCGTTTCAAAGCACCTCGTGATGATCGGGTGTGATAGATCCTTACGTTCACATACAACGGGTGTAAGACAGTTTTACACACGCAGAAACACTTAGGGTTAACTTGACGAGCCTAGCATGTACAGACATGGCCTCAGAACACAAGAGACCGAAAGGTCGAACATGAGTCGTATGGAAGATACGATCAACATGGAGATGTTCACTGATGATGACTAGTCCGTCTCACGTGATGATCGGACACGGCCTAGTCGACTCGGATCGTGTAACACTTAGATGACTAGAGGGATGTCTAATCTGAGTGGGAGTTCATTAAATAATTTGATTAGATGAACTTAATTATCATGAACTTAGTCTAAAGTCTTTGCAAAAATATGTCTTGTAGATCAAATGGCCAACGCTCATGTCAACATGAACTTCAACGCGTTCCTAGAGAAAACCAAGCTGAAAGATGATGGCAGCAACTATTCGGACTGGGTCCGGAACCTGAGGATCATCCTATAGCAGCCAAGAAAGATTATGCCCTAGAAGCACCGCTAGGTGAAGCACCCATCCCAGAGAACCAAGACGTTATGAACGCTTGGCAGTCACGTGCTGATGATTACTCCCTCGTTCAATGCGGCATGCTTTACAGCTTAGAACCGGGGCTCCAAAAGCGTTTTGAGCGACACAGAGCATATGAGATGTTCGAGGAGCTGAAAATGGTTTTTCAAGCTCATGCCCAGGTCGAGAGATATGAAGTCTCCGACAAGTTTTATAGTTGTAAGATGGAGGAAAACAGTTCTGTCAGTGAGCACATACTCAAAATGTCTGGGTTGCACAACCGCCTGTCCCAGCTGGAGATCAACCTCCCGGATGAGGCCGTCATTGACAGAATCCTTCAGTCGCTCCCACCGAGCTACAAGAGCTTTGTGCTGAACTACAATATGCAGGGGATGGTGAAGACCATTCCTGAAGTATTTTCAATGTTGAAGTTAGCAGAGGTTGAAATCAAGAAAGAACATCAAGTGTTGATGGTCAATAAGACCACTAAGTTCAAGAAGGGCAAGGGTAAGAAGAACTTCAAGAAGGACGACAAAGATGTTGCCGCGCCCGGTAAGCCTGTTGCTGGGAAGAAGTCAAAGAATGGACCCAAGCCTGAGACTGAGTGCTTTTATTGCAAAGGGAAGGGTCGCTCGAAGCGGAACTGCCCCAAATACTTAGCGGACAAGAAGGCCGGCAACACTAAAGGTATATGTGATATACATGTAATTGATGTGTACCTTACCAGTACTCGTAGTAACTCCTGGGTATTTGATACCCGTGCCGTTGCTCATATTTGTAACTCACAGCAGGAGCTGCGGAATAAGCGGAGACTGGCGAAGGACGAGGTGACGATGCGCGTCGGGAATGGTTCCAAGGTTGATGTGATCGCCGTCGGCACGCTACCTCTACATTTACCCACGGGATTAGTTATGAACCTCAATAATTGTTATTTAGTGCCAAGTTTGAGCATGAACATTGTATCTGGATCTTGTTTAATACGAGATGGCTACTCATTTAAATCCGAGAATAATGGTTGTTCTTTATATGAAAGATATGTTTTATGGTCATGCCCCGATGGTCAATGGTTTATTCTTAATGAATCTCGAACGTAATGTTACACATATTCATAGTGTGAATACCAAAAGATGGAAAGTTGATAACGATAGTCCCACATACTTGTGGCACTGCTGCCTTGGTCACATTGGTGTCAAGCGCATGAAGAAGCTCCATGTTGATGGACTTTTAGAGTCTCTCGATTATGAATCATTTGACACATGCGAACCATGCCTCATGGTCAAAATTACCAAGACTCCGTTCTCCGAAACAATGGAGCGAGCAACCAACTTGTTGGAAATCATACATACTGATGTGTGTGGTCCAATGAGCGTTGAGGCTCGCGGAGGATATCGTTATGTTCTCACTCTCACTGATGACTTGAGTAGATATGGGTATGTCTACTTGATGAAACACAAGTCTGATACCTTTGAAAAGTTCAAGGAATTTCAGAATGAAGTAGAGAATCAACGTGACCGAAAGATAAAATTCTTATGATCGGATCGTGGAGGAGAATATTTAAGTCACGAATTTGGTACACACTTAAGAAAATGTGGAATCGTTTCACAACTCACGCCGCCTGGAACACCTCAGCGTAACGGTGTGTCCGAACGTCGTAATCGCACTCTATTGGATATGGTGCGATCTATGATGTCTCTTACCGATTTACCGCTATCATTTTGGGGATACGCTCTAGAGACAGCTACATTCACTTTAAATAGGGCACCGTCTAAATCCGTTGAGACGACATCGTATGAATTATGGTTTGGGAAGAAACCTAAGCTGTCGGTTCTAAAAGTTTGGGGATGCGATGCTTATGTCAAGAAATTACAACCTGAAAAGCTCGAACCCAAGTCGGAAAAATGCGTCTTCATAGGATACCCTAAGGAAACCATTGGGTATACCTTCTACTTAAGATCCAAGGGCAAGATCTTTGTTGCCAAGAACGGATCCTTTCTGGAAAAAGAGTTTCTCTCGAAAGGAGTAAGTGGGAGGAAAGTAGAACTCGATGAAGTACTACCTCTTGAACCGGAAAGTAGTGCAACTCAGGAAAATGTTCCTGTGGTGCCTACACCGACTGGAGAGGAAATTAATGATGATGATAAAGGTACTTCGGATCAAGTTGCTACTGAACTTCGTAGGTCCACGAGGACACGTTCCACACCAGAGTGGTATGGCAACCCTGTCCTGGAAATCATGTTGTTAGACAACGATGAACCTTCGAACTATGAAGAAGCGATGGCGGGCCCAGATTCCAACAAATGGCTAGAAGCCATGCAATCCGAGATAGAATCCATGTATGAAAACAAAGTATGGACTTTGACTGACTTGCCCGATGATTAGCGAGCGATAGAAAACAAATGGATCTTTAAGAAGAAGACGGACGCGGATGGTAATGTCACCATCTATAAAGCTCGACTTGTCGCTAAGGATTATCGGCAAGTTCAAGGGATTGACTATGATGAGACTTTCTCTCCCGTAGCGAAGCTTAAGTCCGTCTGAATCATGTTAGCAATTGCCGCATACTATGATTATGAGATATGGCAGATGGACGTCAAAACGACATTCCTTAACGGCTATCTTAAGGAAGAGTTGTATATGATGCAGTCGGAAGGTTTTGTCGATCCTAAGAATGCTAACAAAGTATGCAAGCTCCAGCGATCCATTTATGGGCTGGTGCAAGCATCTCGGAGTTGGAACATTCGCTTTGATGAGATGATCTAAGCGTTTGGGTTTATGTAGACTTATGGAGAAGCCTGCGTTTACAAGAAAGTGAGTGGGAGCTCTGTAGCATTTCTCATATTATATGTAGATGACATACTTTTGATGGGAAATGATACAAAATTCTTGGATAGCATTAAGGCCTACTTGAATAAGTGTTTTTCAATGAAGGACCTTGGAGAAGCTGCTTACATATTAGGCATCAAGATCTATAGGGATAGATCGAGACGCCTTATAGGTCTTTCACAATACACATACATTGATAAGATTTTGAAGAAGTTCAAAATGGATCAGTCCAAGAAAGGGTTCTTGCCTGTATTACAGGGTGTGAGATTGAGCTCGTCTCAATGCCCGATCACGGCAAAAGATAAAGAAGAGATGAGTGTCATCCCCTATGCCTCAGCCATAGGATCTATTATGTATGCCATGCTGTGTACCAGACCTGATGTAAACCTTGTCATAAGTTTGGTAGGAAGATACCAAAGTAATCCCAGCAAGGAACACTGGACAGCGGTCAAGAATATCCTGAAGTACCTGAAAAGGACAAAGGACATGTTTCTCATTTATGGAGGTGACGAAGAGCTCGTCGTAAAGTGTTACGTCGACGCTAGCTTCGACACAGATCTGGATGACTCTAAGTCACAAACCGGATACGTGTATATGTTGAATGGTGGAGCAGTAAGCTGGTGCAGCTGCAAGCAGAGCGTCGTGGCGGGATCTACATGTGAAGCGGAGTACATGGCAGCCTTGGAGGCAGCGCATGAAGCAATTTGGGTGAAGGAGTTCATCACCGACCTAGGAGTCACACCCAATGCGTCGGGGCCGATCAAACTCTTCTGTGACAACACTGGAGCTATTGCCCTTGCCAAGGAGCCCAGGTTTCACAAGAAGACCAGGCACATCAAGCGTCGATTCAACTCCATCCGTGAAAATGTTCAAGATGGAGACATAGATATTTGCAAAGTACATACGGATCTGAATGTCGCAGATCCGTTGACTAAACCTCTTCCGCGAGCAAAACATGATCAACACCAGAACTCTATGGGTGTTCGATTCATCACAATGTAACTAGATTATTGACTCTAGTGCAAGTGGGAGACTATTGGAAATATGCCCTAGAGGCAATAATAAAAGGATTATTATTATATTTCCTTGTTCATGATAATTGTCTTTTATTCATGCTATAATTGTATTATCCGGAAATCGTAATACACGTGTGAATACATAGACCACAATACGTTCCTAGTAAGCCTCTAGTTGACTAGCTCGTTGGTCAACAGATAGTCATGGTTTCCTGACTATGGACATTAGATGTCGTTGACAACGAGATCACATCATTAGGAGAATGATGTGATGGACAAGACCCAATCCTAAGCATAACACAAGATTGTGTAGTTCGTTTTGCTAGAGCTTTTCCAATGTCAAGTATCTCTTCCTTAGACCATGAGATCGTGTAACTCCCGGATACCGTAGGAGTGCTTTGGGTGTACCAAACGTCGCAACGTAACTGGGTGACTATAAAGGTGCACTACAAGTATCTCTGAAAGTGTCTGTTGGGTTGACACGGATTGAGACTGGGATTTGTCACTCCGTATGACGGAGAGGTATCTCTGGGCCCACTCGGTAATGCATCATCATAATGAGCTCAAAGTGAACAAGTGGTTGGTCACGGGATCATGCATTATGGTACGAGTAAAGTGACTTGCCGGTAACGAGACTGAACGAGGTATTGGGATACCGACGATCGAGTCTCGGGCATGTAACGTACCGATTGACAAAGGGAATTGTATACGGGGTTGATTGAATCCTCGACATCGTGGTTCATCCGATGAGATCATCGAGGAGCATGTGGGAGCCAACATGGGTATCCAGATCCCTTTGTTGGTTATTGACCGGAGAGCCATCTCGGTCATGTCTGCATGTCTCCCGAACCCGTAGGGTCTACACACTTAAGGTTCGGTGACGCTAGGGTTATTAGGAAGACTTGTATGTGATTACCGAATGTTGTTCGGAGTCCCGGATGAGATCCCGGACGTCATGAGGAGTTCCGGAATGGTCCGGAGGTGAAGATTTATATATGGGAAGTTGTCATACGGACACCGAAAAGTTTCGGGGGCATATCGGTATTGTACCGGGGTCACCGGAGGGGTTCCGGGGGTCCACCGGGAGGGGCCACCCCTCTCGGAGGGCCTCATGGGCCACAAGGGGCAGGGAACCAGCCCCTGGAGGGTTGCCCCCCCCTTGGGCCCATGCGCCTAGGGTTGGGGGGGACCCTAGTGGGGGCGCCCCCTTGCTTGGGGGGCAAGCCCCCCTCCTTGGCCGCCCCCCCTCTAGATCTCATCTAGAGGGGGCCGGCCCCCTTCCCCCTTCCCCTATAAATAGAGGGGCGAGGGGAGGGCTGAACACCTGATCCAAGGCGTAGCCCCTCCCCTCCCCAACACCTCTCCTCCTCCGTTGAGTGCTTGGCGAAGCCCTGTCGGAGTACTGCCTCTCCACCATCATCACGCCGCCGTGCTGCTGCTGGAGCCTTCTTCCTCAACCTCTCCTTCCCCCTTGCTAGATCAAGAAGGAGGAGACGTCATCTGTTTCGTACGTGTGTTGAACGCGGAGGTGTTGTCCATTCAGCACTTGGTCATCGGTGATTTGGATCACGGCGAGTACGACTCCATCATCCCCGTTCCCTTGAACGCTTCCGCACGCGATCTACAAGTGGTATGTAGATGCTTCCCTCTCCTATCACTCGTTGCTTAGATGAACTCATAGATGGATCTTGGTGAAACCATAGGAAAAATTTTATTTTTCTGCAACGTTCCCCATCAACATCAGGCCACCCTAAGTGCTAACCATGATGTGTGGCATGTAGTCCTTAGTAAATTGAAGTGTTACCACGGTTTGGCTTGGATCTAGGTGCAGTAGAAATGGATTTGTACTCCTGACAAGTTTCTGGACAGTAACTTTGGAGATTTACTGTGGTCAAACAACTGGGAGTTAAGGGCTGAGCTTTGGGGGTTTACTTACACTTACTAAGGTAAATAGGCACTAGAAAAACTAGCTACAATGGAGCTAGTAAAAAGGTAGTTGTTGTAGAAACTACCATTTCTGTCCAGACATGAATTTATTTTCTGTAGCCAAAATATTCCAAAGAGTGGTGAAATATTTTTGCTCAGAAAGGTGCCCTAGGGTCCAAAGAATAATTGGGATTTTTTCAGGATTTTTGGGGCAAGAAAAATTAGGGTTGCTTTGGAGCACAAAGGGCTAACTAGGGTTTTGGAGGGCAAAATGAATATTTTTCATTTAAGAAAAATATTCCAAGCAATATTTTGAGATGAACCTGAGGTGGAATGATGGTTTTGAGGAGGAGAGGGAGCACTTGGGTGAAAATCAAGGGGTACCCAAGTGGTTAAGTCCAAATGAAATGATTCAAAAACTCCAAATTCAAACCAAACTCAACTGAAAACCAGGCAAAGAAAAGAGGGCAAAAACCAGACTGTCACACGTAGCATGCACGTATGGTGAACCGCTTTGTGATGAAGTAGGAGCACAATTTTATTTCTTGATTGTCTTCCTTATGAGTGGCGGTCGGGGACGAGCGATGGTCTTTTCCTACCAATCTATCCCCCTAGGAGCATGCGCGTAATACTTTGTTTTTGATGACTTGTAGATTTTTGCAATAAGTATATGAGTTCTTTTGACTAATGTTGAGTCCATGGATTATACGCACTCTCACCCTACCACCATTGCTAGCCTCTCTTGTGCCGCGCAACTTTCGCCGATACCATACACCCACCATATACCTTCCTCAAAACAGCCACCATACCTACCTATTATGGCATTTCCATAGCCATTCCGAGATATATTGCCATGCAACTTTCCACTGTTCCGTTTATATGACACGCATCATCATTGTCATATTGCTCTTTGCATGATCATGTAGTTGACATCGTATTTGTGGCAAGGCCACCTTCATAATTTTCATACATGTCACTCTTGATTCATTGCATATCCCGGTACACCGTCGGAAGCATTTATATAGAGTCATATCTTGTTCTAAGTTTTGAGTTGTAATCCTGAGTTGTAAGTAAATAAAAGTGTGATGATCTTCATTATTAGAGCATTGTCCCAGTGAGGAAAGGGTGATGGATACTATGATTCCCCTACAAGTCGGGATGAGACTTCGGACTTTACAAAAGAAAAAAAAAAGAAAAAAAGAGAAAGGCCAAAAAAAAGAAAGGCCAAAAGAGAAAAAAAGAAAAAAAGATTGAAAAGAAAAAAAAGAATAAAGAATAAAAGAAAAAAATGAGAGAAAAGAGAGAAGGGACAATGCTACTATCCTTTTACCACACTTGTGCTTCAAAGTAGCACCATGATCTTCATGATAGAGAGTCTCCTATGTTGTCACTTTCATATACTAGTGGGAAATTTTTCATTATAGAACTTGGCTTGTATATTCCAATTATGGGCTTCCTCAAAATGCCCTAGGTCTTCGTGAGCAAGCGAGTTGGATGCACACCCACTTAGTTTCTTTTGTTGAGCTTTCATACATTTATAGCTCTAGTGCATCCGTTGCATGGCAATCCCTACTCACTCACATTGATTTATTAATGGGCATCTCCATAGCCCATTGATACGCCTAGTTGATGTGAGACTATCTTCTCCCATTTTGTCTTCTCCACAACCACCATTCTATTCCACATATAGTGCTATGTCCATGGCTCACGCTCATCTATTGCGTGAAAGTTGAAAAAGTTTGAGATTACTAAAGTATGAAACAATTGCTTGGCTTGTCATAGGGGTTGTGCATGATTAAATACTTTGTGTGATGAAGATAGAGCAACAGCCAGACTCAATGGCGGAGCTTAGTGGAGACCAACAGGGGCCATGGCCCCCCCCCCTTATTTTTTTGCATCCATTGAAGAACAAGCTACATCATGAGCCTAATTAGTGTTTAAACTACAAATTAGCCCCTCCTTCCCTATTAACTTGGTTCCTTTTGAATAATGGCCCCCTCTTGAATTATTCTCAAGCTCCACCACTGGCCAGACTATATGATTTTTGTAGGGATAACTTTCTTTAGCCATGTTATTTTGAGAAGACATGATTGCTTTGATTAGTATGCTTGAAGTATTACTATTTCTTATGTCAATATGAACTTTTATTTTGAATCATTTGGATCTGAACATTCATGCCACAATAAAGAAAATTACATTGAGAATTATGCTAGGTAGCATTCCACATCAAAAAATTTGTTTTTATCATTTACCTACTCGAGGACGAGCAGGAACTGAGCTTGGGGATGCTTGATACGTCTCCAACGTATCTATAATTTTGATTGCTCCATGCTATTATATTACCCCTTTTGGATGTTTATGGGATTTATTCTACACATTTATATCATTTTTGGGACTAACCTACTAACCGGAGGCCCAGCCCGTATTGCTGTTTTTTTTGCCTATTTCAGTATTTCGAAGAAAAGGAATATCAAACAGAGTCCAAACGGAATGAAACCTTCGGGAGTGTGATTTTTGGAACAAACGTGATCCAGAGGACTTGGAGTGTAGGCCAAGAAGCAGCCGAGGCGGCCACGAGGGTGGAGGGCACGCCCACCCCTACAGGGTGCGCCCCCTATCTCGTGGGCCCCTCGGGCGGCCACCGACCTACTTCTTCCTCCTATATATACCCACGTACCCCGAAATCATCCAGGGAGCCAACGAAAAACAATTTCCACCGCCGTAACCTTCTGTATCCGCGAGATCCCATCTTGGAGCCTTCACCGGTGCTCTGTCGGAGGGGGGATCGACCACGGAGGGCTTCTACATCAACACCATAGCCCCTCCGATGAGTTGTGAGTAGTTTACCACAGACCTTCGGGTCCATAGTTATTAGCTAGATGGCTTCTTCTCTCTTTTTCGATCTCGATACCATGTTCTCCCCCTCTCTTGTGGAGATCTATTTGATGTAACTCTTTTTGCGGTGTGTTTGTCGAGATCCGATTAATTGTGGGTTTATGATCAAGTTTATCTATGAGAAATATTTGAATCTCCTCTGAATTCTTTTATGTATGATTGAGTTATCTTTGTAAGTCTCTTCGAATTATCAGTTTGATTTGGCCTACTAGATTGATCTTTCTTGCAATGGGAGAAGTGCTTAGCTTTGGGTTCGATCTTGCGGTGTCCTTACCCAGTGATAATAAGGGTTGCAAGTCACGTATTGTATTGTTGCCACCGAGGATAAAAAGATGGGGTTTATATCATATTGCATGAGTTTATCCCTCTACATCATGTCATCTTTCTTAATGCGTTACTCTGTTCTTATGAACTTAATACTCTATATGCATGCTGGATAGCGCTCGATGTGTGGAGTAATAGTAGTAGATGCAGGCAGGAGTCGGTCTACTTGTCGCGGACGTGATGCGTATATACATTATCATGCCTAGATAATCTCATAATTATTCACTTTTCCATCAATTGCTCGACAGTAATTTGTTCACCCACCGTAATACTTATGTTATCTTGAGAGCAGCCACTAGTGAAACCTATGGCGCCGGGTCTATCTCTTATCATATAAGCTTTCCGTCTACTTTTATTTGCATCTTTACTTTTCCAATCTATATCATAAAATACGAAAAATATATTTATCTTATCATACTATCTCTATCAGATCTCACTTTCGCAAGTGACCGTGAAGGGATTGACAACCTCTTTATTGCGTTGTTTGCGAGTTCTTTGTTGGTTTGTGTAGGTGCGTGGGACTTTTGAGCCTCCTACTGTATTGATACCTTGGTTCTCAAAAACTGAGAGAAATACTTACGCTACTATTGCTGCATCACCCTTTCCTCTTCAAGGAAAACCAACGCAAGCTCAAGACGTAGCATACGTCGTTGTCCTCCGGCTGCCTGCCGGCCAGCCAGTCGGTAGCAATGGCTGCCATCTCCTTGTGGTCTGTCGTTCGCCTGTCCCGAAGAGCGTTGGAGCGCGAGGAAGCCATGGTGGGCAGTAGTGGTGTGGATAGGAGAAACGAAACGGATGCAGATAACGGCGGCTATGGACGGCGCAACAGTTTATATATCAATGATGGGCGGCGGAGGGATGGACGTGTGGTGCTCGGCAACCGCGTATCATTAATGTGGGCGGCGGACGGACGGACGGATGACACTTGTGTCGTTTGAAGGCGGAGCAATCACCTGCACGGGGAAGCGGGGCGGGCGGCGCTGACCGTTTCGGGCGGAAAGCGCGCGCGGGCGAGGGAGGCGGTTTGGGTGGGCCAGGGCAGTCAGACTCGTGCTTGGCAGCGGGTCGGTCCAGCAGCCGGACATGCTGGCTCGCCAGCGAGCTCGCCGAGCTGAGCGATGACAATTAGACGATGGACGTAGCTTCCGACCAGGAGCCAGCGCCACTGTCCAAGCCGGTTCATGTCATGTTCACCATAGAGCAGGTGCGGCCGCACTTCGACACCCTAATGGCGGAAGAGCTACCAGCGCACGAGGACCTGTGCTGCAACCTCCGTCTCCTCAACGAGCACGGGTGAACAAGCGAACGACAATGTCGTCGCGGACATGTAGCCCTATGATCATGGCTTCCCAAATGAGCAGCGGGCGCTGTAACAGACCATCCATAGGGTCTGCGAGGCCCTCTCCGTCGTCCTTCGAGTTGTTGCGCTCACTGTGGCGCCATCGTCTCGCTTTGTCAACATGGTCAACAGACATGAGGATGAGGAGATGACTTTACTTGGAGAGGATGACAATGGGGACCCACCAGGGCCATAGCCGCACGTACACAAGTGCCTCCTTATTATATAAAACTATATTTTTTTTGCTTCCTCCTGGTTTCCTGACATCACGGTGCCACACCATTGTCAACCTATGTAGTTAATAAATGAGAGAATTGCACAAGGAGCGGCCGACAGCTTGGACCAAGCATCTCGAGCAGTATTTATGTTTTTGAGGTATGAGCACTGCAGAGTTTTTCTTGAGCGATATTTTCGTTGTTGTTCAGAGGAGAGAGCAGGGTATTAACTGGGGGGCTGTGGCCCGTCTAGACCAAGCCAGATATCCATCCCAGATATTAATTTTTTTCAAGCTGAAAATGGCTACCCAGCTATACTTTTTTTAAGAATACCCAGGCAAGGTCAAGTTGTTATTCTCTGCCCCGCTGGGCTGCAAATCTTTCCTAGGAGGGATGCATTAGGCTTAACAAGAAAATGAGCTTTAAGAAATAATAAATGGGATGTAATTATAAAAACTGGGCAGTAACTATAAAAAAATGCACCTAACACGTAATTACTTTACAAAATATTATTTTTGGATATTGAAAATTTTAATTTCATTAATTGTTGCGCGCCCAATGTTTCGTTGGATTTTTACGTAATATAAATTTATATTTTGTATTTAATCTGACTAGAAATTTTGGGATAAAAATATTTCGGATCCCATCAAAATGTGGATTTTTTATTGAATTATGTTTTGAACGGTTGGTTGAAATGGACTGTACTTTTAACAAACTGTAAATGAGTTGTAGTAAATTTCATTAGAATTCAAAAATGGGCTGCACATTCTTACAAATCTCAAATGGGCTATAAGTTCTCTGTCACACACTTGTGGCCTTACTAAGTTGACGCGTCCCCTAAAAAAAAAAGAGTTGACGCGTATGCAAGGCTTTGTCAACTTATAGTCAACACACGGTTCTAGCAGAAGTGGCCGTTGGATGTCCATGCAACGAATGCCGTGCTTCTTCTTCAATCTCGGATATTCTAGCTTCACCCGCCCAAAAAATGATTCCTCCCCCTGACATTTGGGGCGCACCGTTTCGGAAGCTGACCCATGGGCCTACTAAGTTGACGCGTACCAAGGGCTTTGTCAACCTAGTCAATATAAACGATTGTAGCTGCAGTGATCGTACGATGTCCATCCAACGACCGTCGTGCTTCTTGAACCTCTGGTCTTCTTGCTCCAGCCGCCCAAAGTAGCGCCGGTCGTGCCGCATGCTCCTGCCTCCCATGGCCGGTTGTGCTGCCGCAGAGGCCTCACCGCCCCTATTACTCCCACCGCTGGCCAGGCCATCCCTCCACTCACCCAAACCCCTATTATTCTGCAGCGACGACAGCCGAACCAGTGAACCCTCGTACTCCTCCCCGCATGGGCATCCACTGCCGCGTCTTTCCCGGCTCCGCGTCGTCCCCTTCCTAGGCCTCGTCATCATCCACCGCCGTGGTGCTCTCGAAGCGGCGTGGTCAATGTGGTCAACGACCGACTTCCATCGGAAGAGTATTGTATATGGAGAGGCTAACAGCTAGGTCCACGACAGCCGCAAGGAAGTGCCTCCTTATTACGCGCAAAATAATTATTCCTCCACCCGACAGCGGGACCCACCGGACGGGCTATCGTATTTTGCAAAAAAAATGTTTCCCCCCTGACTGCTAGGACCCACCAGCTACATCTTCGTACGCAAGGAAGTGCGTCCAGGCAGAAAAAACGATTCGCCTCCCTGACGGCTAGGACCCACCAGCTACATCTTCGCACGCAATGAAGTGCCTGGCAGTCGGGACCCACCTGGTCGAAGCGTACTTAGAGTTTTCATTCTGGTCGCGAACGTGTACATACATACTGGTCAATGTAGATGCGCACACATAGCATGTACATGTACGTACAACGACCAGTGTGCAAGAAAGAAAATATGACCATGTACGTACATATGGGGCGGGGTCTCGAACACCTACTCGCGCATATGTACGGCCAGGGCTCGTGTACATGGCTGGGTCGGAATGGAGAAACTGCGTCATCGTGTTCACGGGGAGGCAACGGAATGCTCGTGTTCATCGGGAGGCAACGGAACGCGTGGGAGCCAACCGGCTTGGATGGAACAGCCAATGGAAACGAGGCCTGGCATACCGTAGAACGGAGGAAACGGCCTTGTGTTCGACCAGCCAAGTTCGAAACGGGATCCTGTTCATCAGGAGGGGTCTGGCGTACCGCAAAACGGAGGAAACGGACTTCTGTTGGACCTCCTACGGTCGAAACGGGATCCTATTGATCGGGAGGGGTGTGGCGTACCGCAAAACGGAGGAAACGGACTTGTGTTGGAGCGCTACGGTCGAAATGGGGGTCCTGTTCATCGGGAGGGGTGTGGCGTACCGCAAAATAGGACTCCACGGTATACTGTTCATATCCACCGTCGACCTCCTCCAGCCTCCACGGCCTATTGTTCGTCCACCGTCGACCTCCTCCAGCCTCCACCTGCGACTGTTCATCCACGTGCTCCCGTTCATCCAACCTCCACCGCATGCTACTCCACCGGATACTGTTCAACCACCCCTCTTCATGAGCTCATGTTCAACCACCCCTCCACGGGCTACTGTTCATCCACCCCTCCACCGTCTACTGTTCATCCAGCCCTCCACGGGGTCCTCCTGTTCATCCAACCCTCCACGGGGTCCTCCTGTTCATCCAGCCCTCCATGGGGTCCTATTCATCCAGCCCCAACCGGCTCGATCTATCGGGGTCATGTTCATCCAGAGGCAACACCACGGGGTCCTGTTCATCCACCCCCATCGGGAATTGTTCATCCAAACCCCCCAGCAACACTCACTGTTCATCCAAACCCCCCAACAATGCTCACTGTTCATCGAGAGGCAGCATCAATCGGCTTCAGTTAGCAGCAGTAGCGAAGGAATCGCTCGATCGCTTGGGTTCAGCAACGCGTAGCCTGCAGTGCAATCGCTCAGGTTCAGGTAGGCGACACCTCGCTCGGGTTCCGCTAGAGCCCAACGCCTCGCACCCACGCACACACGGTACGAGAGAAACGTGCATCGCTCGGCCCCCTGACCACCCACCGTAACCGGGAACTCCCTGATATTTTCCTCGCCCTCGCTTCTACCACGGTTTTTTCTGTTATGGACGACCCAAAGAATGTCATGCAGCTGCGTCTCCGGCCCGCCCAGGACAAAAAGCCCATTTTCTGTCATGATTTTTTGTCATAGAAGTAGGAGCCCACCACATCTAATATGATACCGAGTTTTGTCACAATTATAGTCATGGAAGTGTCATAAGTATGACAGAAATTTTGTTCGTTCTGCCCAAAATGTCACAGATATGTCTTTTTTTTGTAGTGATAGGATAAAAACTTATGATGAAATTCCAATTTCAATCAGTTGTAGTTCCATGATCCAATATCATCACATAGCCTAAACCATGTCAATGCCTTTCCCTTCAAAGAAAAAGGGAATACCTTCTTCTTGATAACATCCTCGGGCATACCTGCAAGCTTAAATAATCCACAAACTTCATCCACATAGATTAGGTGCATATCGGGATGTAATGTTCCATCTCCTGTATAGGGATTAGCTAGCAGTTTCTCTATCATACCCGAAGGAATTTCAAAGTAAATATTTTCAGTAGGTTCAGTAGGTTGAGGAGCAACTCAATAATACCCTAACAAGCCCCTCAAAGGATTATTTTCCATAGTAACAAGTGACAGTAAATTTCAGCACACTATATAAATGTTTCCTTACCAAATTCCACCTACCAAAGGCGCTTCACTCCCCGGCAATGGCGCCAGAAAAGAGTCTTGATGACCCACAAGTATAGGGGATCTATCTTAGTCCTTTCGATAAGTAAGAGCGTCAAACCCAACGAGGAGCAGAAGGAAATGACAAGCAGTTTTCAGCAAGATATTCTCTACAAGCACTGAAATTATCGGTAACATGTAGTTTTGTGATAAGATAATTCGTAATGGGTAACAAGTAACAAAGTAACCAAGGTGCAGCAAGGTGGCCCAATCCTTTTTGTAGCAAAGGACAAGCCTGGACAAACTCTTATATAAAGCAAAGCGCTCCCGAGGACACATGGCAATTACTGTCAAGCTAGATTTCATCATGCTCATATGATTCACGTTCGTTATTTTGATAATTTGATATGTGGGTGGACCGGTGCTTGGGTACTACCCTTCGTTGGACAAACATCCCACCTATGGTTAACCCCTCTCGCAAGCATCCGCAACTACGAAAGAAGAATTAAGGTAAACCTAACCATAGCATGAAACATATGGATCCAAATCAGCCCCTTACGAAGCAACACATAAACTAGGGTTTAAGATTCTGTCACTCTAGCAACCCATCATCTACTTATTACTTCCCAATGCCTTCCCCTAGGCCCAAATCATGGTGAAGTGTCATGTAGTCGACGTTCACATAACACCACTAGAGGAGAGACAACATACATCTCATCAAAATATCGAACGAATACCAAATTCACACGATTACTCATAACAAGACTTCTCCCATGTCCCCAGGAACAAACGTAACTACTCACAAAGCATATTCATGTTCATAATCAGAGGGGTATTGAATAGCATTAAGGATCTGAACATATGATCTTCCACCGAATAAACCAACTAGCATCAACTATAAGGAGTAATCAACACTACTAGTAACCCACATGTACCAATCCGAGGTTTTGAGACAACGATCGGATACAAGAGATGAACTAGGGTTTATGAGGAGATGGTGCTGGTGAAGATGTTGATGGAGATTGACCCCCTCTCGATGCGAGGATCGATGGTGATGATGATTTCCCCTTCCCGGAGGGATGTTTCCCCGGCAGAACAGCTCCGCCGGAGCCCTAGATTGGTCCTGCCCAAGTTCCGCCTCGAGACGGTGGCGCTTCGTCCCAAAAGCTTCCTTTTGATTTTTCTAGGGCAAAAGGCACCATGTATCAGAACATGGGCATCGCGGGCCTACCAGGTGGCCCACGAGGCAGGGGGCGCGCCTAGGGGGGTAGGGCGCGCCCTCCACCCTTGTGGCTGGTGGGTGGCCCCCCTCTGGTGCTTTTTTCGCCTAATATTTTTAATATATTTCAAAACTGACTTTCGTGGAGTTTCAGGACTTTTGGAGTTGTGCAGAATAGGTCTCTAATGTTTGCTCCTTTTTCAGCCCAGAATTCCAGCTGCCGGCATTCTCCCTCTTCGTTTAAACCTTATAAAATAAGAGAGAAAATGCATAAGTATTGTGACATAATGTGTAGCAACAACCCATAATGCAATAAATATTGATATAAAAGCATGATACAAAATGGACGTATCTGGGTGTCATACCCGACATAGAGGCCCAACGCACTAGACCCATAACAACGGAAGTTGTTTTCGGCTCCCCCGATAACTTCTGAAGCGAGGACTTGATCTTTGATATAGCCCTCTTTCGTAGTGGCTACCATGCGTTGCTCGGGCGTACTGGGTTCGCCCGCTTTAATGCGGTGCCGCACTGCGCTTACCTGAAGCTCAAGATGCCGAGACCCAACAACCACTGGTACAACGAGTTGTTATACAAACGATTTTTAACCTCTTTCCGCTACGGAGTTTTAAATTATCGCCTTGCCTGTGTCTGCGATGGGGGGAGGGGTCCTTCCCACACGACCAGAAACTATTCGGGATAGGTCCTCCGGTCACACACATTGAGAAAAATGAGCTCGTGTGCAATCGGGCTAGCCATCGCATACAATTATACATTCCCAATCGTTTCCATTCGTAAGTACATGCCACATAGTGAATCCCATACAAACGTTTTCGTTCGTATGTACACCCCACACAGTGAATCCCTGACAAATGTTTCCGTTCGTATGGATATCCCACACAGTGAATCCTAGACAAACGTTTCCGTTCGCCTTCACATGCCACACAGTGAATCCCAGACAAACGTTTCCATTCATATCTACTTCACACACAATTTTCTGTATACCCTCGTGTGTGATAGGTGTAACAATCACACACGCTCTACTTCCATTACCCGTTTGTTTTATTCAAGTATATCACACACGATTCAATTAAGAAAACCGTTTGACATTGGGTTATCCATCACGCACACTTTTACTGCTATAACAGTTTATAAAGTTTCATGACCATTTAACATGTTTATTAGTTTACTATTAATAGTTTCAGTATTAAGCAAATTTACATTTCATATCAAACAATTTTTTTGCCAATTTCATATCAGACACATAAATATATTTTGACACCACAATATGATAGCTACGTGAAAACAACTTATAGCTAGTTCACCTTCATAAGCACAATATTTGAACAATATATTCATTTCCCTAATCGACTGATGCATGATCAACCAAGTTCGTATTTTCCACCTCTGCTTTCAGTTCAGTAAGAAACTGTTTTACACTGATCTTCATCTTAAAAAAATAAATTTCTCACGACACGTGGACATCACATCCATCTCAAAAATATAAAAAAAAGCCTAAAAAAATTCTCAAAGAAAAAAGAAAAAAAGTTTCACTTCCATCTTTAAAATATAATCTCCAATTTTTTTTAAAAGAAAGAAGTCTCACTTTTATCTTTCAAAAATAATCTTCAAAAAAATCAAAAAGTTTCTCGCCATGGCCAATCAGCATGCACCACATGGCGCCATGTGGCCATGCTGTTTGATCGCCCTTCTCCCACACGTTAATGTGTTTATAATTGCCAGCAGAATATGTAACCCTGTCATTTTGCCCTCGCAAAAAAAAAAACCCTGTCATTTTGCGGAATAAAAAACTCACGGTCTCTCGCAAAAAGAAAAAGAACAGTATTATAATACAATTTCGTGGCCAAAAAAATGTTGGGCCAAGAAAAAAGAAAACCCGATCTGGAGTGTGCTGTTTCGCGCTGGAACGCGGAAGGCCCAGTACGATTTCGGAGGGGAGCTGGCGGGCAGGCAGGCGCCGCGGGATTTCCGTATTATTTTAAAACTTTTACCGCCCACCCCTCGCCAGCACGTGCGCCCCACTCCATCCAAAATTCCCCAATCCTAGCAAGCGAAACCAGACCAGAGCTAGCAGGCGAAACCCAGCGCCGCGCAGCGCGGGCTTCTTCTCCCTCCTCCTCTTCGAATTCGTGTGTTTTGGCGGCCATCTTCCCTCCCATTCCTCCAATTCTCTCTACATAACGCAACCGCCGCCGCCTCCCATCTTCCCTCGCCGCGCACCGAATCCCAAACCCTATCCCGCCGCCCCGGTGAGCACGAGCCTGCCGACCATGGCCGACAAGGAGAACGCGGCCCCCGCCGCGGCGGCGGGCCCCCGGCTCACCCGTGCCGCGGCCAAGCGCGCCGCCACCTGCTCCGCGGGCCCCTCCGGCGGCGCCAAGCGGAAGCGGGTGGCGCTCAGCGAGCTCCCCATCGTCTCCAACGCGGGGATCGTCCTCCGCCAGCCGTCGAAGCCAGCCAAGCCCGCGGCTGCGGCCGAGGGGGAGGAGGAGCACGGGGACGTGAGCAGGTGCGCGTCCACCTCGCCGACCCTCGCCAGGGAGGAGGTCAGCGGCGGCGGCGGCGGCGAAACCCAGCTCAGCGGGTCCTACGCCTCCGACATCTACACCTACCTCCGCACTATGGAGGTACGGCAGTCCCGATTCCTGATCTCCATTTCTGGCCGTCGGATGCCTCGATCCGTCGGCGCTGGGTTTGGGTGGGAACCACTTGTCTGATGTCTAATCATTGGTTCGTCCGAATGGCGGATGCAGGTGGAGGCGCCGCGCCGGCCAGCGGCTGACTATATCGAGGCGGTGCAGACGGACGTGACGGCGAACATGCGGGCTATCCTAATCGACTGGCTCGTCGAGGTCGCCGAGGAGTACAAGCTCGTTGCCGACACGCTTTACCTCACCGTCTCCTATGTCGACCGCTTCCTCTCTGCCAACCCTCTCGGGCGCAACAAGCTGCAGCTCCTTGGCGTCGCCGCAATGCTCATTGCTTCGTAAGCGCAGCCTCCTGCTCCAATGCGTTGAAGGGTTGGAAAAGATTTTGAGATTGAGTTGGGTTGGCTTTGGGGTGGTTGCAGGAAGTACGAGGAGATCAGTCCCCCGCATGTGGAGGACTTCTGCTACATCACGGACAACACCTACACCAGGCAGGAGCTTCTCACCATGGAGAGCGACATACTCAAGCTCCTCAACTTCGAGATAGGCAGTCCGACCATCAAGACCTTCCTCAGGTGGCATACTGTCACTGACCCAATAGTACATAATCTCTGACTATTTTCATTCTGTGTCTAACTGAATCTTTGTGCATTTCCCCCCTGTTTTGCTAATTTCAGGCGGTTTACAAGATCTGGCCCAGAAGACAAGAAGGTGACTACTACCAATCCTTTAAATTCTCCATATTGGATCCATTTGATTTAATTCTTCCTCAACTGCTTATGTGTGTGGGTGCCTGAAGTTATTCTTGCATGCTTGTCACAGCGCTCCAGCTTATTACTGGAGTTCATGGGTAGCTATCTTGCTGAGCTGAGTCTTCTGGACTACAGCTGTCTCCGGTTCTTGCCATCAGTGGTTGCTGCTTCATCACTTTTTCTTGCTAGGCTGACCATTGGACCAGACACTAATCCGTGGGTAAGAGTGGAGAAGTAGAACGTGGAAGCTTGAAATGTTGCTTTTGATATTTCAAGTTCTCAAAGCTAAAGCTATCCTGTGATTATGTGGTTGCAGGGCAAGGAAATGCATAAACTGACAGGCTACAAGGCATCAGAGCTGAAGGATTGCATTATAGCCATACATGATTTGCAGCTCAGTAGAAAGGGTCCATCTTTACCAGCAATTCGAGACAAGTATAAGCAACACAGGGTATGCTCAACTCCAACAGTTATGTAATATTCCTTTGGTGTTGTTATGCTTGTATTGTTTGGTCTAATTCTCTAATCATTTGGAACAGTTCAAATGTGTATCGATGTTGCTTCCTCCTGTCGAGATCCCTGCATTGTACTTCCAAGACTTAACAGAGTAGCTGTTCCTGGACCGCTCCACTGTAAAGCTAATAACTCAGAGCTCATCTTGAGCTCCTTGGGATAAGGGAGAATTACAGTTTCAGAGCAGGTTCTCAGACAAGTTAGAATGCTGGAAGCTGTTTAGATGCTTGAGGTTTAAAAGCCTAACCAGGAGCTTTTCAAATTCATTTAGGAGCTAGGTTTATCACAAGTAGGAGGCCAGGCATTCTCTTCTTTTGTAGAATTGTACTTCTGTATTATATCTTAGAACAATGTGCCTTGGTCTGTTTGGCCACATATCTGTAATGTTTGATATATGTTCATCCATTGTCTTTGCTGTTTTTTCTTCTTCTTTTGATCTGTTACCTGTGAGTGTGCTTGCAATACCTATGACCTACCTTTCTATCGAGGGGTTGTATTAGAAATTACCTGTGAGTGTGCTTGCAATACCTATGACCTACCTTTCTATCGAGGGGTTGTATTAGAAATAGGCCTAAAGAACATAGCTTGCATGAATAATCATACTTGGCAAGATGCTTATTTTTCACTATCTAACTATCACCTTGATAGCTTGTCAGTGCAACATTCTTATTGAATCGAAATCCAAGAGGCCTCAGTCATTTCCAATGAATGATCAACCCATTTGCTGCCTATAAGGTGTTCACTTCTGAATGACTGGTTATAAATTTGATGGCACACTAAACATCATTTATTGAGGTTCAAAACACATTTACCGAGCAATATGTAGACCAGATGATGGCAGATGGATGGTTCTTGGTTTTCTTCAGTCTACCATGCAAAGTTATGCTTATTGTAATTTTCAACTGATTACTGAAGTAGTGCTGTATAAGACACTGTCACGCTGAACATGCTTTCCATTTACCATCTGGATCTGG